>NC_047084.1:235377492-235679533 GCF_902459505.1 Geotrypetes seraphini | reverse complement strand
CTGGATCAGTAGCATGCAATGTTGCTACTCTTTGAGTTTTGGCCAGGTACTAGTGACTTGGATTGGCCACTGTGAGAACAGGCTGCTGGGCTTGATGGGCCGTTGGTCTGACCTAGTAAGACTATTCTTATGTTCTTTTATTTATTTATTTATAAGTTTCCACATTTACATATCAAGTAAACACTTGTACAGAAAGTTGGTTAGACAGAACAGTTCTCTCAAGGTATAAGCCTTTATACCTGGATAATCCTTGAAAGGAAATAAAATTAAAAGGACATTAATAATTTCATCTAACACAGTTCAAGTCCTCAACTTAAGATCCAAGATTTCTTATAAGCGAGAAAAAGAGGTAAATTATAATCAATTAAGAAATATGCTAAACATAGTGCTGAGGTAGGAGATACTTATTAAACTTCTAGAGCACTTGTTGTTCTGCCATCTATTTGAGACATAGCCAAGAAAACAGTTAACTGATAAGGTTAAAAAAAACCAACATATTTAACTGAACGGTTGCATATAATGTACTTACAAGGATATCTCATATAATGTACTTACAAGGATATCTCAGGTAAAAAGTTGCCCCTAACAGAATGACCCCTGGCCTCAAAAGAAGAAATTCTTGATGGTGCTTTTGAGTCTCTCTTGAAAGATCAGGGTACATTTGAATTTTTAGTCCTAGGAACTCTTTCTGTTTATTTTTAAAGAAAAGCCTCAATAACCATCCTTTATCAATCGAAAGAGCTGCAGTTTATATCAATGTGGACGGTGTTATCATGTCCTTATCAGACGTCTCCAAAATTTCCGATACATTTAGCATTGCTTGATCAGATTTTTTTTTTCTGTAAATGAGGCCCATTTTTATTTGGAAGGTAGTAAACTTTAGAAAATGGAGATAGTGTTTCTTCAGAAACGTGTAAAAGTTCTACAAGGTATCTCCTAAACATTTCCCTAGGAGTTACCATTGCCAATCTTGGAAAGTTAATAAGTCTCAAATTATTATTTCTTGAAGCATTCTCAAGCACTTCCAACTTCTTTCTAAGATTAACATTATCCTTGACTAGGACCTCCTGCAATTGTGTCGCTGCTATAACATCTTGGTCGAGCTTTTGAACTAAAGTTTTTGAAGCAGTCCGATCTTCTTTTATATTTTTAAGCTCCTTAGTGTGTTGAATCAACTTGTTCTCTATATAATGGAAATTAGGGCTAATAGTTTTAGCAAAATTAGCCACTAATTCCCATACAGACTCCAGTCACCTGAGTGGGCTTCTCCCATATAGGAAATTGTTGTTGAGTGTAAAAATGCTCACCCTGAAGAAAAGTTCCTTGGCTTTGCTCCGTCTGGTTTATTCCACCACCGCTTGTTGACAAAGCCTCCGAATATTCTGCAGAATTCCCCTGTACAAGGAGTTTTGCCTTCACACTCTCCACAATGCTGTAACCTGCCTCAGGAGTAAGGTCCGCCCCCAGCTCCGGGGTTACCTCGCCCCCTGGAGAGCTAGTGATTCGAGGCTGCGAGGGTGGTGCTCGTATGTCTGGGCTCAAGGTAGTATCCAGCCCAGGAGGTGCAGAGGCTGTCTCGCTCAACCCTGGTGCCCTCAGCGGGCTAGCTCCAGACGTCGGACTAGTAACTCCCTGCATCCGCCGCAAAAGATATTCAATATTGCCGAGAGTCGGCACAATAGAACGCTGCGAGGCACCAGAAGCGCTCTTGCCTCTCCTCATCAGCATGGTGAAGAAATCGGATCGCAAAAGTCTCCGCAAAAGGAAGAAGCAAAGAGAAGATCCGAGCAGAAAGGTGCGTACTTCTCAGCACTTCTTAGCAGCAGCCATCTTGGATCAAAATATCTATTCTTATGTTCTTAAGGAAACCTGGACTACTGTGGCCTGTATTGCAATCTCGCTATCGGGATGCTCCATCTTCCCTTTTTTCAGCGGCGTATATGACACCTGAGGCTCATCATTTTTTGGCACCCCCCCATCTGTACGAAAAACATGATTTTTAGTAACAAGCCACACGTTACACATGAGTACCTAGGAAAAGGCAGCATCTTACATACTGCAGTGAGCAGTACAACAGCAATACACCCATTGTAAAACTAAACAAGCCAGACTAGTACAGATCAATCCTACACTGTCAATCCTAACAGAAAACCATGTCTTTCGAACACACAGAACACAGAAAACACCTTAACCTAGTATGGAATATGTCATCACAAACTAACCCCTCCCTTTTTTACAAAACTGTAGTGTGGATTTTAGCCACGGTGGTAACAGCTCTGACGCTCATAGAATTCTGAGCATCAGAGCTGCTGCCACCATGGCTGGTGCTAGAAAACACTCCACAGTTTTGTAAAAAGGGGGATAATATAGAAATACATAGACAAAGGTTAAATTGAACAAGCAAGAAGCTGGACTCTGCATACAATGAACACCACAGAAACAGTGACACATGTCTCCTAAAGCAATAAATAAATATAAAATTTTTGTTCTATCTTTGTCTTCTCTGGTTTCTGCTTTCCTCATCTTCTTGTTCCTCTCTTCTTACAATCCACTGTATGCCATCTCTCTGCCCCTATATGGCATCTTCTCTCCTTCTATGCCACTTCCAGAAACTGTATGTCTCCCCCTTCCATCTCTCCTTTCACCCCCATTGGTCTGGCATCTCTCTCCTCTCCTTCCCTCTCCCTCACCTCTTTCTGCAATCCCTTTCTTCCCTCATTTTCCTTTTCAATTTATTTTCTGCATCCATCTAGATTATGTTCTTACTACCCTCTCATCAATTTCCTTTTTACTGTCTACCTACAGCTCGCCACCTCTTTCCCTCACCCCCTCCAGTATTTCCCTAACTCAATTCTTTCCCCCCTTCATGTGCCCTCCTTTTATTTAAACTCTCCTTCCATCATGTGCCCTCTTTCTCTACCCCTTCCATCTAGTACCTTCTCCTCTCTCTGTCCACTTCCATCGTCTGCTCCCCTCTTTCTCTCCTCCTATTTCCTTCCTGCATTTGCTCCCTTATCACTCCCATCTGCACTTCCATCCAGCATAGGCTCCCCCTCTACCCACCACACTACCATCCAATGTCTGCCCTTTCTCTCTCCATCCACACCTCTTCAATCAGCATCTGCCCCCTTTCTTTGCCTCCGATCCAATTCCATCCAGTATCCTTTCCCCTTATGTCTGTCTCCCCTTTCCCTGTACATCAATTCCATCAGCACTACCCTTCTATACCACCTTGCCCCCTTTTTTCTCCCTGCACCACTCTTTCATTCCAGCAGTCCTGCTCCTTTCTCGCGATGACTGTAGCTGCCAGCTGCCAGTCCACCCCACTTTGATGTACTAGCTCTGGAGCAGAGTCAGCAGCCACGTGCTGGAAGGTCCCGCGATGACTCCAGGCTTTGCTCCGGAAGAAGTAAGTTACGTCGGAGGGGGTTGACTCAGTAGATGCAGGGAATTGCAGCAAGGACCCGCGATGACTACGTCTGCTGAGTCCACCCCGTCCGACATAACTTACTTCTTCTGGAGCAAAGCCGGCAGACGAGTCATCAGGGGACCTTCCTGCACCTCCGCGCAGCTGCCGACTCTGCTCTAGAACAGTGTTTTTCAACCTTTTTACACCCATGGACCGGCAGAAATAAAATAATTATTTTGTGGACCGGCAAACTACTAAGACTGAAATTTAAAAAACACATTTTCGCTCAGTCTCCGCAAACCATCTGATCCCATTCGCACAAGTCTCAGTTATGATTTTATATTGAACATATTTTATTAAAGTACTAGTCTTTAAGCCCGTTACATTAACGGGTGCTAGAATAGATGTGTCTGTCTGTGTTTCTTTATCTCTCTCTTCTTGGCCGCTGTCTGTGTCCTTCTGTCTCCCCCCCCCCAAGCAAAGCAGTCTTCCCCCAGAACACACCTTCCCCCAAAGCAGCCCCCTTTCCCTCTCTCTAACTGTCTCTCCATGGCCCTCTTCTGTCTTCCCCCCCCGAGCAAAGCTGTTTGCCCCAAGCACACCCCCTCCCCTCAAAGCAGCCCCCTTTCCCTCTCCCTGTCTCTCCATGGCCCCTTCTGTCTTCCCCCCGAGCAAAGCTGTCTGTCCCAAGCACACTTCCCCACCCCCAAAGCAGCCCCCTTTCCCTCCCCCTATCTCTCCATGGCCCCTTCTGTCTTCCCCCCACAGCAAAGCTGTGTCCCCCCAGCACACCTCCCCCCAAAAAAAGCAGCCCCCTTTCCCTCTCCCTGTCTCTCCATGGCCCCTTCTATCTTCCCCTTTCCTCCTGAGCACAGCTGTTTGTCCCAAGCACACCCCTCCCTCCCCAAAGCAGCCCCCTTTCCCTTTCCCCCTGGCCCCCCCTGTATTGGCCCCATTCTTACCCTCCCTTCATCCTGGCGTCTTCTGGCCTGCTCCTCTTCAAAGCAGCCTGCGATTGTGGCCGGCTTTAGCGAACCTCACAGGCCGCTCTCCAACTCGGTAGCATGTTCCCTCTGACGCGATCCCGTGCGTCAGAGGGAACTGCTACTGAGATTGGAGAGTGGCTTGCGCGGTTCGCTAAAGCCGGCCACGATCGCAGGCTGCTTTGGAAGAGGATGAGCAGCGGCAGCGACGGCGGCGGTTGGTGAGTTGAAGCTCCATTTTGTTTGCGGACGCGGGCAGGGAGAGAGCTTGCCTGTGCTTCGGGCTGCTGAGTGAGGGCGGGAGGAGGGGGAGTGGCCAGAGTGATCCCTGCAGCTGGGTTCTAAAATGGAACACGGTCAGGGATCACACACCACAGCGGCAGGGATCACGCTTTTTTAAAAGCGCATGCGCTGCTTAACCTTTTATTATCTATATATATAAAATCAGAGGTATGTATGTGTGTATGTATGTGTGTGTGTATGTGCCGCGATCACGCAAAAACGGCTTGACCGATTTGAACGAAACTTGGTATGCAGATCCCTCACTACCTGGGATGATATGTTCTGGGGGTCTCGCGGCCCACCTGCACACGTGGGCGGAGCTACAAACAGAAAATCAGATTTCACCCATTCATGTCAATGGAAAAAATGTAAAAAGCTGCCATTCTCACTGTAATTCAAAAACGGCTTGACCGATTTGAACGAAACTTGGTATGCAGATCCCTCACTACCTGGGGTGATATGTTCTGGGGGTCTCGTGGCCCACCTGTACACGTGGGCGGAGCTACAAACAGAAAATTAGATTTCACCCATTCATGTCAATGGAAAAAATGTAAAAAGCTGCCATTCTCACTGTAATTCAAAAACGGCTTGACCGATTTGAACGAAACTTGGTATGCAGATCCCTCACTACCTGGGGTGATATGTTCTGGGGGTCTCGTGGCCCACCTGTACACGTGGGCGGAGCTACAAACAGAAAATCAGATTTCACCCATTCATGTCAATGGAAAAAATGTAAAAAGCTGCCATTCTCACTGTAATTCAAAAACGGCTTGACCGATTTGAACGAAACTTGGTATGCAGATCCCTCACTACATGGGGTGATATGTTCTGGGGGTCTCGTGGCCCACAACTCTATGTTGCTTGTTCAAGGCTGGGTTCACCCAAGAATTTATATGTTCTTGCTCCAGGAGGTGAAACTAAAAATGTTGTTTATAATCACGTTTTGCGTTAGTTGTATTGTATTCATTTTGTCAAATATTTCACATTATAATTTGAATATTGTACTTTTTATTAAGCTGTAAAAAAATAATTTCATTCACCACTATAAAGTATCTTTATTTGAATCCATTTTCAGTGTTATTGCTATAATTAAATACCCGTGCAACGCCGGGGCATCAGCTAGTATAGGATAAAAAGAAACAATATTCTGTACAATTGTCATTTTATAAATATAAATATACAGAGCAAGGACCAACAAAATCCCTGTCTCCTCTCCCCTTCACATATATCCCCTCTACTATCAAGAAAACTGAACAAGCCAAATTATTATAGAATCCTACCCAGAAATATCATGCTAACAGAATACTGCAGTCACACATGACAGGAATAGTGTTAGGGGAGTGCAACTAGGGCAACCTCCCCCTGGTCCGAGAGAGCCCTAAGCCAGCTAGAAGCTAAAGAAGCACTGCCTGGGCTTTGCAGTCCCCAGTTATGTCTCTAGCAGGGTATATATTTCAAATCTGATATATTCTGACAAAATAGAAATAAAATTATTTTTTCTACCTTTTGTTGTCTCTGGTTTCTGCTTTTATCTTCTTTTCACTCTTTTCCTTCCAACGTCTGCCCTGTCTCTTCAGTCCAGCATCTGCCAGTTCCATCCACTGTCTGCCCCTTCTAGAAACTGTCTGTCTCCCCCTGCCATCTCTCCTCTAGACCCCTCCCCCCCTTTGGTCTGGCATCCATCATCTTCCCTCTGTTCCCTCATGGTCTGGCATCTTTCTCATTTCATCTCTCATTCCCTCCCCACTGTGGTTTTTAGCATCTCTCTCTTCTCATTTCCTCCACTCAGATCTGATATCTTTGTCTCCTTCCCCGTTCTCTGGCATCTCTCTCTCTCTCTCTTCCCTTCTCTTGTCTTCCTTCTTTATTTTCTGCCTCCATTTAAATTAAATTCTTTCTTACTATACAGTCCTAAGTTTCCCTCTTTTCACTATGTCTACCCACAGCATGCCATCCCTTTCCTTCACCCCTCCACTATCTCACTAACTTTAGCTTCTTCCCCATCCAGCATATGTCCTTTTTCTTTATCCTTCCTTCCATTCAGTATGTGTTCTCTTTCTCCACTTCCATTCAGCATTTGCTCTCCCTTCTCCCCACTTCCATCATCTGCCCTCTTCTCTCTCCCCACTTCCATCATCTTCCCCTTCTCCCCACTTCCATAATCTGCCCTCTTCTCTCTCTTTCCCCCCACTTCCATCATCTGCCCCTTCTTTCTCTTTCTCCCCACTTCCATCATCTGCCTCTTCTACTTCCCCCTTCTCTCCACTTCCATCATCTGCCCTTTCTTACCCCCTTCCAAATTGGTCTGGCACCCATCTTCTTCCCTCCTCTCCCCCCATAGGCTGGCATCTCTGTCTTCTTCCCTTCTAGCATCTTCTCCCCACTTTCTGTTCCCCATTTCTCATCAGCATCTTTTTCCCACTCTGTCATCCCCATTTCCCTTCAGCGTCTTCTCCCCCTCTGTCTTCCCCATGTGCTTGTGTTCAGTTTTAGAGACCATATCTGGCAAAGGACGTAAGAAGACTTGAGGCGGTCCAGAGGAGGGCAACAAAAATGATAGGAGGCTTGCGCCAGAAGACGTATGAGGAGAGACTGGAAGCCATGAATATGTATACCCTAGAGGAAAGGAGAGACAGGGGAGATATGATTCAGACATTCAAATACTTGAAGGGTATTAACGTAGAACAAAATCTTTTCCAGAGAAAGGAAAATGGTAAAACCAGAGGACATAATTTGAGGTTGAGGGGTAGTAGATTCAGGGGCAATGTTAGGAAATTCTACTTTACGGAGAGGGTAGTGGATGCCTGGAATGCGCTCTCGAGAGGGGTGGTGGAGAGTAAAACTGTGACTGAGTTCAAAGAAGCATGGGACGAACACAGAGGATTTAGAATCAGAAAATAATATTAAATATTGAACTAAGGCCAGTACTGGGCAGACTTGCACGGTCTGTGTCTGTGTTTGGCCGTTTGGTGGAGGATGGGCTGGGGAGGGCTTCAATGGCTGGGAGGGTGTAGATGGGCTGGAGTAAGTCTTAACAGAGATTTCGGCAGTTGGAACCCAAGCACAGTACCGGGTAAAGCTTTGGATTCTTGCCCAGAAATAGCTTAGAATAAAAAATTTAAAAATTTAAATTGAATCAGGTTGGGCAGACTGGATGGACCATTCGGTCTTTATCTGCCGTCATCTACTATGTTACTATGTTCTCCCCCTCTGTCTTCCCCATGTGCTTTCAGCGTCCTTCTTCCCCCTCTGTTTTACCCATTTCCCTTAAGCGTCTTTTCCTCTCCACCCCACCTTTCCTCCCTTTCTCCCTCCCTACCCCTTACCTGCTTGGCGCTTTCACCCCCCCTTACCTTCATGGCGTTTTCACCCCCTCAACAGGCCTGGGCCGACAAACCTCCCTGCCCTGTGCCGGCGATGTCTAAACTGCCTTCTTACGGCAGCCGGATTGTTGTAGTTGCATATGGCTGCCGTGAAGGTCAGAGACAACCTTTATGGCAGCCATATGCAATTACAACATTCCGGCTGCCGTAAGAAGGCAGTTTAGACATTGCCGGCCACAGGGCAGGGAGCTTTGTCGAACTGGACTGGGCCGGGCCAGGCCTGGGGGGTGAAAGCGCTACGAAAGTAAGGGTGGGGTGAAAGCGCCATGAAGGAGGGCGGCAGTAAGGAGGGAGAGAGCGCGATAAGGACCGGGCCGGCTGTGCACCCCCCCCTAAGGCTGCACCCAGGGTGGACCGCCCCACTGCCCCCCCTTGGTACGCCATTGCCTTTTATTATGATATCTTTTAAAGATACTTTGTTCCAAACCATGCTCTTTTGAGTGACTGTTGGCCTTCCTCCAATTTCTAGTTTAAGAACTGCTCTATCTCCTTTTCAAATGTTGATGCCAGCAGCCTGGTTCCTCCCTGGCTCCCCCTTCCCCAGAATGTCACCCAGTTCCTTACAAATTTAAAACCCTGCAGGGCTACACATATAGACTATCGGGAATGTCCTGTTACTACTGATGTAACATTCTGACATCATCAGAGAGGTTTCATATGGACTTCTTCTTTGAATGTCTTGTGAGCCAAATAATCAAAACTTATAGGATGTGTAACAAATGTTTTTTTGGGTTTTTTTTGTAATATCATGTTTTAGGGGTGGTATAATTGATAATTTTGGTCATCTAGGAGAATATGTTTAACATTTATCTAGTTCATTTTCAAAATGTCCTGGACATCTTTTTGATTATGGCCCAATATATGGGACATCAAATTTTGGACATTTTGACTTGGGCTTAGATGTCCTATCGAAAATGCCCCTCTTAAATTTTTAATCTAGGAGATTCTTGGATCATCAGTTTTTTAAATTTATTTGTCCTCCCCACTTTTTTTTCTAGCATTCTTAGTGTTCTGTGGGAATTGCATGGTTTTCTTCGTTTTGTAGTTTAAATGTATAGATATCATTTTTCTAAAATTGGATTTTCCAGTGTATGTGGAAATGCCGGTATTTACAATGTAATTTATGAATAGGGCTTCTAATATAAGCGCCACAGGCTAATTTGTTCACTGAAATCTTACAAAGAAAAATATTCCTTTATGTTACCTTTTCAGCACACACTTTTCAACTTATTTCTTTTTATGTGACCCAGTTCAACAGACTGCACTGCTTAACTAGCACATGCACAAAGTCCAACTGTCAGTTTTCAAGTTCCACTTAGACTGTTACCTTGGCAACTGCACAACATGGTTCTATTCTGGTATAGAGAAGTGAATTAAGAAAAAGGGAAGTAGCAAGAGAATAAGCACAATATGTCATTCCCAGAACATGTATGGCTTTTATCAGCTGCTGCACCTCTCTTCATTGCATCCCCAAACACTGTACAATCTCTCTCAAATGCTGTTAATGCCTCAGAAACTTTGTTACACTATAGCCATTTTAGGCCCCTTGAACTTTAGACTCTATTCCAGAATTATTTGCCAGCACTCCCTCCTATTCATCTTATCACAGGAGAGTCCTTATCAAAAGCCATATATAACAACTACTTGTATCAGTAAATTGTTAAAAAAAGGAATAAAACCTGAACAAATTAAGAAATACAGTGGAACCTTGGTTTGCGAGCATAATTCGTTCCAGAAGCATGCTCGTAAACCAAAGTGCTCATATATCAAAGCGAGTTTCCCCATAGAAAGTAAAGGAAACTCGCTTGATTCGTTGCACATCCCCCCTTATGAGGCCACCAGCGCTGCTCGCTTCCACCCCACCCCATCCCCAAAAGACCCCCACCCCAAGGCCATTGGCGTGCTTCCACTCCACCCTCGAGAACCGGCATCACCCCTCCCACCCAAACCCAAACCCTTACCACGATCTGGCACCGGAATGCAGCACCAACCCACAGGACATGCTGTTGCCAGTGCCGGAAGAGCCTGCCGCTTGCCGCTGATCTCTGCTGGGCTGGGCCTTGAGCATCTGTACATTGTCACAAGCCCAATCCCGCTCCGTCCTTGTGCCAGGTTTTATTCTCAGAATTCTGCTTGCACTTCATTTCCCATAATACAGTCTGGGAAAACAGGTTTATGCCCCTTTAAGGGCGTCCATTTTGGAATTGCCAGCTAAACATGCTGTGAGGCAGTCAGAGCTGAGGAGAGACCATCCCTCACGCAGGGCTGGGTGTGGCATTTAGATGACTGGGAACCACAGTCAAGGAGGCAGCCCAGGGAAGCTCCTATGCTGGAGGAGCCTCCACAGTCTCAGCAACCAGAGGATATTGAAATACAGTCACCAGAAGCAGGAGAGGATTATCAAGAGGACAGTTTACCTGAAGCCATGGAATGGAATGCCCTGCCTGAGCTTCCAATTTCTGAAGCAATGGAAGTGAGTTGAACTGACTGTTTTTGCCAAGGTTATTTTTTTTTCTCTCTGCAAGAGTTTTGTTTTTGGTTTGTTGGGGTAACTACTTGCTTCTAAGGAAGTTGGTTTTTTTTTTTTTTTAACTCAAAGTTCTATTGGAATGCTTGTGAACTTGTTGGGACTTTTGATAGAGGAAAGTTTATCCCTTGAAACCTGCCAGTGAATTGTTTGTTTTTTGCTGAAGGTTTGGGGTTTTTTTTGTTTTTTTTCCCAAGATGGCTGCCACTGCAGGCAGGAATTCTGATGCAGGTTAAGCAAAGGTAAAACTATGGTCACCTGGAGAGTTTGTTTTGCCTTCTTTAAAGCTAAGGAGACATTAAGGTTGGTGGCAGGATTTGACCGTCATCTATGTGGAGGGATTTGTGGGTTATTGCATTTTGTTTTGGCAAAGTGCCAATTTGGTAAATCCACCAACCTTGCACTCCTTGGAGCATTGAGAGGAGTGGAAATCCTCAATGCCTGAGATGAAATGGGTTTTTTTCTTTTGACTGAAGAGCTGAATAATGATGATGTTGTGATTCATGCTTTTGCTGTTTGCTGGAAAATTAGCTGGACTTACCTGGGATATTAACTGAGCACTCAGGGTATTTACCAGACCTGGCTGGTGAGAGAAACTTTTTGCTGTTTTTTTGTTGGTTGTACTTCAGGACCCATTTTGTTTTGAATTATCATACAAACCTGAATGCCAAATAAATTCTATTTGATTTTTGAAAGCTTACCTGTGGTGTGCTATTCTGACTTCTATAGACCACTACAGGGACTTCCTCTTACTTGGGGAAGCATGCAGGGGCTATATTGTGGCTATGAACTGGTCCCTGCTATACCTTAAGGGATGGCCACGCTACAGCATGCTCAAGGCCTTATGGCTCCTCCTCTCACTGAGAATCTCATTAGAATCTCGGAGAAAGCGAGAGCCAGAAGACATTGAGCATGCGCAGATGCTCAAGGCCCAGCCCAGCAGAGATCAGCGGCAAGTGGCAGGCTCTTTCAGGGGTGGGGGCTCGCAAATTAACGCTCGGTTTGCAAGGCATGATTTGCAAGAGTGTTTTGCTTGTCTTGCAAAACACTCGCAAACCACGTTACTCATCAAGTATACTAGAATTGGTTAATAAAGACTCTGTCAAGATCATCAGTTCCACAGTTCTCCTTTTTTATGCTCTCCTGCTTTCCTTGTGGAGCTTGTTGGTGGATTGTTGTTTGCTCTTTGCTAACAGTAATCAGGATTTTAGTGAATCCTCAGAATCCACAGGCAAGGATATTGAAGATTGAAAAGGTTACTGACAGATCAGACCAACCCCCAACCCCCCAAGAAAACAACAAAATATACCAAGACCCCACATTTCATTCCCAAAATTGGAATTCTTGGTCTATAAAGTGGACATTGCTCACTTTTCTACAGGGCTTATTCTTGGATCATTTATAATGCTACCAAACACACCACTACTAACAGCTTTGGTGTGAAATATAGGGAGGTGTAGGATTTGAAAATAAGTAGAAAAGTGCAAGACCCATAGGATCACCGCACACTGTGTTCAACCTGCTGGGCCTATCCACAAAGTTTCTTATTGGCTTACTTAAATCCCTACCCCTGGGTAGGCCCGGCAGGCCGAACACAGCGTAATGACGTTGGTTTCAGCTGATCGGGCTCCCCCGCTATTTAAATAAAAAAAAACACCGCTGACATTTCTGATGATGGTATGTGGTCACAGTTACTGGCAGTTTATCTGTTAGGTAAGCATAAAAGAGGGAGAATTATAGTCCAGCATAAGTTTAAAATAAGCTGGTAAAATTTGTGAGCGCATGGTTGAATATGATTGTTGCTTCCCTAGGGATCAAGCCTTGAAAAAGCTGTCTATGCGAAACATGTCGGCACTGATATCCCTAGCCAGAGACCACTCAATTTAAGCTAGGTATTTGCTTAATCATTAATGAAAAGTTAAATAAGAATGAAAAGTAAAATATAAATTAAGCTCTTAAATAAGATTTAAAGGAGAGCACATTAAAAAACAGATCCAATGAGGATTTGACACGTAAAGCTTAGGACAATGAGATGTTTTGAGTCCTGAGTTGTGCCGTTGAGGATCTTAAAAGGGTTGTTATAATAGCTGACAAAGTTCAGCTATTGTAGTGAAAATATTCATAATTTATACATCCCTTGAAATATTCATATTTGTGCAGTATCGGGTTGAATTTTTCTTTTTAAGCATGTTTGTCTTGATGCTTTCTCATTAGTATTCTATATGGCTATGCTAATCATCTATAGTTTATCTACAGCTATTACATAATTATGTTAAACATTGCATCGTGGAATGTCAATGGTCTTAATCATCCTGTTAAGTGTCACAAAATATCAGATTATGTTACTAAAAAGAATGTTGATATTTTATTTCTACAGGAAACACAACTGAATAGATTACTCAAAGATAAAATTTTCAGGATTTGATTGCCATGTTTTTTCTCCTACTGTTTCTAAAAAACAAGGTGTATCTATATTATTTAATAAATCTCTTAACATATCTCTTCTTCAACAGTCCAATGATTCAGAAGGGGAAAGGTTATTGCTTCTTTTCAAATGGATTCCTTTACTCTCTACTTGATGAATATATATGGTCCAAATAGTGATACCTGATCATTTATACATGATATAAGACTGTTTTTGTTGGAATATAGTTCTTCTCCATTAATCATTGTAGGTGATTTTAATCTTCCACATAATACCATATTAGATCACCAATCAACATGTACTTTCAAACCAACTAAAATGTGGAATGAATTACATTCATTCATCAAAGTTTTGGGATTAATCGATTCCTGGAGACTTATTCATCCCACTGATAAGGATTTTACCTATTTTTTCTGCTACACAAATCTTATTATAGGATTGACTTTTTTCTAATTTCTAATTCATTAATGCCTATGATTTCATTTGCAGATATCTTTCCTATCATATTATCAGATCATGCTATGATCTCAATGAAGATCCTTATTTCATCACAAAGACGCTCCATAGGTTGGAGATGTAATTCAGCTTTGCTTCTTGATTCCAATTTTGTGCAATATAAAAAAATGTATTCCTGAATTTTTTCAACAGAATGCCAATTCAGTGTCATCTTCTATTACTGTCTAGGAGGCATTTAAAGCTACACTCAGAGGGGAAATTATTAGCTATGCTACATTGGGAAACAAAACTAATCAAGCTCAACTTACTCAATTAGAGTCTGAGATTTCTCAGCTGGAGAGTTTGCACATTTCTTCTGTGAGATTGGATATTCTACATACCCTTTTAAAACTTAAATATGATTTTAACAAACTGTAGCTAGAAAGCTTGCCTGGATATGGTAATACAAAGATCCGGTCAATATATTTCAAATAATAAATCGGGAAGAATGTTGGCACATTATCTTGCTATTTCGTAAACAAATATTGAGGATAGCATCCATTGAATCTGCTGATGGTCAAATCTTGTTGGATGATACGTAAATCACTCAGCAATTTACAAGATTCTATCATGATATTTTTTGTACTACCCCCCCAATTCCCCTGCCAGTTATATGGAATCATTTCTTCAAGAGTTAAAGCATCCTTATTTAAGGGACTTGCAGGCTCTCTTGTTAGGTGAGCTTATTACTATTGAGTAGGGCTGTATATCAGGGCCTCCATGAGCGGGAATTTGTTCCCTTCTTCCCCCCCCCTTGGTCAAAGGCCCCCCTGCCTCACCTTTAACAATTTTAAGGGCATCCACGGCGCAGTAGTAGTTCTCAAGTGCTGTCTAGGCATTGAGAGAAAGTCCTTCCCTTCTTTACCCCACTTCAAAGGCCCCCCACCTTAACTTTTTAAAGGGCATCCTCAGAGCATGGCAGCAGTTCTCAGGTACTATGAAAGTCCTTCCCTTCTTTCCCTCCCCCCATCCTGGTCTGGAGGCCCCTGCCTTATCTTTTAAAATTTAAGGGCATCTCCAGGGTGACTGTAGTTTTGAAGCACTGCCTGGGTGTTCTCAGCCTTCTTCCAGTCGGAGCCCATGGAGCAGGGTGGGCAGGAGAAAGTCGGGAGGCAGGCGAACAGAAGACAGAATCCTGAGGTGAGAGAGGAGAGTAAGAAGGAAACAGAGAAGTAAGTCAGGCAAGAGTGAGGGGCAGCGGCGAGAGATAGCTCTGCCCACCCCTCTGATGTCAACCAGGGACTGATATGAAGCTCCCCCTTAAAAGGGGAGGAGTCAACAGCGCTCAGCCATTCAGTGCGCGAAGGCGAGCATTAAAGGCGCTCGCCTTAGTAAGAGCACCTTTGTGAAGGGCCTTCAGAAGGGTCGAGTCACTGTATGAGCAGCAGACACAGAGGACACCAGCAGCAGACAGAAAGGACACCAGCAGCAGACACAGAGGACACCAGCAGCTATAGATGCAGCAGACAGAAGCAGGAAGATGAGCTACCCAGTTTCTGCACCATCTGCCATATTTATGACTACTTCCCCTCTGGGAGGCGGTCTTATGCATGCACTCGATGCAGAGAACTGGAGTGCCTGAAGAAGCAAGTTAGACTCCTAGAGGGCAGAATACTGGAACTAGAAGCACTTCGAGAAGTGGAGGAGCAGGACAGAGATGCAGAGAACGTCAAAACAGAGGAAACCATTGAGGATGAAGTCTGGAAGCTGGAGAAGTTCATCGAGGAGGCATACAGAGAGGTTGTGGAAGATCTCCAGCAAAAGTGGAACTGCAGAGATACACCTACAGGGAGTGAGGATCACCCAGAGAACAGACACAAGGAAGAAATGGGTGACACAGCGGCGAGATCTGGAAGCAGCAGAATGAACCCACAAGAAGATTAGTGTAAGCCAACGCCAGGATGAGGGAAGATGGAAGTGCACGGAGGACACAGATCTATGGCTGGAGAGTTGGCCACACACCAGGGACACGGACCTGCACCTAGAGAGGCAAGAGAAGATAGAGAGGACAGCAATCATCATGGGGGACTCCATCATAAGACAAGTCGACAGCCACATAGCAGGAGGAAGACAGGATCGGCTGGTGACATGGCTATCGGGAGCCTAGGTAGAAGACATAGTGAGCCACATCAACAGGATCATTGACAGCATGGAAGAGGAAGATACAGCAGTGGTAATCCATGTGGGGACAAACAATTTGAGCAACAGGAAATACAGCAAGGAAGTACTGAAGGACCAGTTCTGGATGCTAGGAAAGAAGCTGAAGACCAGAACGCAGATGGTAGCATTTCCAGAGATCCTGTCGGTACCGAGGGCCGATGAGAAGAGGCAGACGGAGCTGCAAGC
Organism: Geotrypetes seraphini; assembly: GCF_902459505.1. Lineage (NCBI taxonomy): Eukaryota > Metazoa > Chordata > Amphibia > Gymnophiona > Dermophiidae > Geotrypetes > Geotrypetes seraphini. Next base: position 235,663,683 of record NC_047084.1, on the reverse strand, counting down.
AGTCAACGCGTGGATGCAACACTGGTGTGAGGAAGAAGGATTCCACTTCGTGCGTAACTGGACAACATTTTGGGGGAAGAGCAAGCTATTCAGGAAGGATGGACTCCACCTCAGCTGAGACAGAGCGAGGCTACTTGCAAGCAACATCAAGAGAGAAATTGAGAAGTTTTTAAAGTAGGAAGAAGGGGAAAGCCAACAGTCGACCGAAAGTCGATGGTTCAGGAACCGGTATACCCAGATGATACCATGTAAGAAGTTAGCGGGGAAGCCTCAGCAGATCATGGACAGGACAGAAATCCGGTTGGATGGAAAGGGACGCAAGAGGGAAGAAAGTGCAAAAAAGTAACATACCGCAAACTTAACTGTATATACACGAACGCAAGAAGTCTAAGGAACAAGATGAGTGAATTAGAAATTATGGCACAAAAAGAGAACCTTGACATCATCGGCATCACTGAAATATGATGGAATGAGGAAAATGCCTGGGACACTGTGCTACCGGGATATAAGCTATACCGCAGAGACAGAGTGGGTCAAAAAGGTGGAGGCATTGCCCTGTACATCAAAGAGGGAATAGAGTCTGCCGGAGAGAACACGCTGGAAACAAAGAATAAGTTAGAATATCTATGGGTCAAAATTCCGGGAACAAATGGAATGGAAATGAAGATCGGCATCTACTACCGACTTCCAGGGCAGTCCGAAGAAATTGATGAAGAAATGACGGCTGAGATTAAACACAACTGCAAGGGAGGAAATGCAGTTATCATGGGTGACTTCAGTTACCCAGGGATAGACTGGAACCTACGTACCTCTGGCTGCAGTAGGGAAACCAAGTTCTGGATGCAGTGGGCGATTGTTTCCTGGAATAACTTGTCAAGGAAAACATGAGAGGAAATGCAATTCTGGACTTAATTCTAAATGGACTACAAGGACCGGCACAAGACGTAGAAGTAGAAGGGATGCTGGGAACCAGTGATCACAATATGATCTGCTTCAACCTGGACACGGGGGAGAAACAAAGATCCAGAACGACAGCCACGGCGTTGAACTTCCAAAAAGGGAATTATGAAGGGATGAGACTCATGGTGGGGAAGAAGATTAAGAAGAGGATAGGTGCTGTAAAAACGCTAGAGCACGTATGGTCCCTTTTTAAGGACACAGTCACCGAGGCGCAAAATCTATATATACCGCGTATCAACAAGGGATCCAAGAGGAAAAAGAACAAGGAACTGGTGTGGCTCACTGGAGCGGTGAAAGAAGCGATCAGATACAAGAAGATTTCTTTTAAAGTATGGAAAAGGTAAAAAATGAACGAAAACTGGAAAAAGCACAAGCAACATCAACATCAACACAAGTACTATAAGGTGTTAGAGGGGCCAAAAGGGACTACAAGGAAAAAATTGCCAAGAAGGTGAAAAACTTCAAGCTGTTCTTTTGATACATTAAGGGGAAACGACCCGTGAAGGAAGCGGTGGGCTGTTGGACGACCATGAAATAAAGGGAGTGCTAAAAAGGACAAAGCCATCGCCGACAAACTGAACATGATTTTTGCGTCTGTGTTTACTGAAGAGGATATATGCAACATACCGGAAGCTGAAAGGCTATACCTAGGAAATGAAAACGGGAAACTGACTGGGTTGACGGTCAGTCTATAAGAGGTATGCAAGCAGATTTACAGGCTTAAAAATGACAAATCCCCTTGACTGGATGACATCCATCTGAGGTTAATCAAGGAACTGAAAGGGGTTATAGCTTAACTTCTTCAACTAATAACCAATCTGTCGATCAAATCGGGAAGGATTCCAGAAGACTGGAAAGTGGCGAATGTTATGCCGATCTTCAAGAAAGTTTTGAGGGGAGACCGGGAAACTACAGGCCTATGAGTCTGACCTCAGTACTGGGAAAGATGGTAGAGGCACTGATAAAGGACCACATCGTTGACCAACTTGATGGACATAATCTGATGAGGACCAGCCAGCAAGGCTTCAGCAAAGGAAGATAGGGCTTGACAAACTTGCTGCACTTCTTCGAGGGAATTAACAGGCAGATAGACAAAGGTAACCCAGTCAACATTGTATATCTGGATTTTCAGAAGGCGTTTGACAAGGTCCCGCATGAATGACTACTTTGAAAAATTGTGAGCCATGGGTTTGAGGGTGAAATACTCACGTGGGTCAAAAACTGGTTGGCGGATAGAAAACAGAGAGTAGGGGTAAATGGAAAATACTCGGACTGGAAAAGCGTCACCAGTGGAGTGCCGTAGGGTTCGGTGCTTGGGCCTGTGCTCTTCAACATATTTATAAATGACCTGGAAATTGGAATAAAGAGCAAGGTGATTAAATTTTCAGATGATACAAAGTTATTTAGAGTAGTGAAGATGCAGGAGGATTGCAAAGAGCTGCAACAGGACATAAACACGCTCGTGAAATGTGCTTCGACATGGCAAATGAAGTTTAACGTGGATAAGTGTAAGGTGATGCATGTCGGTAACAAAAATCTTGTACACAAATATAGGATGTCTGGTGCAGTACTTGGAGAAATCCCCCAGGAAAGAGACTTGGGAGTTGGTCGACAAGTCAATGAAGCCGTCCGCGCAATGTGTGGTGGCTTTGCAAAGGGCTAATAGAATGCTTGGAATGATTAAGAAGGGGATCACGAACAGATCGGAGAAGGTTATCATGCCGCTGTACCGGGCCATGGTGCGACCCCACCTGGATTACTGTGTCCAGCACTGGTCGTCGCACTTGAAGAAAGACATGGTACTACTCAGAAGGGTCCAGAGAAGAGCGACTAAAATGGTTAAGGGGCTGGAGGAGTTGTTATACAGCGAGAGATTAGAGACTCTGGGCCTCTTCTCCCTTGAAAAGAGGAGACTGAGAGGAGACATGATTGAAACATTCAAGATAATGAAGGGAACAGACTTGGTAGATAAAGATAGGTTGTTCACCTTCTCCAAGATAGGGAGAACAAGAGGGCACTCTCTAAAGTTAAAAGCAGATAGATTCCGTATAAACGTAAGGAAGTTCTTTTTTACCCAGAGAGTGGTGGAAAACTGGAATGCTCTTCCGGAGGCTGTCGTAGGGAAAATCTCCCTCCAGAAATTCAAGATAAAGTTAGACAAATTCCTGCTAAACCAGAACGTACGTCATTAAGGCTAGACTCAGTTAGGGCTCAGGTCCTTGGCCTAGGGACCGCCGTGGTAGCAGACTGTTGGGCACGATGAACCACTGGTCTGACCCAGCAGTGGCAATTCTTATGTTTTTATGAATTAGAAACAGAAAGTTGTGTCTTAAAGGAAGAACACTGAGGAGGCCCAGACAGTGCTTGAGAACAACTGTCATGCTGAGAATGCCCTTAAATTTTAAAAGGTGAGGTGGAAGCCTTCAGACTAGGGAGGAAGGGGAGTAGGGAAGGAGTTTCTCAGCACCCAGCCATTGCTTGAAAACTGCTGCCATGTCAGATATGCCCTTAAATTTTAAAAGGTGAGGCAAGGGGGCCTTTGGGCCTAGAGGGAAGAAAAGAAGGACTTCCCACCTGCAGGGGCTCCCAACAGCTGCCCTGCTCAACCTCCCTCTCAAGGCCCATGTTAATCGCATTAATTACTTTAACACCACATTGATTTTTCAACTCTACTCTTGAGGAAATTAATTTAGCCATTAAATCAATGTCATCTCATCAATAACATAGTGAAGGAGGGAGGTGCCTAGGGAAGTGACGTCTGGCATTGTTCCTACTTTTCCACACTGCTCAGGTGCCCCTCTTCCCCCATGTACCTCATGAAATGTTTGCCAGTTCAAGCAGCATCTTCCACCTCCTGCTCATGCCAGGAAGTGATGTCAGGAGGTGGAAGATGCTGCTCATGCTGGCAAACATTTCAAGAAGTTTGCGGAGTGGAGCAGAGAGGAGGAGAGGTGCGTTCGCAGGTTAATTTTATCAACGGGGATAAATCTGAGGCTATGCCTCTAAATAAAGTTACTGTGCAGACTAATCTGGGGAATGCTAATTTCAAATGAACTAATACATATCTAAAATACTGTATTTAGGTTTGGAGGGGCATAATAAAAAAAAAAAAACGTCTAAGTCCCCTTTTGGCCTAAGGCCTTAAACGTTGAAAGCAGAAGCAGGGAAAATGTCCATAACCAAAAAAAATGTCCTTTTTTGATAATGGCCTCCCTCTACATTCAGCTGTTTAAATGCCCAGACCACCACGACGTCTACACTTATACCCCATAATGAACCAAAAAAACGCCTAAGTCCCAAACGTCCAACACAAGGGCTTTTAGGCGAAGGAAGAGCCAGTCCTTTGCCTAAAAGCTGGATTCTGTAACCGGTGTTTGTCAAAAACAACACCGGCTACAGAATCCCCCCACCTTAAAACAATCCGGGCAGGAGGGAGCCCAAACCCTCCTGGACCGCAGCACCCCAAACCCCCGACTATGTTCAGGGCAAGAGGGAGCCCAAGCCCTCTTGCCCCGGCAGCACCCCGAACCCTTGACAACATCGGGGCAAGAGAGAGCCCAAGCCCTCTTGCCCTGCCGACTCCCCACAGCATCGGGGCAAGAGGGAGCCCAAGCCCTCTTGCCCCGCAGCACCCGCGGCTCCTCCCGATTACGATCAGGCCAGGAGGGAGCCCAAGCCCTCCTGGCCTCTTGCCCCCCACTTCCCTACACGATCGGGCAGGAGGGAGTCCAGCCCCTCCTGCCCAGGTGGACCCCCACTACAATATGGGCAGGAGGGATCCCAGGCCCTCCTGACCTCGACACAACCCCCAACAATGACTGCCCCCCTGAACCCCCGTCCACAGGTGGGGCCTAAGGCACCTGGGCCAATCAGAATATGCCCGGGAGTCTTAGGTCTCTCCTGTGGGCGGGGCCTTAGGCACATGGGCCCAACCCGGCCCATGTGCCTAAGGCCCTGCTCACAGGAGGGGCCTAAGACTCCCGGGCCTATTCTGATTGGCACAGGCGCCTTAGGCCTCACCTGTGTGCAGGATTTCAGCTGCCTGGGCCAATCTGGCCCCATTCTGAAGCCGGCTGGCTTGCCGGACGGGCGGGCTTGGCACCAGCCCGTCCATCCGGCCAACATTTCAAAGTTATGGGGGTGGGATTGGGGGTGTCGTGGGTTGGTGGGGGGGCTGATCGGGGGTTCGGGGGGCAGTCGTTGGGGAGGGTTGTGTCGAGGACAGGAGGGCCTGGGATTCCTCCTGTCCGTATTGTAGTGGGGGGTGGGGGATAGGGGGTTTGCCTAGGCATCTCTCCTGCCACGGGTCGCAGCAGTTCGGGTAGAGGAGTAATGGCGCGGTAGGGGAGATGAGGCATCTCTCCTGCTGTGATCATTGTTGTAGGGGGTAGGCAGGTTGCTGGGGCCGCTGAGCTGATCGCAGCAGCCACCATCAGCTCAGTGGCCCCCTTTTTGGCACTTAGACTCGTTTTGACTTCGTCTAAGTCAAAAACGTATAAGTGCCTAAGGTTTTGGTTATACCTGCTGCACGCCTAGGAGTAGGTCGGCCCACCTCCCATCCACCGCCTGCCCTTTCCCCTCCTCTAAACACACCTCTTTTATCTCTGTGTGTTTAGTGGCAGGGGAAAGGCCTAAGCTGGTTTTAGATGCATCTAAAACCAGCTTTGGTTATGGGTATTTAGGACACTTTTTAGACGTTTTTTTGTTTGATTATGAACCCCATATTGTTTTATAGGGATAAAGAACTAGTGGTGTCCATCAACTTAGATGATATTTTATCTCGCTTAAATAATCTCTATTGATACAATAGTCCCCTCCTACTTTATCATGGTAGGTTGCATCAAAATCATCAAAATAAACCTCATTCCTGTGATCAATTATCATCTAAGTATGCTACCCAGATTAGCTCCTCAATCATTTTATAAAATCATTGATCAAAAACTTCCTCAATACTTATGGAAACATAAACCTCTCTATATTGCCTTAAAAACATTGAAGGCTTCTAGGAATGAAGGCAGAGTTTTGTTTTCAGATTTTTTTTCCTACCATATTGCAGCTTTTCTGAGATATAGCCACATCTGATTACTACAGTCATAATCATACCCTAAAGCTTAATGTAGAATCTGATCTTATTTATCTTACTTCATTGAGATGTATTTCTTTTGCCCCTAAAACCCTGTTTACTAGGCATTTAGATACTGCATATACTCACATATAAACTGAGATTTTGGGGCCCAAAAATGGGGGTCTCGGTGTACATTCAGGTCAGAGCTGACCCATCTCCCTCCTGAACCTGTTGCAGGTCTCTGCCAGGCCTGCCTTGAGACATGGTGGTCCAGCGGTGGGCTGAGACAGGAGGGATCCCTTCCATCTTCTGTCCCAACTGACTCAAATAACTTTTACCTCCCTCCCCCTCCACGGTGTACCTTTTAAATCTCTGGTGGTCCAGTGGTGGGGCGGTACACCAGGGATCCCTCCCACATCTAGTCCCAGCCAATTCTAAGAATTTTTACCTTTCTCCTGCCTCCCCCCGCATACCTTTAGAATCCCTGTTGGTCCAGCGGTGAACCTGCGGCAGGAGCAACCTTCCTTCGCTCTGGCCCATGCAGAACCACTAGCTGATTGACTGCCGCGAGTTCTACTATCATTGCGATTAATACTATTGATTCGCTTCTCATTTAAAAAATTCTAGAAGCAAATCACTGGATGCTCCTTTATAGTTCAACAATAACCAAACTGTTTCCTGGCCACTTTGGTAAAAGAGAAGAATTTGGTCTTATAGACATATAGTTGAGAATGGAATATTATATCCTGCTTTCTCCTCTCTCATAAATGTAAAGGGAAAAATTCTATGAGGCGCCTAAAGTTAGGCTCCTAAATAAATAGGCGCCTAAAGATAGGCACCTAACTTAATTAGTAAATTGGCTTTAATGATGAGCTTTAATTTGAGAGATAGGCACCTATCTTCCTAGGCGTGATTCAACAAAGGATAGGTGTCTATCACATGGTACCTATCAGCACCCAACACTAAAGTAGGCACATTTTAGGGGTAGAGAAAGACTTAGGTATTATTAGGCGTGATTCTCTAAAAGACATAGGTACCTTTGATGTAGGCCTTTAAAACCCTTGCCTATATTAATAATAATAATAATAATAATAACAGTTTATATACCGCAATACCGTTAAGTTCTATGCGGTTTACAAAAGATTATTGGGGTACAAGTTGAGTTGACATACAAGTTGAATTAACTTAAGGAATGTGGGGAACAATTGGGAGAAAGGGCAAGCTTTAAGTTAGGCGCAATTCTGTAATGGGTGCATAAGTGTGATGGACATGTAATAGGACACTATATAGGACACTGTATAGGATGCTGGTCTCAGCTGCTGTTGGCTGAGAATACCACACCAGCATCCTATACATAATCGCATCTATCCTAACGGACAAACACCTAACTCCACCTAACCTGCCCGATTCTGTATTCAGTGCCCTCCACCCCAACACCTCCCCAAACACCGACCCCCCATACCTTTTCAGCAAGGCTGGCCAGAGTGATGCCTACTCCCTCCAGACGGCAGTCCTGCCTCTTCAGAATGGTGGGCCTTCCCCTTCCTGGTGCATCCTGGGATGCAGCAGAGAGGGAACTAAGGCCCTGATTGGCCCAGGTGCCTAAGACTCAGATTGGCCGTAGGGATCTGGCCAATCGGAGACTTAGGCCATTCCAGTACATCTCATAATGTATTGGGAAGGAGGCCTAAGATTCCAGTTGGCCTAGGTGCCTAAGGCCCCTCCTATGGAAAAGACCTTAGGTGCCTGGACCAATCAGGGCCTTAGGCCCCTTCCCAGTGCATCCCAGGATGCATCAGTAAGGAGAAGGCCCACCATTTTGAAGAGGTGGGCCTGCCTGCCGGAGGGAGTAGGCATTCCTCCGATTGGTCTTGCTGAAAATGGTCCAGGGTTGGTGTCTGGGTGGGCTTTTAAAGGTAGGGGTGGGGGTTTGGGGGTGTCAGGTTGGTGGTTTGAGAGGGGTGGAGGGTTCTGAGAGTTTTGAGGGGGTCATGTGTTTGGGGGTGCTGGCAGGAGGTATTGGGCAGATCTCCTGCTGGGATTGTTTCTTGGGGGGGAGGGGGGATGGCAAGAAGGATTGGACATCTCTCCTGCTGGAGAGATGGGGGATAGGGTGTCAACAAGAAGGATTGGGCATCCCTCCTGCTGGGGATTTTTCAGGGGTGGTGGCAGGAGGGATTAGGCATTCCTCCTGCCGAGGATGTTTGTGAGAGCAGTGTTTCCCTGCCGCAGCTGCTCAGCTGATCGTGGTACAGAGATTTCCTTGCCGCTATCAGTTTAGTGGCCGCATCTATTTGAAATGTAGGCTTGTATTTAATTAGCCTACATTTCAGGTGCCTATCATTGCCCTAGGGTACAATCTATAAGTAAACTGAGGACAGCCTAGAATTCTACTTAATACAATCAAATTATATTATTTAATATGCTAAGGATGCAAATTTATGCAAATATACCATGGGATATCAGAAGCTTTGACACTGAATTTATTCTTGTGTTATAGGAATCTGGGAACTATGATCATAACATGAACTCTTTTATAAGCCAATTATACAAAATCTCACAGAAAAGACAAAAATCTTACACTCAGATTGAAAGTAATGAGGTGATACACATTAATTTTTTTCTTTATAGTATATTATGGTATTTGCCCATCTTGTGTCTTCAAGATTTATTTTTCTATGGTTTTATTTTAAGATTCATTATTGAGCATAAAAAAAGATAATAACATGATTGTTGTGGAAATCTAATGTAAAATCAACTTAACCTGTATTTTAGCTATTTATAGCAAACATTTGCTATGTGGAATTAAAAATACCAATGACTATGAATGTATAGCAAAAATGGTCAATTTGAATGAGATAAACAACATATTTCCTGGAAAAATGTTGTCACAAGGGCCAAAGCTGTCCTAAACTTTAGTGAGATAACTTATATAGGAATGACAGCTGTTTTTTTCTAGCTGGAAAACATACAAGATAAACTATCTGTGCTCTGCACTGCTTCTCTGCATGGATTACCCAAAGCAATTTTCATAGGGTTATCCATCTTGGAACAGGTCAGAATCCTCGCCTTAACTACACAAAAAGAGACATGAGGATAAGAAGGCATTTTCTAATCAGTAACTGCAAAAGATTTAATTGAATGCATTTGTAGTGTCCTTCTTTTAAAAAAATATGCACTCAGATTTGCAGTTTAAAATATCCCTGACATCCAAATTTGCAGAAATTCTATTTGTGCTTAGGTAGTTTTCAATACATACCTTAGCAGATTCCTACAAAACTATAAAACATATAAAATATAAAATGCACATTTCCCCTTATTTTGTTGCTGTGAGGAGAGATGTGTCCCAGTATGGTGACAAGATGTAAATATATGGGATGGAACTTGATATACCAACTTCCTGTGGTTACACTCATAAAAACATAAGAAAATAAGAATTGCCCCTGCTGGGTCAGACCAGTGGTCCATCGTGCCCAGCAGTTCGCTCGCGCGGCGGCCCTTAGGTCAAAGACCAGTTCCCTATTTGAGTCTATCCTTACCTGCATATATTTTGGTTCAGCAGGAACTTATCTAACCTTTTCTTGAATCCCTGGAGGGTGCTTTCACCTATAACAGCCTCTGGAAGAACGTTCCAAATTTCTACCACTCTCTGGGTAAAGAAGAACTTCCTTACGTTTGTACGGAATCTATCTGCTTTTAACTTTAGAGAGTGCCCTCTCTTTCTCTCCACCTTGCAGAGGATGAACAATCTCTTTTTCTCTCCTAAGTTTATTCCCTTCAATATCTTGGATGTTTTGATCGTGTCCCCTCTCAGTTTCCTCTTTTCAAGGGAGAAGGGGCCAGCTTCTCTAGCGTCTAGCCTCTCATTGTATAGCAACTCCTCCAGTCCCTTAACCATTTTTGTCACTCTTGTCTGGACCCTTTCAAGTAGTACTATGTCATTTTTCATGTACGGCGACCAGTGTTGGACACAGTATTCCAGGTGAAGGCGCACCATGGTCCGGTACAGTGGTATGATTACCTTCTCTGATCTGTTTCTGATCCTCTTCTTAATCATTCCTAGCATTCTGTTTGCCCTTTTTGCCGCCGCTGCGCATTGCGCGGATAGCTTCATTGACTTGTCTGCAAGTACTCCCAAGTCTCTTTCCTGGGGGCTCTCTCTGAATACAGCACCATGCATCTTGTATTCGTGCATATGAGTTTTGTTTTCAACATGCATCACCTTGCACTTATTCATGTTGAACCACATTTGCCATTTCGTGGCCCATTCCTCGAGTGCGTTTATATCTCATTGTAGGTCTTTGCAATCCTTCTGTGTCCTCACTACTCTGAATAACTTTGTATTGTCCACAAATTTAATCACCTCACTTGTCGTACCAATTTCCAGGTCATTTATAAATATGTTGAAGAGTATGTGCCTGAGCACCGAACCCTGCGGCACTCCACTCGTGACCCTTTTCCAGTCCAAGTATTGTCTATTTACCCCCACTCTCTGTTTCCTTTCCACCAACCAGTTTTTAATCCATGTGAGTATATCACTCTCACAATTTTTCGAAGTAGACATTCATGCAGTACCTTGTCGAACGCCTTCTTAAAATCTAGATATACAATGTTGACTGGGTTACCCTTCTCTATCTGCCTGTTTACTCCCTCGAAGAATGCAGTAAGTTCATCAAACAAGATCTTCCTTTCCTGAAGCTATGCTAGCTGGTCCTCATCATAAGGTTATGGAGGCCTCGCCGGGGGCTCCTGTTTACCCCCCCCCCAAACAGAGGCAGACACAATTGTTAATTTTCCGCTAAGGAGTTTATTTATTCATGGCCGCAACACAATAACATTAACCATAATCACATGTATGTTCATAAATAACATGATTAATATGATAACATCGGAATAACAAAAACTTGTAAACATACCGTACTTCAAATCATCCTAACTTATACTAACCTCGCCCTCGGGGGAGGGGTCTACCACCCTACCAAGCAGGGCCCAAACTGGGGGTCCATCAGCACTGCATATAAGTAGGCACTGCCGTTCAAGCGAATGCTCTACTCCCACTTGGCCCGAGCTGCCGTCCAAGCGTCCCGTGCCCTGTTGGCTGTCCCCCCTGATCGCCGTCCAAGCGATTGGGGGTAGTGATGGTCCATCCTGTGCTTGCCCCTCCGTCCAAGAGGGGTCTCTCATTCATGAGGGGGTAGGGGCCCTCACTTTAGAGTGACCAATCCTATCTCCCACCCAACTATTCCCCCTCCCCACTTGTTATAGGTTACCCCCCCCTTTTCTTAAGCACTATCCTTGCCATCTGCGACTACCTTCCTTCTTCAGGTTTGGGTATGGGTGGGCGGGAGTTTGCTCTCCCAGGCACGCTGCAAAAGGAATTGCTGCCGGGAGAGTCCGTTTTTTTAAAGTTTCCCACTGCCCCTCCCCTCTGTCTATCCCTCCCTGGCCCTTTTGTCCCATCCTGCCTCAGTCCTCCCCGGAGTTCCCTCATCTTACGCTGGCCCTCCGCTAATCGCTCCTGGGCTTCTCTGATTGTGTCCATCAAGGTGATCAATGATGAAGTCCTTTATCAGCGTCTCTACCATCTTTCCTGGTACCGAAGTCAGACTCACTAGTCTGTAGTTTCCCAGATCTCCCCTCAAACCTTTCTTGAAGATCGACATAACATTCGCCACTTTCCAGTCTTCCAGAATCCTTCCTGATTTGATCGACAGATTGGCTATTAGTTGAAGCAGTTCAGCTATAACCCCTTTCAGTTCCTTGATTACCCTCGAGTGGATGCCGTCCAGTCCCGAGGCATTTATAGTTTTTAAGCCTATCAATCTGCCTGCATACCTCTTGTAGACTGACCGTTGACCCTGTCAGTTTCCCGTCTTCATTTCTTGTGTATAGCCTGTCAGCTTCTAGTATATTAGATATATCCTCTTCGGTAAATACAGATGCAAAAAATGTGTTCAATTTGTCGGCAATAGCTTTGCCCTCCTTTAGTCCTCCCTTTATTCCATGGTCTTTTAATGGCCCCATTGCTTCCTTCGTGGGTTTTTTCTCCTTAATATGTCGAAAGAATGGCTTAAAATTTTTTGACTCCTTGGTTATTTTTTCCTCAAGGGGAGAGTGTGGTGCAGTGGTTAAAGCTAGAACCTCAGCACCCTGGAGTTGTGGGTTCAAACCAACACTGCTCCTTGTGACCCTGGGCAAGTCACTAAATCCCCCCATTGCCCCAGGTACATTAGCTAGATTGTGAGCCCGCCAGGGCAGATAGGGAAAAATGCTTGAGTACCTGAATAAATTAATGTAAACCGTTCTGAGCTCCCTTGGGAGAACGGTATAGAAAATTGAATAAATAAATAAATAGTCTCTTTTGGCCCCCTCTTACTGCCTTATGGCACTTGTTTTGATGTTTGTGCTTTTTCCAGTTTTCATCCGTTTTTATCCTTTTCCATTCCTTAAACAAAGTTTTCTTGTCTCTGATCGCTTCCTGCACTGCTACAGTGAGCCACGCCGGTTCCTTGTTCTTTTCCCTCTTGGAACCCTTGTTGATACGCGGTATATATAGATTTTGCGCTTCGGTGACTGTGTCCTTAAAAAGGGACCATGCTTGCTCTAGCGTATTTACAGTGCTTATCCTCTTCCTAATCTTCTTCCTCACCATGATTCTCATCCCTTCATAATTCCCTTTTCGGAAGTTCAGTGCTGTGGTAGTCATTCTGGATCGATTTTTTTGTTCCTGTGTCCAGGTTGAAGAGGATCATATTGTGATCACTGTGTCCCAGCATCCCTTCTACTTCTATACTTTGTGCCAGTCCTTGTAGTCCAGAATTGCATTTCCAGAATTGCAAGTCCAGAATTGCATTTCCTCTCGTCAGTGGCATACCTAGCATATGTAAATAAAACCGACACTTTCAATTGGAGACTAATGTGGTCATGAGATGTTATAGTAATGAAATTACTGGCTCACTGTAGCAGTACCTAGCATATGTGACACCCGGGGCCCATCATTTTTTTGACACCCACCCATCTGTACGAAAAACATGATTTTTAGTAACAAGCCACATGTCACACATGAGTACCTAGGAAAAAGGCAGCATCTTACATACTGCAGTGAGCAGTACAACATCAATACACCCATTGTAAAACTAAACAAGCCAGACTAGTACAGATCAATCCTGCAGTAAATCCTAACAAAAACCCATGTCTTTTGAACACACAGAACACAGAAAACACCTTTGCCTAGTATGGAATATGTAATCACAAACTAACCCCTCCCCCTTTTACAAAACTGTAGTGTGAATTTTAGCCATGGTGGTAACAACTCTGACACTCATAGAATTCTGAGTATCAGAGCTGCTTCCACCATGGATGGCGCTAAAAAAACGCTCCACAGTTTTGTAAAAGGGAGGATAAAATAGAAATACATAGACAAAGGTTAAATTGAACTAGCAAGAAGCTGGACTCTGCATACAGTGCACCACAGAAACAGTGACACATGTCTCCTAAAGCAATAAATAAATACAAATTTTTTTTCTACCTTTGTCTTCTGTGGTTTCTGCTTTCTTCATCTTCTTGTAACTTTCTTCCTTCCATCCACTGTCTGCCCTCTCTCTTCCCCTATATGGCATCTTATCTCCTTCTATGCCCCTTTCAGAAATTGTGTGCCTCCCCCTTCCATCTCTCCTTTCACCCCCATTGGTCTGGCATCTCTCTCCTCTCCTTCCTTCTCCCACACATCTCCTCTGCAATCCCTTTCCCTTTTCTCCTCATTTTCCTTTTCAATTTATTTTCTGCATCTGTCTAGATTACATTCTTACTACCCTCTCATCAATTTCCTTTTTTACTGTCTACCTACAGCTCGCCACCTCTTTCCCTTACCCCTCCAGTATTTCCCTAACTCAATCCTTTTCTCACCATCATGTGCCCTCTTTTTATTTATCCCCTCCTTCCATCATGTACCCTCTTTCTCCAACCCTTCCATCTAGTACCTTCTCTCTCTGTCCTCTTCCATCCAGCGTCTGCTCCCCTCTTTCTCTCCTCCCATTTCCTTCCTGCATTTGCTCCCTTATCTCTACCATCTACACTTTCATCCAGCATAGGCTCCCCACTACCATCCAATGTCTGCCCTTTCTCTAGCCATCCACCCCTCTTCAATCAGCATCTGCCCCCTTTCTCTCCCTCCAATATCCTTCCCCTTTATGTCTCTCCCCTTTCTCTGTACATCAATTCTATCAGCACCACCCTTACATACCACCCTGTCCCCTTTCTTTCCCTCCACCACTATTCCATTCCAGCAATCTTGCTCCTTTCTCTCCCTTCATGCAGCAAGGTCCCACGATGATTGTAGCTGCCGGCTGCCAGTCCACCCCACTCCGACGTACTTGCTCTGGAGCGGACTCAGTAGCCGCATGCTGGAAGGTTCCGTGATGACTCGTCTGCTGACTGCTCCAGATGTAAGTTACGTCAGAGGGGGTGGACCCGGCAGACGCAGGGAGTTGTGGCAAAGTCCCGCAATGACTGCATCTGCTGGGTCCACCCCCTCCGACATAACTTACTTTTTCCGTAGCAGAGCCAGCATGGGACCTTCCTGCACCTCAGTACGGCTGCTGACTCTGCTGCAGAGAAAGTAAGTCAGAGGTAACGTGACCATTTATTTTTTTCATCAAAAGGGGACATCTATTAATTGACTGTGTATCCTTTCTTTCTTTCTGCACTCAGGCCCAACAGTTGTCTCTTTCTATTCCCTCCCTCCTTCCTTCCCATGTCCTTAGTGCCCCCAGTGCCTCCGTCCTGTGTCCTTAGTGCCCCCAGTGCCTCTGTCCCGTGTCCATAGTGCCCCCAGTGCCTCCGTCCCATGTCCATAGTGCCCCCAGTGCCTCCTTCCTGTGTCCATAAGGTCCCCAGTGCCCCCTTCCCGTGTCCTTAATGCCCCCAGTGCCTCCTTCTCATGTCCTTAGTGCCTTCTTCCCATGTCCATAGTGCACCCTTCCTGTGTCCTCAGTGCCCCCAGTGCCTCCTTCTCATGTCCTTACTGCCTTCTTCCCGTGTTCATAGTGCCCCCAGTGCCTCATTCCCGTGTCCATAGTGCACCCAGTGCCTCCATCCCGTGTCCATAGTGCCCCCAGTGCCCCCGTCCTGTGTCCTTAGTGCCCTCAGTGCCTCCGTCCTGTGTCCATAGTGCCCCCAGTGCCTCCTTATGTCCCCCCCACTACCTTCCAGATTTTGGCCACCCCAAAGCCAGCCTACCTGTCTACCTATCTCCCTCCCTGGCTGGCCTGGAACATCCTCTCCGATGTCAGAATTGATGTCAGAAAGACTTCTTGTTGGCGGGGGATGTAGGATCGTAGCGGCGCGGCTGGGGGAAAGGAAGGGCAGGAAGACCCGGACCTGACCAGCTGTGCACTCCCTCAAGCCGTGCACCCGGGGTGAACCTCCCTCCCCCCCTCCTTGGTACGCCACTGCCTCTCGTATTTTCCTTGACAAGTTGTTCCAGGAAGCAATTGCCTACAGCATCCAAGAACTTGGTCTCCCTACTGTAGCTTGAGTTGCCTAGGTTAAAATTTATCCCTGGATAATTGAAATTGCCCATGATAACTGTGTTGCCTCCCTTGCATTCATGTTTAATCTTGTCCGTCATTTTTCCATCAGGCTCTTCGGACTGCTCTGGAGGTCGGTTGTAGATGCCAATTTTTGTTTCCGTTCCATTTGTTCCCAGTATTTTGGCCCTTAGAGACTCTACCTTATTATTCGTTTCTGGCGTGTTCTCTCTGGTAGACTCAATTCCCTCTTTTATGTATTGGGCAATACCCCCACCTTTTTGTCCTACTCTGTCTCTGCGGTATAGCTTGTATCCCGGTAGCACAGTGTCCCAGACGTTGTCCTCATTCCACCATGTTACTGTGATGCCGATGATGTCTAGGTTATCTTTTTGTGCTATAACTTCTAATTCCCCCATTTTATTCTTTAGGCTCCTTGCATTTGTGTACATACACTTAAGTTTGCGGCCAGTTATTTTCTTGCATTTCCTTCCCCCTTCTGTCTCCCTTGCTTCCGTCCTTTTCGATCCATCGGGATTTCTATCTTGCCTATGGTTTATATTATATCCAGCTCCTTGTGACTCTGGGCAAGCAACTTAACTCCCATCCATTACTCCAGGTACTTATTTTGTACCTAGGATAATGGGGTGGGGTGGGGTTTTAATGACTCGCTGAAAGTCATGAGGAGCTGGAGTGGGAATTGAACCCAGTTCCCCAGGTTTTCAGGCCATTGTGCTAGGCCACTGTGCTAACCACTAGGCTATTCCTAGTGGTTAGTGAGGTTGTCTGTATGTTTGTAGTAAAGGGTGGTCTATGTGTTTGTGTGGGGCATCAACAGCTCCCTTCTACTGGCTATACCTTTCTCTTCATAGCCTAGCATCATAAGAACATAAGAACATAAGCAATGCCTTTGCTGGGTCAGACCTGAGGTCCATCATGCCCAGCAGTCCGCTCACGCGGCGGCCCAACAGGTCCAGGACCTGTGCAGTAATCCTCTATTTATATCCCTCTATCCCCTTTTCCAGCAGGAAATTGTCCAATCCTTTCTTAAACCCCTGTACTGTACTCTGCCCTATTATGCCCTCTGGAAGCGCATTCCAGGTGTCCACCACTCATTGGGTAAAGAAGAACTTCCTAGCATTCGTTTTAAATCTGTCCCCTTTCAACTTTTCCAAGTGTCCTCTTGTTCTTTTATTTTTCGAAAGTTTGAAGAATCTGTCCTTCTCTACTCTCTCTATGCCCTTCATGATCTTATAAGTCTCTATCATATCCCCTCTAAGTCTCCTCTTCTCCAGGGAAAAGAGACCCAGTTTCTCCAATCTCTCAGCGTATGAGAGGTTTTCCATCCCTTTTATCAAGCGTGTCGCTCTCCTCTGAACCCTCTCGAGTAACGCCATATCCTTCCTAAGGTACGGAGACCAATATTGGACGCAGTATTCCAGATGTGGGCGCACCATTGCCCGATACAATGGCAGGATAACTTCTTTTGTCCTTGTTCATCCAGTCCCTCGCCAAAGAGCATTTATCCTTCTGGCTATGGCCACTGCCTTGTGATCTTAAGACAATATCACCACAAGATCTCTTTCCTGAACTGTGCTTATCAATCTCTCATAAAATAGGTGAGAGACTGATAAGCACAACTCAGGAGAGATAATGTCTGAAGATAATGAGGTGATAATGTCTGAAGATCTCAAGGCAGTAAAACAATATGATAAGCAGTGGCCATAGCCAGAAGAATGCTAGACTGCATAGAGGGAGGTAAAACCAGCAGAAGAAAGGAGGTGTTGATGGCCCTGTCCAAGTTGTTTGTGAAGCCCCAATTGGAGGGGCACTATATTTGGCTGGTAACATTTCGCTGCCAATGTTTGACTAATGGTGGACCGCAGGATTTTTTTGTCCTCATAATAGTTGACTGCAACTTTGTAGACACTATATTAAAAATTCATGCCCTCTCCCTCCCCTCCTTCATAGTCTCTCCTCCCTCCTGTAACATAATAACATAAGAATAGCCTTACTGTGTCAGAACAATGGTCCATCAAGTCCACTAGCCCATTCTCACAGTACCTGGCCAAAACCCAAGGAGTAGCAACATTCCATGCTACCGATCCAGGGCAAGCAATGGCTTCCCCATGTCTTTCTCAAAAACAGACTATGGACTTTTCCTCAAGGAAATCGCCCAAACCTTTCTTAAAACCAGCTGTGCTATTTGCTCTTACCACAACCTCTGGCAATATGATCCAGAGCTTAACTATTCTCTGAGTGAAAAAATATTTCCTCCTATTGGTTTTAAAAGTATTTCCCTGTAACTTCGAGTGTCCCCTAGTCTTTGTAATTTTGACGGAATGAACAATCGATCCACTTGTACCCGTTCTACTCCACTCAGGATTTTGTAGACTTCAGTCAAATCTCCCCCTCAGCCGTCTCTATTCCCAAGCTGAAGAGCCCTAACCTTTTTAGCCTTTTCTTATATGGGAGGAGTCCCATCCCCTTTATCATCTTGGTTGCTCATCTTTGAACCTTTTCTAGTGCTGCTATATCTTTCTTGAGATAAGGAGATCAGAATTGAATTCAATACCCTAGGTAAGGTCGCATCATGGAGATAAACAGGGGCATTATAACATTCTTAACCATCCCTTTTTAAATAATTCCTAGCATTCTATTTGCTTTTTTGGCCACCGCCGCATATTGGACAGAAGGTTTCATCGTATTGTGTACGATGACACCCAGATAATTTTCTTGGGTGCTAAACCCCAAGGTGGACTCTAGCATCCAGTAACTATGATTTGGGTTATTCTTCCCAATGTGCATCACTTTGCATTTGTCCACATCAAATTTCATCTGCCATTTGGATACCCAGTCTTCAAACTTCCTAAGCTTTGCCTGTAATTTTTCACAATCCGCATGTGTTTTAACAACTTTGAACAGTTTAGTGTCATCTGCAAATTTAATCACCTCACTTGTCGTTCCAATTTCCAGATCATTTATAAATAAGTTAAATAGCACCGGTCCCAGTACAGATCCCTGCAACACTCCACTGTTTACTCTCCTCCATTGAAAAAAATGACCATTTATCTCTGACCCTCTGTTTTCTATCCGATAACCAATTCCTAATCCACAACTGAACTTTGTCAATTTTCTCAGGAGCCTCATATGAGGAACTTTAACAAAAGATTTCTGAAAATCTAGATACAATATATCAACTTATTCACCTTTATCCACATATTTATTCACACCTTCAAAGAAGTCAAGCAAATTGGTGAAGGAAGATCTCCTTCGGCTGAACTCATGTTGACTCTGTCTCATTAAATCATGTTTGTCTATGTGTTTCACAATTTTATTTTTTTATAATTGTTTCCACCATTTTGCCCGGCACTGAAATCAGGCTTACCGCTCTGTAATTTTCCGGATCTTCCCTGGAACCCTCCCACCCACCCTTCCTGGACGTGCATGATCAAACTGCAGTATCAAAAATCACTCCTTGCAGAATCCCTCAAACCCAATTCACTAACCTCTTTCCTGATCATAATACATAGAAGTTTATTATTATGGGAATATATATGCTTTGTATCTAAGTTGCCAGTGCTTGCGTATCTTCTTATTTTCTTCATTCTTTAAAGTTTTTGGGGGGGCTCTAATAGCCCCTCTTTCACTTCACCTTTTAACCTTGCCAGCTCTCATTTCCTCTTCTTTCCACCTTTGCTGATACGTGGAATATATCTGGTCTGGGATTCCATGATGGTATTTTTAAATAACATCCATGCCTGGTTTTTCAGTCCTAACCTTTGCAACTGATCCTTTTAGCTTATTTTTAACCATTTTCCTCATTTTATCATAGTCACCCTTTCAAAAATATCAGCAAGATCAAAGGGACTACAGCAAAGGGTATGTCTTAAAGCAGTGAGCCTCACTAATTTTTAAGCAAGGGCTATTTTGGGTCCAAAAGATTTAAAGGAAAGCCGACAAATGTCTTCCTACATGGGGCCATGACAATGATAATTACATTACATTAGTGTTTTCTATCCCACCAATACCTTTCAGTTCAAGGCAGTTTACAAAAAGAGTTGGCCTGCGCATTCCCAGGGAGCTCACACAGATAGAGTGAGCTTACACGAATTGATGACTAGCATGAGCGATGGGTTTTGGGGGAGGGTTTATAAGTTTTTTGATTACCTCATTTGACAAATTTTTTGAAAAGTATAGTTTTCAGTTCTTTCCTGAATGTTTTTTAGTTGGTCGTCTTGGTCAGTAGCTTGGAGAGATGGCTAGTATTTCGTCATATAGTTTTTTGTTTTGTATGCCTTTTGCTGGGGAATGGGTGAAGAGAGCCTGTGTTCTCCTTGGCTTTACGACATTCATTCCTACCAGAACACTTGGGCTTGGTCACACATGCAAAACACAGATAAACCCTATGGGGCTCGTAATAATAATAATAATAATAATAATAAGTCTAAAAAGTGGCCTAAATGGGTACTTGGATGATTGAAAAGCCTGATCGTCCAAGTACCCATAACCAAAGCTGGTTTTAGATGTATCTAAAACCAGCTTAGGCCTTTCCCCTGCCTCTAAACGCATAGAGCGAAAAGAGGTGTTTTAGAGGAGGGGAAAGGGTGGGAGGAGGGCGGGAAGTGGGCCGACCTAGACCTAGGCATACAGCAGGTATAACCAAAAATTTTGATAGGTTGCCTAGTGGGCAGTTATACGTTTTGACTTAGACCATGTCAAAACAGGTATAAGTGCCGAAAAAAGGCCCGCTGAGCTGATGGCTGCTGACGCGATCAGCTCAGTGGCCCAGCAACCAACCCACCCCCCCACAGCAACCATCGTGGCAAGAGAGATGGCTCATCTCCCCTGCTGCGATGCGATCACCCCTCTACCTGAACTGCCGCGACCCGTGGCAGGAGAGATGCCCAATCTCTCCTTCCGCGGTTTGTGGCAGGTGTTCAATGGGTCGATCGGGAGTATGGGGGGGGGGCGGTAGTGATGGTGCTGCCTCAGGGCAGGAGGGCCTGAGATCCCTCCTGCATGGATCTTAGTGGGGGTGGGGGTAAGGGGGGTCACCTGGGCAGGAGGGCTTGGGCTCCCTCCTGCCCGATCATAGTTGAGGGGGGTGTCGCTGGGCAGGAAGGCTTGGGCTCCCTCTTGCCCGATTGTAGTCGAGAGGGGGGGTGTCGCTAGGCAGGAGGGTTTGGACTCCCTCCTACCTGATCGTAGTTGAGGGGGAGTGTCACCGGGTAGGAGGGCTTGGGCTCTCTCCTGCCCGATTGTAATCATGGGGTGTGTGTCGCAGGGCAGGAGAGCTTGGGCTCCCTCCTGCCCGGATCAAGTCGCGGGGGAGGGCTGATCGCTGCAGGAGAGATGGCTCATCTCTCCTGCAACGATGGTAATCGCCCATCCCCCTCCGAACCACAGCACTTCGGGGTGAGGATTGCCAGCAGGGGAGATGCCCTGATGCGATACTCACCCTGAAGTGCCGCGGTTAGGAGGGGTGTGTGCGATCACCATCATTGCAGGAGAGAAGAGCTATCTCTCCTACAGCGATAGTTGCAGTAGGTGGTAGGCAGGTTGTTGGGGCTGCTGAGCTGCAGCAATCAGCTCAGCGGGCCCTTTTTCTGCACTTATACCTGTTTTAATTTGGTCTAAGTCAAAACGTATAACTGCCGACTAGGCAACCTGCCTAAACATTTGGTTATACCTGCTGTACGCTTATGTCTAGGTCAGCCCATCTCCAGCCCACTTCCCGCCCTTTCACCTCCTCTAAAAATGCCTCTTTTTGCTCTATGCGTTTAGAGGCAGGGGAAAGGCCTAAGCTGGTTTTAGAGACATCTAAAACCAGCTTTGGTTATAGGTTCTTGGACGATCAGGCTTTTTGATTGTCCAAGTTCCCATTTAGGCCATTCTTTAGACGTTTTTGGGGTTTTATTTTTGATAATGAGCCCCTTGGTGTTCGGATACAGAATTAAAAGAGCACCAATAGCGATCAACTGGTATCTCCAAATTGGGATTTTTGGGATATGAAGAGAGATATCCAATATTTCCTGCATGGAAAAAATGCCTAATGAGAGAAATTTTATCCCCAAAAAAGCAGGCTGTTACTGTAAGCGTTGTGTGGTAAAAATATTTAATGTTAATAAAAAATTGTGTTAACAAGAATGTGTAGTCTTTGTATACTGGCTCACCAGGATAACTGAAGTTTCTGATCTCAGTTTATATTCGAGTCAACCTTTTTCCTCCTTTTTATGGGGAAAAGGGTCAGCTCGGTTTATATTCAAATATATATTGTACTTGCATGTAAACTGCTTTGAATGTGGTTGTATAAGTACAAAAGATGGTATACAAGTCCCTATCCCTTATTTTATATGGTTAATCTAAGATTGCAGTATCTGTATCTTTTCTAACTAAAAAAATCAGTTATTGATGCCCTAAAGTCTGCAATGTGATTTAAAAGGGAAGTTCTGCTAAGTGCCTCTGCTAATTAACAGTGGTGAATATGTATCATGCAGTCTTTGACACAGTAGCTTCAGTTTAATCTCTTGCAAAATGTGAAATTTTAATAGTTTGACTTCTACATTGAATTGGTTGGATGATCAATGTGTCTGATGGAAGGATGGCTGAGAGAGAGAACAATACATTCTGAACACTGGAAATTCAAATTATTCTAAGAGGGGCTTAACTGGGTGCTTTGACACCCCAGTTAGATTGGTTTTCAGAACAACTGAAATGAATATGCACAAACTATATTTGCATACATTTGGTTTAAGGATCACATTAATGCATGCAAATATAACTCATGCATATTGATAAATATTCCAAGGCACAATTGCTAAACTCATAGGGCTTGATTCACTCTTGCTCACGACTTAGACATTGTTATTTGTCATCTTGGTGAATACATTTGTAAGTATTTTTTTATTTTTACATTATAAAGAGGCCCTGATCATCAAAGTAAATTTACTATCTGTGGGTTTTTTTGTCAGTCCCCATGCTCCGTTGTCTACATTCAGCATCAGTTTTATTATAATATGCAAATGGTTCAATTTCCTTTTTGAACAGGAAAAAAATTGCTTTGCTGTCATCAGCAACATATGGGACAGAATGAAGGAATCATGTGGAGCGTGTTCACAGTCTGATCTCA
Source organism: Geotrypetes seraphini (assembly GCF_902459505.1). NCBI lineage: Eukaryota > Metazoa > Chordata > Amphibia > Gymnophiona > Dermophiidae > Geotrypetes > Geotrypetes seraphini. The sequence goes on along the minus strand of NC_047084.1, from coordinate 235,640,999 downwards.
GCATAAATTAAAAGAATGAGAGGCCTAAAATACTTACCCACACCACTGAGATGTCACCTGAAAGCTTTTCATGGCTCTGCTTCTCAAGAAACAATAAAGCAACAAGAGATGTAAACGAAAATAAGAGAGAAAGAAACATGTAGACTAGGAAATCAATTCAAATGGCTTGAATATGCTTTAAATAGATGCTCTCTCTATCATTGGCTGTTAACCTTTCATGACTACTGTATCCCATTCATGAGTTTGAATGTCATGTGTACTGAATATTAGGTTAATATGATATGTAGATCTGTTTTTCAGTTGCAATTTATATTACAAATGCGCACTCACACACACAGCTGAATTCACACTGATTCGAGCAGAAAGTGATAGTGGTTAAGTTGAGCCTGAGCTCCTGAAGTAGCTGGAGGGCACCTGTGTTGTGATGCTTTTTTGTTTATGACAAATTGGTGCTAATTTGAAACCCTGGGAAAGAATGAAGATAGTAGCCAAAGGGAGGGAGTGTCTGACATCTGTAGTTTTTTAGATCCCACTTCAGGGAGTTCTTCTCGCCACATAAAGAAAATAGATATAGAGGTGAGTACAGCAATACTTTTTGCTAATACTTGAACATCATACCTTACAAATATTGCTAAATTGCACATAGAATATAAGATAATTTAGTACTTCATGATAGAACATCAGGGGCTCCTTTTACTAAGCTGCGTTAGGGCATTAACGCACGGAATAGCATGTGCTAAATTGCCACGCGAGCTAGACCTTAACGCCAGCATTGAGCTGGCGTTAGTTCTAGCCATGTAGCGCGCGGTATAGCACACGGTAATTTCCTGTGTGCGCTAAAAACGCTAGTGCACCTTAGTAAAAGGAGCCCCAAGACTGACTTTGGACATCTCCCACAAGATGCCCAAAAGTTAGGGTGGGGAAACATCCATTTTCAAAACTGGAAGACATCCAAATTTTTTTTTTTTTTCAAAAATTACCTGACTAGACATTCTGGCCCTTAGGACATCTATCTATATTTTTCAGCCATTTTTGAAAATCCAAACATCCAAAACAAGCCCATTTAGGTATGGGAGGGGCCAGCATTTTAACGGACTGGCCACACAGACATGCCAACAGAGTAATGAGGCACCTTAGGGGGCACTGCTGTGAACTTCATATAAAAAATGCCAGGTATACTGTACATTTCACCAGAACTCCCTATAGTTATGGTAAGCCCTCCAAAACTTCCCCCAAACCTACTATACTCACCTGTCTACCACCCCAATAGCCCTTATGGCTACAGGTATCACCTATATGGCAGTATAATAGGTTTTGGGGTAGGGTTTTTTATGTGGGCTTTGTGACAGGGACACCTAGTGGGCCCCTTGGGAGCCTCGCCCAGGGTACCCTGCCACAAGGAAAAACGATGGTTGTGACCTGCACACCAAGATGTCTTGACTCCCAGGGCCACGGCTGTGCAGTCTCTGGATATTCTAAGTTCTGCCCAATAACAGCCTATGGGCTAGATCAGACATGGGCATTTCCCCAGTGAATATGCATTGAAAGCAGTGCATACAAATAGATCTCATGCATATTCATTGGGGAAATCCTGAAAACCTAATTGGATTCCAGCCCTTGAGGACCGGAGTTGCCCATATCTGGGCTAGATTCAGTAAGGACACCGATCATGTCCCAACCACTTTGCAACCCGATTGTTCCCCGACCCAATTCACTAACCTTGGTGCTGAGCAACTTCCGATCCGATCTGCGCATGCAAATGAGGGGAAATTGCATGCAAATGTTGGCATGCAGCGATTCACTAAACAAATCTGGAACACCAAATTGGCTGGTCGATCAACAAAAGAAGCGACTGCTGGGGACCAGTCGCTCACGTGCTTTCTGACTGAATCTCCTGCTCTCTGCCTGGATTCTTCTGTTCTCCTGCCCCGACTCCTCTCGTTGCCCTGCTCTCTGCCCTGAATCTTCTCTTGCCACCCTGAATCTCCGCCCTGTTCTCTGCCCCAAATCTCTTTTGCCGCCTCGACTTGCCACCCTGCTCTCGCCCAGAATCTCCTCCTTGTTGCCCTGACTCTCCTGCCCTTCCCTGCAGTGCGAGCCCATGGTTTTAACCTGAGGTTTAAAGTGGGTTAAAACCACGGGCTCGTGAAGTATTAAACATTTTTTTTTAAAAAAAAGTTTCCAGCTCTGCTGGGCACGGAGGGCCAGCGCATCTGGAGACTATCTATAGGCAAAGAAGATGGTCTGTGCATTCATCGGGATCACTGGAGAGCGATCCGTGCGGTCGGTTGGAGGCGTGATCCGATTGCCTTCAGTGGGAATGGCATAGATTTAGTTGGCATCCCATTCTGGATAGTCTGTTCACCAATGGTTTTAAGAACATAAGAACATAAGCAATGCCTCTGCTGGGTCAGACCTGAGGTACATCGTGCCCAGCAGCCCGCTCACGCGGCGACCCCAACAGGTCCAGGACCTGTGCAGTGATCCTCTTTTTATACCCTTCTATCCCCCTTTCCAGCAGGAAATTGTCCAATCCTTTCTTAAACCCCAATACCATACTCTGCCCTATTACATCCTCTGGAAGCGCATTCCAGGTGTCCACCACACGCTGGGTAAAGAAGAACTTCCTAGCATTTGTTTTGAATCTGTCCCCTTTCAGTTTTTCCGAATGCCCTCTTGTTCTTTTATTTTTTGAAAGTTTGAAGAATCTCTCCCCCCTCTACTCTCTCTATGCCCTTCATGATCTTATAAGTCTCTATCATATCCCCTCTAAGTCTCCTCTTCTCCAGGGAAAAGAGACCCAGTTTCTCAGTATTAAAAGCTGTCCATACTCTGTCCACTCGTATATTGAGTGAGCTACTTTTAGAGTTAACATCATCTAGTTGATTGTCTGCAGTGTTTCCAGATAACTTTAATATATTCTTGATCTTGTTTGCAAAATATAATGCTAATGAGTTAGGTATAGGGGGGATCTACTGTATGCTTGAGACTGATACCGATGAACAGTCTGTCAGTTTTATCAGAATTTTGAACATCTTCCTTAAGTCTGGTTTATCTACCCTGATCATATCTGAGTAATATTTGCATCTGCGTTTTATTTGTCTGTTATAAAATATATATTGTTTTCTCCAGTTGTCTCTAAGCGATTGATTCCTGACTTTCTCTGAACTCTTTCTAGTTTTCAGTATTCTCTTTTTAAGCTTCTCATTTCTGCTGAGTACCATGTTTTTTAAAAAATCACTTCTACATAATTTTCTCTCTGTTAAAGGAACTGCTTTGTCCACACTACCCAGTTTGGGTTCATTGTTTATAACTTGGGTGGGCTCTTCCCCCACATACTGTATTTTTCGCTCCATAAGACACACTTTTTTCCACCCAAAAGTGGGTGGAAATCTCGGTGTGTCTTATGAAGCGAAAATACAAAATTTGTACACCCTGTACAGTTACACCCCCCCCATGCAGCCTCACCACCTTTCAGAACACTGCCCGCCCGCCGCCGCTGCAGGGCCACCTTTTTAAAACAAACACCCCACCACAGTCCCTTTTTCAAGCTGCCTGGTGGTCCTCTATCTTTTTAATCATACCCCTCCTGTACCTTTAAAAAAAAAAAAATAATAAAAAAAACCCGCACTGGTTGCCATACATGAAGAAGGACTACTCGAAAGGGTCCAGAGAAGAACAACTAAGATGATTATGGGGTTGGGGGGGGGGGGTTGCTCCCGTACAGCGAAAGATTAGAGAAACTGGGCTTCTTCTCCCTCGAACAGAGGAGATTGAGAGGGGACATGATCAAAACATTCAAGATACTGAAGGGAATAGACTTAGTAGATAAGGGCAGAATCAGAGGGCAATCTCTAAAGTTGAAAGGGGATAGATTCCATATGAACGTAAGGAAGTTCTTCTTTATCCAGCGAGTGGTAGAAAACTGGAATGCTCTTCCGGAGTCTGTCATAGGGGAAAACACCCTCCAGAGATTCAAGTCAAAGTTAGACAAGTTCCTGCTGAACCAGAACATACGCAGGTAGGGCTAGTCTCAGTTAGGGCACTGGTTCTTGACCAGAGGGCCACCATGTGAGCGGACTGCTGAGCACAATGGACCACTGGTGTGACCCAGCAGTGGCAATTCTTATGTTCTTATGTTTTAAATTTCTTCCTTCTCTCTCTTGACGGTTCTGTACTATTTCAGGGGGCAGTAGGCACGCGTGTCAGGAACGCGGAGGTCAGGACTAAGCTTTCCGCGCTCCCGCTTGGGCCCGTGACGCTTTTTGAATGGCTGGCAGCAGTTCTCGTGGGACTCGTGAGAACTACTGGCAGCCATTCAGAAAACAGCATGAGGCTAGGAGGGAATGTGGAAAGCTTACACCTGACCTCCACGCCCCTGACTTGTGTGACTGCTGCCCTGAAATAGTACGGGGCCGTTGAGGGAGAGAAGGAAGAAATTTAAAAGGTACAGGGTTAAAAAAAAGGTACAGGAGGGGGAGGCCTGGCTTTGAGGACTGGCACGGCCATGTCTGTCATGTCTTTAGCCATAAGGGCAGGTACCTGATAGGCATATTGGACCAAGGCCTCCATCCATTCAGGCCCTGTAAGAGTCCTCCACCCCCCCCACTCCCATTCAAAATCAGAGAATTAGAAGGCCCTGGCCCCCTACCATACCACCAAGAAGTTCTCTACCCACTGTACTCTGTAAAATGGGAGAATGGTGGCATCAAAATTACTACATCCATGGGACTCAAGGCAGGCTCAGGAAGTAGATCAGGAACTCCAGAGCCTGGCAAGGAGTGTAGGGTTGGGTGCAGAGCCTGGCAGGGAGAATTTGGTTCAGAATGGGTTTTTTCTTGTTTTCCTCCTCTAAATCTAGGGTGCATCTTATGGTCAGGTGCGTCTTATGGAAAAGAAAAAATACGGTACATATATATAATACAGTTTATTTTAACCTTCCCCTCCGTGGGCTGAGACAAAAAACAGGCAGATGTCAGACTGAAAGTGGAGAAGAGGGAGAGAGAGAGATAGAGGAGAGTCAAGAATGGATGGACCTGAGTCTATCCATGCCTACTCATAGCTTAGGCCATTGATTTACACAGTGCTAACATTAGTACAAATATTGAGCATACAAATGTGGGTACCCAGATTATACAATTGTCCTTTTCGTGTTCAGCTCTTTAGTAAAACAGGCAGAGTAAGATTGATAGTGGACATTGTTTTCTAAATGGTAAGTACATCAATTAAAGCACAAAGAAAGCTCAACAAATAAAATTATCCCTTAAACCATATTTTACAATTATTCATAGGATATGTTTTAATGATTTACCCAGTAACTACAGAAAAGCAAATTAATAAAGCAGTCTTGTTTTCTTGCAGATATTTTCTTTCATATGGTGATGTAGATTCTTTAAAGTACTTTACAAAGAACCTACTTTGTAATCATGCCTGCTGTTTTGGGCCTAAGAAAACTGTAGTGATGCTGTGGTTATCAAAATAAGAAATACTTATCAATGTACATCTAATATAATAAAGAGCTAGCCGCGTATGCGTACTTCTATTTGCGTGTTCCGTGCACTGTAGGTCTGTGGCTGAAGGAGTGCGCATGCGCGCTAATACGTCACCAGCTGATCATAGGTCCGTGGCAGGCAGGAGAGCGGATGCGCGGTTAGGGCCCACACTGGAGCGCTGTGGCCGACCCAGGATCGTGGGAGGATGCGCCGCGCAAAGTGCTGCACACGTACTGGAGGGGGAGGGACATACCGGTTGTGCACATACCGCCACAAACCTCCCTCCAGCGTTGGCAGCCGCATCACGCTAAACAGGCTGCTTCGGGCTTTCTCCTGCAGTTGAGTCCCTCTGCCGCGTCACTGATGACATCATCAATGACGCGACAGAGAGACTTAACGCCAGAAGAAAGCCGAAGCAGCCTGTTTAGCGTGCTGCGGCTGCCAACGCTGGAGGGAGGTTTGATATTAAAGTCATAATGCTGGGAGGGTCGCAGAGTCAGCGGGGGTTGGGCTGGGAGGGGAGAGAAGCGTCTGCCTCGGGTGCTTCAGGCAGCAGCAGCGTTTACAATTCGCTGCTGTTGCTGGCTTCAGGCCTTTCTCTCTGGCCGGTCCTGCCTACTTCCTGTTTCATGAAGACAGGACCGGCCAGAGAGAAAGACCTGAAGCCAGCAACAGCAATGAATTGTGAATGCTGCTACTGACCAATGAAGTAGTTAAATGAGGAAAGGGAGCAGAGGGGGAGAGAATGGCTTGGAGGGAAGGAGGAAGGTATGCCAGACCAAGGGAAAAGGAAGGAGATGGAGAGAGGCCATATGGAACAGAGAGAAAGAGGGCAGACACTGGATGGAAAGAGAAGAGAGGGGCAAGACAGAGGGTGAACAGTAGATGGAAGGGGTAGAGAGAGGGAGACACACCGCATGGAAGTGTGGAGGACAGGGGGAGCAGAAATACAGAAAGCGGCAAAGGAGAGAGAAAAAAAAAATAAAGAGAGACACACACACATATATTCTAGCACCCGTTAATGTAATGGGCTATAAGACTAGTATTATATAAAAACAATAGCTGATGCCCCGGCGTTGCATGGGTATTTAATTATAGCAATAACACTGTAAATGGATTCAAATAAAGATACTTTATAGTGGTGAATGAAATTATTTTTTAACAGCTTTATAAAAAGTACAATATTCAAATTATAATGTGAAATATTTGACAAAATGAATACAATACAACTAACACAAAACTTGATTATAAACAACATTTTTAGTTTCACCTCCAGGAGCAAGAACATATAAATTCTTGGGTGAACCCACCCTTGAGCAAGCAACATAGAGTTGTCTATGGGAAAAACAGGGGGATCCACTCCACAGTATGTAATAGTCTGTCCCTGTGATTTGTTGATTGTGATAGAGAATGCAAGTCTCACTGGAATTTGCAATCTCTTAAACTGAAAAGGAAGATATGTTGGAATAAGTGGCATCCAAAAGTTTCAGTATTGTTTTAATCAACTCAATATGTGGAAACTCAGGTTGAAAAGAAACTCCATGCAGTTTTTTCCCGGTTCAGAATGGAACCTGTGTTCCTAGTTCAGCAAATGTGAGTACTCATGTAATGTAATAACATTATCAACTGGGGTGCATGAAGGAAACAGTTACAAACACAGTTAGAACATACAAACTCTATATGTATGGTGTCCGTGGTAGAATAGAAACGATGTGCCTAGTGGTTATAGTGTCATAGAAAGTGTATTATAGTTGGAATTAATTTGAGAATGGCAACTTTTTACATCCTTTCCATTGACATGAATGGGTGAAATCTCATTTTCTGTTTGTAGCTCCGCCCACGTGTGCAGGTGGGCCGCGAGACCCCCAGAACATATCACCCCAGGTAGTGAGGGATCTGCATACCAAGTTTCGTTCAATTCGGTCAAGCCGTATTTGAAGTACTGTGAGAATGGCAGCTTTTTACAATTTTACCATTGACATGAATGGATGAAATCTGAAGTTCTGTTTGTAGCTCCGCCCACGTGTGCAGGTGGGCCGTGAGACCCCCAGAACATATCACCCCAGGTAGTTGGAATTACTGTGAGAATGGCAGCTTTTTACATTTTTTCCATTGACATGAATGGGTGAAATCTGATTTTCTGTTTGTAGCTCCGCCCATGTGTGCAGGTGGGCCGCGAGACCCCCAGAACATATCACCCCAGGTAGTGAGGGATAAGCATACCAAGTTCCGTTCAAATCGGTCAAGCCGTTTTTGATTTACTGTGAGAATGGCAGCTGTTTACATTTTTTCCATTGACATGAATGGGTGAAATCAGATTTTCTGTTTGTAGCTCCGCCCACATGTGCAGGTGGGCCGCGAGACCCCCAGAACATATCACCCCAGGTAGTGAGGGATCTGCATACCAAGTTTCGTTCAAATCGGTCAAGCAGTTTTTTAATTACTGTGAGAATGGCAGCTTTTTACATTTTTTCCATTGACATGAATGGGTGAAATCAGATGTTCTGTTTGTAGCTCCGCCCACGTGTGCAGGTGGGTCGCGAGACCCCCAGAACATATCACCCCAGGTAGTGAGGGATCTGCATACCAAGTTTCATTCAAATCGGTCAAGCCGTTTTTGCGTGATCGCGGCACATACACACACACACACATACATACATACATACACACAAACATACCTCCGATTTTATATATATAGATATGATAGTTAAGGAAGAAGTAACTTCAAGTAAAGGGCTATATGGCATGAAGGTGTGGCTGTAATAAAAATAATTATCCTCCCAATTGAGTATTCTATTAGCTGAGATTGATGTAGCCTCTGATGTTAAATATTCAAAAGATAAGATGTTGCAGTATGCAAATTTACAAGTGCTCACAGGTCTCTTCATCAGATGTTAAAGGTATGGTCCTACTTATGACCATAGTTTCCCTTTTTTTCTCTCTGTAATTTATTTGATTCATTTTGAAGTGCCTATTAAAAATTATGGAGTTATATCTAGAGTAGTATGGTCAGCCACTATCTAATTTTGAATAAGTGAAATTTTATTTCATATCTAACTACCCCCAAGTGGACATAGACCATTTTCATAGGACAATGATTATGTATACATAAATTCTAATGCTTGCCAACAAAGTCATGAAATCATGGGTTTCGTTAGACCTATTGGAAAGTGAAGTGGATTAGGTGCTGAGGCAGCTGTCAAAAAACAAAGCATCTGATATTGATGGAATCCCTGAAGAGCTACGCAAACCAGTCCCAAGAGCCACACTGACAGCACTGTGCCAGAAGATCTGGAGGACCTGCACATGGCCAAAGTACTGGAAAAGATCAGTTTTTATCCCACTGCTGAAGAAAGGTGACACCAGAGACTGTACCAACTATAGAACAATTGCCCTGCCCCCCCCCCCACCACCAGCAAGGTGGTTTTAAAGATCATTCAGAGGTGCGTGGGCAACATTCTTGATTGAGAACTTCCTGATGCCCAAGCTGGATTTCATAAGGGCAGAGGGACCCATTATCACAATGCAAACTTGAGGTGGATCATAGAAAAGGTGAGGGAGTAGCAGAAGAAGCTCTATCTGTGCTTCATTGATTATACCAAGGCTTTTGACTGTGTTGAACATGACAAGCTTTGGAAAGCACTGAGTAAGGTAGGAGTGCCAGTACACCTGATCAGGTTAATAAGATCATTCTACTATGATCAAGAAGCTACAGTGTAAGCCAGGTATGGAGATAAAAAATGGTTCAAGATCAAAAAAGGTGCAGGACAAGGATGCATCCTCTTTCCTTTTCAACCTCTATGCAGAAGTAATAATGAGAAAGCTGAACTTAGATGATTCAAATGTTGGGGTGAAAACAGGTGGAGGAAGCATCAGCAATATGAGATACACAGATGATACTACCCTGCTGGCAGAGAGTGAGAAGGACATCAAGAAGTTGATCCTGAAGCTGAAAGAAGAAAGCGAGAAGAAAGCGGATACTTTACCTGAACATTAAAAAGACTAAAATCATGACTACTGCCAACAAGAAAGTCTACATAAAGATCAACAATGATGAAATAGAAGTGGTTGACAGCTTCATTTTCCTTGGGCCTCTCATTAATCATAGTGACAGTTCGACAGCAGAGCTCAAGCGTCAATTAGCACTGGAGCATGCAGCCATAGTGAGCATGGTCCAAATATGGAAGTGAAAGGATGTCTCAGTCACCATCAAATAAAGACTGATCACTTCCATTGTCTTCCCAATCATGACATATGGCTGCGAGACATGGACACTCGCAAAAGCAGATAGAATAATAATTGGTGCCTTCGGGTTGTGGTGCTGGAGAAGACTTCTATGAACCCCATGGACAGCTAGGATCATCAACAAAGATGTTCTTGATCATATAAACCCAGCATTGACCCTGGAAGGCAAGATTACCAGACAGAAACTGATCTATTTTGGACATGTGATGAGGGCAAATTCACTAGATAAGGAGATGCTACTCAGAATTGTCAGTGGTAAAAGGAAACAGAAACAGGGGAGACCAAAGGTCCCTTGGCTGGAGACCATGAAGAATGACAGTGGAATGAACATCAAGAAGTTGAAATAAGCCTTGGAAAACAGGGAAGCATGGTGAGGATTGGCCTACATAGTATCCAAGGGTTGGACACGGCTCTCTGTTTACCCCACATACACTTCAGCTCACCAAAAATCTCTCCCATTCAGTTAAGCACAAAGACAATGGGCACACAGTAAAATTCAACTAAAGGCTTTACTAAGATAGTTCAAAAAGGAAGAAATTACACACAAGAACCTTGCCTAGGATAAGCGACATGGACTAGAAGAACATCCAACCAGCAATCAAATTTCAAGTTTATTAGATAATCTTGTTAGGCAGTATATAAATACCTAAGTGGTTTTACAATCAGGTACTCAAGCATTTTCCCTATCTGTCCCAGTGGGCTGACAATCTATCTAACATACCTGGGGCTATAGAGGATTGAGTGACTTGCCCAGGGTCACAAGGAGCAGTGCTGGATTTGAACCCACAACCCCAGAGTGTTGAGGCTATAGCTCCAACCACTGCACCACACGCTCCTCCCAAGAAAGTAGTAGTCATAGTACCAATGTATAGACAGAGAAAAATAAGCTCTCAAATGCTCCTAGATTAGAAGGTGATAAACAAACAAAAGCATAAAAAGAAAGAAGTTTTTTCATAGATTCCACTGAATGCTGGAACATTAATAAAGTGCTGCTGGAAGTGTTTGAAAGGAAAAGTATTACTCTGCAGACATTAGGCAGTTCACCAAATAATTAGAAACTATCCAGGCTTTAATGAAGAAATGTGATCCAAGGGTCCATAGTTTCATGGAAAGCTTGCATTTAATCACAGGAAAAGAGAGAGAGTCACTGATCTCTCTCAATTCAGACTTTCCTGATATTATTCTCTGTCAAATGTTCTCTAGACTACAGACTAGTACTCATACACTAGGGGTGTGGAGGGCAACATTCTTCATTTGGTTTAGCTTTACCTTGTCATTTATGGAGATTTTCATTTTCTTCATTTTTCTATTATTTTATTTTTTGTTTCAAGGCAATGTAATCAATAGTGCATGTTAAAAACAGAATTATATGTTGAGGCTTTCCTTTGAAGTTATGCTAAAGGTAGATACCTAAGGAGGAATCTAATCATGGCCTGTGTCTTAGATTTATTGAGAATTGATGACATGGAATTTTTTGTAGGTTTTTTTTTTTTTTTTTTTTCTGTTTTTAGTGAGTTAAATGTGATGTATTGAAGGTATTGTTATGTATGTTTTCCTCTGAACCATTGTGAATGTTTTATATTGTAAACGGCTTAGTTATAGATGGTTAAGAAATTTTAGAAATACATAAATAAATAATATTTTGCAATAGCGCATACTGTCTTGCAATAATACTCTTGCAATGTGACACTTCTCATATTTTAACATAGTGCTCACTATTATAATGTATATAAGTATGAATGAATCTAGTCATTTATTAGAATTATTCAGATTTCTTAACTGCCTTTGTGAAGAGAGTCACCCAAAGCAAGGTACGACTTATACTGCATTAGCAGCATAACAATAGTAAAATAACCCAAATGTTGTCATAATACTGAAGGGGTGCGGGAAAGTTCTCAGCCCATTAAGTGCCAATTTGCAGGAATAAAATTCTCTGTTTTGACTGTTTCAGATCATTGATTGAACCATATTCATGTCACTCACTTCTTGGTTGGGCTAAGAACTTTTTATCACCCCTCATACACAAAACAACGAGGTAAACATGGAATTAGAATATAGAATTCATATGTTCACTTACCCTACAATAAAGGCCTGTCGATATAAAAGATTCTTGGATAGAACTCTTGCTTTCCAGGCAGGTAAATTAAATGAATGGTTGGGTAATATTATCCATTCCTCATCCTACTTCAGTTTTAGAAAATTAGTAAAAACAAAATGATTTAATTGGTTTGTAAGTTAAGGTTTAACTGTTTTTACTTTCACATTGTATGTATGTACTGATGATTTTATATTGTATTTTATTCCCTGATTGTCCAGCACTTCTTGTAAACCGCCTCAACCTATTATGGTTTTGGCGGTATATAAGAATACAATTATTATTATTAATTAGGAAATTAAGTACTAGCAATAATGTAGACATTAAAACAGCATACTAGAACATTCATACAACATACCTACCTACTTACCTACTTGTTCAGCCATTATGGCTACTCTGATGTTTCCCAGCAGGAACTCTTAGCCGGAGATCTGTATCAGAAGTCATTTCAGTACTTATATCTTCAACCTTCCTGATGATGGACTCAACTGAAACTCAGCTGGAGTTGGAGGCTTATGCTGATTGAACAATATAACTAACTAAAACTTGAAAACAATAAGGATTAAGAAGAGAGAACCTCAGAACGGATTAAGCATTTCTTATTGGATCATGAATATAAGGAACAACTGGCTTGGTCAAGTCTACGGATTACAACTCAAGGAGATATTGGGACTTTAATTGATTCATCATCAAGTTAAGTGAGCCTTGAAGATTGATTGATGGACTCTATTTAAAAGTTTTAGATAGCACCTGTAGCTTTTCTCAGCCTATGATTTTGTCATTAGTAGCACTCTGCACTTTGTATTACTTGTTATTGTAGATTTTAAATGTAGATGGAATAGATTTTGTTAGTTTTTAGGATATGAATTGAATTAAATAAATTAATAAATGAAACATTTTATTAATTTTATGTTTTGGTATTCTTGGTATAGCAGTTTAATGAATTGAATATCAGTAATTGATTATATTTACCCTACTTTGTATAGTTGTGTACTCTGAATTTTACTCAGCTATGGATGTTTAATGCAATTTGGAGGGAATATTGTCCCCCTTCCCCACCGTATGAGCACCATTCAAAAAAAAAAAGAAAAAGAAAAAAGAAAAGGACAGAGGTACTTTTGAACAGAGTAGGGAAGGACCCCTTCACTGTCTATCAGCTGCCTCCCTTAATACCTCTCTTACTGATGGCATTGTGCACACTGAATACACTCCAGGAAATTATGTGCAAAAAAAAAATCAAAATACTCCATGACAAAATTAAATGGAATAGTATTTGCAGTATTTTGGAAATATATGCAGGTACTTTAGCACTTTAATCTTTCAGTCAGCCCTAGCTCCCCAGCCGGGTAACTTTGTGTTGGCCATATGAACAGTGATATTGAGCAGTCTAGTCTCTCTTCTGCAGTGGCAATATTCTTTTGCAAGTCTGATGATATAACAAGCCAGATCACTTAATCATAAGATGCCTGTTTTGTTTTCTGTAGTATTCTGTGTGAGGGCATAGAGGCAACCAATGATATTAATCAGTTTAGAGTCAGAAATTTAAACCAGCTTCGCACACATGCTTGTCAGGTTTGTGCTGGATAGAGTGTGAGCCTGCCAGGACAGATAGGGAAAAATGCTTGAGGACCTGAATGTAAACCACTTAGACTATAAGTGGTATATAACTGCATAAATAAATAAACAATAATTTGCTTTCTAATTGTAATACAAGCATCTTTCTGTTATGAAATTCCTATTTATTAGAGGTCGTCTTCATTTATTTCTAGGATTCCATCCTACATCCTTTTTGGATCTTGATTGGTTTCCTAAGAAGATAATTAGAAGGCCAATTTTCAGCATCTCGCTGGTACATACCTACTCAGAGAAATTGCCTTTGAAAATCTGTGATACTCAGGTGTCAACAAGAGAGGTTTTTAACTAGCGTAAAGTAAAAATCATGTGTAAGGGGTTTATTTTGAAATCCATGCACTTACTTTCTCCAGCCTGCCCTTGCCCTTGGTCCCATCCCTAGGCCCATTCATTTCATGCACAAGTAGAAATACTCATGCTATTAGCAGCATGATTACAATTACCTGCAGGAAACTGGGACACTTTTGAAAGGAAATTTCTCTGCAGGTAAACTCTAATTTACTCATGGAAAATCCTTTTAAAAGCTGCACCCTACCTATGCCAATAGGATGTTTAGTTTATTTGGCCATTATCCAAGCTTCTCACAAAACCAGAATAACAACAACCAGGGTTTTTTTTTCTTTCTCTTTAGTGCTTTTCCCATGAAAATTGTAACATAATTATTAAACAAAATGTGAGGTAAGGCACCTGTGGTTATTAGAACAGACAAGATTAAACTAGGAGTCCTTTTACTAATTAAAAGGAAAACCTTTTTTTTCAATCCTGCTGCCAATGACATACAGGAGCAGTGAGGTTACCCCAGGAGTTGTTGGAATGAGTAAGCTCCCAAAGTGTTGGGGGAGCCATTGCTATGTTGTTTGAGCAGTGGAACCATAACTGATGGCCAAGATCTGTGGCTTGTGAACCCAAAAGTAGTGCATTTTTATGCTTTTCCTTGCAATTATATGCATCTCTAGTAGAGAATGACACAGGGAAAAAATTTGTCCCCATCACCGCCCCATCCACACAACCACCGTCCCAGTCACCGCCCCATCCCCGCGACCACTTTCCCTGCCCCGTCACCGTCCCCGTAACTACTATCCCCGCAGCATCCATACAAGCCTCAGTATTGCAATATTTAGTTTACTAATATTTTAGCCCGTTACATTAACGGGTGCTAGAATATATGTCTGTCTGTCTTTCTTTATTTCTGTCTCTCTCTCCTTCCCGCTATATTTGTTTCTGTCTGTCTCTCTCTGTGGCCCCTTTGTCTGTCTTTCTGTGTCTCTTCCTGCCCCTGTGTCTTTCTTCTTGTCTCCCTTCCTCCCGCTGTCTGTCTTTCTTCCCCCCCCCCTTCCCTGTGCAGCAGCCACAGCAGCATTCCCTCCCCCTCCATGTCCCTGTGGAGCAGCATTTCCCCCTACAGCAGCATTTTGATCCCCCCCCACTTCCCTGTGCAGCAGCCACAGCAGCATCATTCCCTCCCCAACACACCACGTTTCCCCTACACCCCCCTTCCCTTCCCGCGGTCCCGACAAACCTGCAGATTCCAGCAGCGTGTTCATCACTCTACACACGCTGCTTTGGGGCCTTCTTCTGCCCTGATTTACTCTGGCACGTCCCTGATGACATCATCAAAGATGCGGAAGAGCAAATCAGGGCATTAGAAGGGCCCGAAGCAGCGTGTGTAGAGTGCTGCACACGCTGCTGGAATTGGCAGGTTTTGAGTTGAGACTGTGAAGAACATAGCGGCTGGATTATTTTGTTGGGCTTCCTTTCCCGCGAGGTGTCGCCACAGCTCCTTTCGATCCCCGCCAGCGTCAGAGAGCAGGGAGTCCAGCGCTGAGTTCAAGTCCTGGAAGCACTAACTGCAAAGGTCCATGAAAGAAAAGGACTCCTGCAGCACTTTGAAGTCCGTTAACGGTGAACGTAAAGACCGCGTCAGCCAAACTGAATTCAATGGCTGAGGGAAAAAGAAAATGCCTCGTTGGGAAGATGGCTGGGGACTCGCGCATGCGCACTCCTACGACCACAGATCTACGGATCATGGAAGCACGCAGATAGGAGTGCACATGCGCGTCTAGCGTTTTATTATATAGGATTCCCTTCCTTATCAATCAAAGTTCTGGCTGCTGAACTACAGAAAGAGATATTTAGCTGGCAGGGCTT
The DNA here is from genome assembly GCF_902459505.1 of Geotrypetes seraphini. Taxonomy (NCBI): domain Eukaryota; kingdom Metazoa; phylum Chordata; class Amphibia; order Gymnophiona; family Dermophiidae; genus Geotrypetes; species Geotrypetes seraphini. The sequence goes on along the minus strand of NC_047084.1, from coordinate 235,625,387 downwards.
TGTTTATAAATTTTTATCAACACAACTAATATACTACTTTATCCTAAAGCAAAAAAAAAAAAAAGAAAATATATAGAAATTTTTTCCCTACCTTTGTTGTCTGGTTTCTGCTTTCCTCATCTTCTCATTCATTTCCTTCCATCCACTGTCTGTCTTCTCTCTGTGTCTTCCATTTGCTCTGTTACTGTGCTGCTCCCTTCACCCCCCCAACTGGTCTGGCACCCATCTTCTTCCCTCCGCTTCCCCCATAGTCTGGCATCTCTGTCTTCTTCCCTTCCAGCGTCTTCTCCCCACTCTCTGTTCCCCATTTTCCTTCAGCGTCTTCTCCCCATTCTCTGTTCCCCATTTCCTTTCAGCGTCTTCTCCCCACTCTGTCTTCCCCATTTCCCTTCAGTGTCTTCTCCCCACTCTGCCTTCCCCATTTCCCTTCAGTGTCTTCTCCCCCACTCTGCCTTCCCCATTTCCCTTCAGTGTCTTCTCCCCCTTTCCCTTCAGCATCTTCTCCCCACTATCTGTTCCCCATTTCCTTTCAGCGTCTGTTCCTACGCACCCCATTCAGCATCTGTTCCTTTCCTTTCCACCACCACCCTTCCCTCTTGCCACCTCATCGCCCTTTGGCACCCCTTGCGCGGTCCAAGCATCTCTCTCCCTCCCCCTTACCTTCGCGGCAAGTTTTAAGTTTAGAGTAACTTGTTCAAACTGCTGGAGCCTGCGAGCAGTCGCGTGCATCTGTGGGTGGAAGCTTCTCTTCTGATGCAACCAGAAGTTGCATCAGAGGAGAAGCTTCCACCCACATGCGCATGCGACTGTACGCAGGCTCCAGCATCTTTGAACAAGTTACTCAAATTTAAAATGTGCCACAAAGGTAAGGGGGGAGGGAGGGAGATAGAATCGGGTAGGTAGGAAGGAGGGAGGGGGGCTGCGTGTGATCGGTGACTGCACACGTTCCCTCCCTTAACTGCGGAGACAAGGCCATTTACCGCTTCACGGGATGGTGGATGGCCTTGTCCCCATACCCACAGTGAGCACTTCCCCCTTCATTTCTGTGGGTTATCCGCGGCGACCCGCGGCTAGCCGCGGGTAACAGCCGCTGTGTCATTCTCTAATCTCTAGTGAATAGCAGCTTTCTTCAAAAATCATAGCTATAGGTCTTTTACACATTTAAAGGCTACTATTTCCATACAAAAAGATATATACTAGAGGTGGGCAACTATGGTCCTTGAGAGTTGCATCCAGTTGGGTTTTCAGGATTTCCCCAATGAATATGCATAAGAATTATTTGCATACAATGGAGGCAGTACATGAAAACAGATCTCTTGCATATTCATTGGGGAAATCTTAAAAATATGACTGTGTTGTGGCCTTCAAGGATCAAGGTTGCCCACCCCTGCTATATACTCTTTCAGAAGAGTGTACACTAAAGCCCTATTCTATAAAGGGCGACTAAAAGGCGCCTACATCCTGTCTAATGCGGAGCGGGACTTAGGCGTCCAAACTAAGTGGTTAATGAGCCATTTAAGGGTCTTAACAAGTGACAATTGGCACATGGATGTCCAAAGGATGTCCAAAGGATGTGAACGTTACTTTGTAGGCGCCTCCACAATTTCATGGACATCCATTGGGAAAACTCACGTCTCACAGAATAGGCGTGGGCGTGGAAAGGGCATGGTTTAAAAATGGGCATCCTTTGATTAATTTGCATAACACTGAGCAACCTAGGGTGTCCATCTCATGCCTACATTGTAGGCAAATGAAAACCAGGTCTACTTTTGAGCTTAGTTTGGACTTCAAATAGATCTGAGTTCTATGGACAGAACTTAGGCACAGTTTGGATGAACTTAATGCGATCTGATAAATAGCTCTCTGGGTTTTTATTTTTGCTTAATTAAGCTCAAAATAAATTTAATAAGGCACCACATAAACAGGGCACATCAAAACAGAATCAGGGCCCTAGAGGGGCATAATCGAAAGAAACGTCTAAGTCCGTTTTGGGCTTAAATCGTTAGTTGCCCAAAGTCGGCAGTGTCTAAAGTCCATTCTCGAAAAATACGTCCAAAATATTTTGTTTTTTGAGAGTTGTCTAACTGTACATCCTGCTGTTTGATCGCCCAGACCACTAAGTCATCTATCTTTATACTCCATTGTCATCCAAAAATTCGTCCAAGTCAAAAATGCCTAGAAGAGGACCTTGTGGACATGGGAGGGGCCAGCAAAGTAATAGACTGGACACCTAGAAATGACAACAGAGTACTAGGGCACCTTACAGGGCACTGCTGCGAACTTCACAAAAAGGGTGCCACATAAACATCTCACTATAACTCCCTTTTAGGTCATGGTGAGCCTCCCAAAACACCCTCAAAACCTACTAGACCCACCTGTCTACCACTCCAATAGACCTCACGGCTGCAGATGGCACCTATATGGCAGTACAGTAGGGGTTGGGAGTTGCACACATTCAACCATAAATGCAGTGGTTAGAGTGGCTTATGGGCCTGGGTCCTCCTCTTTATGGTTCACTAGGCCACCCCCCAAATTACCTCTGTGCTGCTCTACTAGGCTTTGCTATGTCAGGTGCTGATGTTCTGGAGGCAGATATGTACATTTTATTCCAATTTTTATTACCTCTGTAAGTTGCTGCCTTGTTAGTTACTCTGCGTTAGATTTTTCAGGAGGGGAAGGCTACAGGAGACTGTAGGCTGCGTGGGGAAGGCGAGAGTTAGCTCCGCCTACCCCTGCACGTCACCAGCAGTGCGACTCGGCTCCCCCTTAAAAGGGAGAGCCGCGGAGAACATCCGACACCAGGCAGATTACCTCTGTAAATTGCTGCCTTGTTAGTTACTCTGCGTTAGATTTTTCAGGAGGGGAAGGCTACAGGAGACTGTAGGCTGCGTGGGGAAGGCGAGAGTTAGCTCCGCCCACCCCTGCGCATCACCAGCAGCGCGACTCGGCTCCCCCTTAAAAGGGAGAGGGCCAACGGCGCGCAGCAGGAAGCAAGGCCAAAAAACTAGTAATTCCAAATTGTACGTTTTGAACTGTTATACACACACGGACGGTTGGTTTGGAGCAGAAAGGAGGACAACTAATTGGCAGGTGGAAGTACATAACTTTCAGGTAAAAAGGGTTCACATATAAAGAACAAGCAGATCGGAGGAGGAAACAGGTTATGAGCACCCACGGAAGTCATATGATGAACTTTCCAGTCTTCTGCACCGGCTGCAGTATGTATGACTACCTCCCCTCAGGGACCACGGCATACATTTGCAGTCAGTGCAGGGAACTGGAAAGCCTGAAACAGCAAGTCTGGTTGCTGGAGGGAACCGTGAAGGAACTCAAAGAACTTCTCAGTCAAAAGGAGGAAAAGCACAAGCAAGAGAGGTTGACTGTGGAGTCCAGTACCAGTGAAGTGATTGAGGAATTAGAGAGATTCATCAAAGATGCCCACCAGCAGATTGTGGAAATCCCAGGGCTTGAGATCAGAAACCAAACAACCCAGGAGGATGTAATTATTGATGCAGAAGGAGGCACCAATCCGATCAGAAGAGATGATAGACCATCTGGGGATGAGCCACAGAAGAAGGAAGACAGGATTTACACCATGGATATGGACTTAAGACCCCCGAGGAACCTTCAACTAAAAAATATTGGGATCATAGTTGGAGATTCCATCATAAGAAATGTGGACAGCCACACTGCGGGAGGAAGAGAGGATAGACTGGTTACCTGCCTGCCTGGTGCAAGAGTGAGGGATGTGGCCAGCAGGATCACCAGGATCATAGACGGAGCAGGAGGAAAGGATACCGCCGTACTTATCCACGTGGGAACCAACGATGTTAGCGGACGGAAATATGATAGGGAAGTAATGAAGGACCAGCTCCGATCACTCGGAAGGAAATTAAAGGTCAGAGATGTGAAGGTGGCTTTTTTGGAAATCCTCCCGGTGCCGAGAGCGGACGCAATGCAACAGGATGAACTGAGAGAAGTTAACGCCTGGATGAGGTGATGGTGTGAAGAGGAGGGTTTCGACTTCGTGCGAAACTGGACAACATTCTGGGGAAGAAGCAGGTACTTTAGAAAGGACGGTCTACACCTCACCAAGCAGGGAGCAAGAGTCCTAGCTGAGAACATGAAGAAGTTCATTGAGAAGGCTTTAAACTAATGATCAGGGGAGAGCCGACAGTCGACAACCAGTCGATGGCCCGGACACCAGGACATCCTGAAGAGGTATCTTCAAACAACCACACAGATATAGGGGAAGAAAAAGAAGAAACTACAGGAGGTAATGAAAACGAAAAAGATCAAATGAATACAAAAAGGGATGTGAGGACCACTAAATCCAGGAAATTATCACGAACAGATCTTAAATGTATGTACACAAATGCCAGAAGCTTAAGAAACAAAATGGGCGAACTGGAAGAACTAGCAAGGAGCAAACAACTGGATATCATAGGAATAACAGAAACATGGTGGAATGAAGAAAATGAATGGGACACGGCATTGCAAGGATATAAACTATACAGAAGAGATAGGATTGGGCAAAAAGGGGGAGGCATTGCCCTGTACGTCCAGGAGGAAATAGAGTCTGTTAGAGAGGGGGAGATGGAAGCAAATGGTAAACTAGAGTCCCTCTGGATAAAGATCCCTGGACAAAAAGAAGCAGATATACAAATTGGCCTCTATTATCGACCACCAGGACAGACTGAGGAAACAGACAAAGAAATGATGGAGGAAATTAACAGTGGATGTAAATCAGGAAATGTAACAATCATGGGGGACTTCAACTTTCCAGGGATAGACTGGAAACTGGGAACGTCAGTCTGCGGCAGGGAGACAAAATTCCTGGAGATGATAGGAGATTGCTTCCTTGAACAAATGGTGGGAGAACCGACAAGAGGAAACGCAATCCTGGACTTGGTTATAAATGGCATTACTGGAAGGACAGCAGATGTAGAGGTTACGGCCCCGCTGGGGACAAGTGATTACAACATGATCAATTTTACCATTGGCATCGGAAAGGGGAAACCAGTCAAGACTAAAGCCACAACCTTTAACTTCAAAAGAGGAAATTACGACAGCATGAGAACCATGGTTAGAAAACGGCTCAAGAAGGGCAAAGCAGAAATCCAAACAGTTGATCAAGCATGGTCCCTATGAAAAACACCATCATTGAAGCACAGAATCTTTACATACCGAAGATATCCAAAGGAAGGCGGAAAAAGAGCAAAGGTGAACCAGCTTGGCTATCCAAAAAGGTGAAGGTTGCCGTAAGGGAAAAGAGGAACTCGTTTAAACAATGGAAGAGGGAAAAAACGACGGAGGCCTGGAACCGTCACAAAATCGACCAGAAAATGTGTCATAAAGCGGTAAAAAAAGCCAAAAAAGTCGATGAAGAAAAGATAGCGCAAGAAAACAAAAACTTTAAGCCCTTTTTTAGATATATAAAAGGAAGGAAATTAGCAAGAGAAACAGTGGGCCCTCTCAAAGACCAGGGAAGGATAGGGTCAATCAAAGAAGACAAACAGGATGCCGATAAGTTAAATTCATTCTTTGTCTCTGTCTTCACAAATGAGGACACTACAACAATGCCAGACACTGGGAGGGTATTTACCAGGGGCATAGAGGAGAGTCTAACAACAATAAATGTGGAGTTGGACATGATTTACTCTCAGATTGAGACTAAAAAGTGATAAATCCCCTGGACCGGATGGAATCCACCTTAGAGTATTAAAGGAACTTAAGATAGAAATTGGGGAACTATTACAATCCTTAGCTAACATGACAATTAGAACCGGGCAAATACGAGACGACTGGAGGATAGCAAATGTCATCCCAATTTTCAAAAAAGGATCAAGAGGTGAACCAGGAAACTACAGACAAGTGAGTCTCACATCGGTTCCTGGGAAGATAATCGAAGCACTAATTAAAGATCGCATTGTACAACACTTGGATAAGCACAACCTAATAAGAGCTAGTCAACACAGCTTTAGGAAAGGGAGGTCAAGTTTGACAAATTTACTACAATTCTTTGAGAAGGTGAACAAGCAAATAGATAGTGGAGATCCAGTGGACATAATTTACTTGGACTTCCAAAAAGCGTTTGACAAGGTTCCGCACGCAAGGCTTATGAGTAAACTACTAAGTCATGGAATAGGAGGAGAAGTGCAAGGATGGATCGGAAATTGGCTTGAGAACAGAACGCAGAGGGTAACCATAAATGGGAAATTCTCGGACTGGGAAAAGGTGACCAGCGGCGTGCCCCAGGGCTCGGTTCTTGGGCCCATCTTGTTCAATATTTTTATAAATGACCTGGAAGAGGAAACATCATGCAATATAATCAAGTTTGCAGATGATACAAAACTATGTCGGGTAGTTGGCTTTCAAAGGGACTGTGAGGATCTTCAGAAGGATCTAAACGAGATGGAAACGTGGGCGATAAAGTGGCAGATGAATTTTAACATAGACAAATGCAAAGTGATGCATCTGTGAAAGAAAAACAAAGAACATGATTACAAGATGTCGGGGGTGACTTTAGCCAAATGCGAACAAGAAAGGGATTTGGGGGTGCTGATAAACAGAACCCTAAAGCCATCGGCTCAATGCGCAGCGACAGCGAAGAAAGCAAATAGGATGTTAGGCATAATCAAGAAGGGGATCACGAGTAGGTCGGAGGATGTTATAATGCCACTTTATAGAACAATGGTCAGACCACACTTGGAATACTGTGTCCAACACTGTTCTCCATACCTTAAGAAGGATAAAATTCTGTTGGAGAGGGTGCAGAGGCGAGCCACGAAACTGGTCAAAGGCATGGAGAATTTAAGCTACAAGGAACGCCTCGGGAGACTGGGTCTGTTCACCCTCGAAAAGAGAAGATTGCGTGGGGATCTGATAGAGACTTTTAAAATATTAAAAGGATTTGACCAAATTGACCAGGAAGCAGCATTACTGACATTTTCAGATGTGACAAGGACAAGAGGTCATAGCCTGAAACTGAGTGGCAGCAGGTTCAGGACAAATGTTAGGAAGTTCTGTTTCACACAACGAGTTGTGGGCGCTTGGAATGCTCTCCCAGAGGAGGTGGTGGCAGAGGCTACTGTTCTGGGTTTCAAACGCAAGTTGGATGCACACCTTCTTGCAAAACATATTGAGGGATACGGGAAATCTGGGTCTCCAACAAGGAGCACCTAAATGGGCCTCTGCGTGTGCGGATCGCCGGACTAGATGGACCTTGGTCTGTTCCGGTGAAGGCGTTTCTTATGTTCTTATGTTAGGGGGTGGGGGTCAGCAATCACTGGTGCAGTGTTTGGGGGTCTGTGCTTTGTGTCTGCAATTCTTATCTGGTCACTTTGGATACCTTTTTGGCACTTAGACCTGGTTTTACATGGCCTAGGTCATAATGTACAAGTTCCGTCCAGATAGCCTCGTTAAACTTTCGGTTATACTTGCAGTATGACTAAGTTTGCCTGATCAGTGGAAGGCAGGCTACTTCCAGAATGAAAAGCCAATCAAGGGGTATGGCAACTCTACTAGAAAGTCTGTGGCTATGCATAAGACAAACATGCTACTCACATCAGCTCAACCAACAGACTGTCCTCCTACTATAGAAAAAATAAAGGACCCAGAAAAATAATGCCCAATACATAACATAGTAACATAGTAGATGATGGCAGATAAAGACCCGAATAGTCCATCTAGTCTGCTCAACTTGATTCAATCTAAAAATTTGTTGTTGGGTTTTTTCCTTCTTCTTCTCCTTAGCTATTTCTTAGCAAGAATCTAAAGCTCTGCCTGGTACTGTTCTTAGGTTCCAACTACTGAAGTCTCCGGCAAAGCTCACTCCAGTCCATCTATACCCTCCCAGCCATTGAAGCCCTCCCCAGCCCATCCTTCCCCAAAAGACCATAAACAGACACAGACCGTGCATGTCTACCCAGTACTGGCCTTAGTTCTTCAATATTTACTATTATTTTCTGATTCTAGATCCTCTGTGTTCATCCCATGCTTTTTTGAACTCCGTCACTGTTTTCCTCTCCACCACCTCTCTTGGGAACGCATTCCAGGCATCCACCACCCTCTCCATAAAGAAGAATTTCCTTACATTGCTCTTGAGCCTCCCACCCCTCAACCTCAAATTATGCCCTGTGTTTTTACCATTTTCCTTTCTCTGGAAAATATTTTGTTCTATGTTAATACCTTTCAAGTATCTGAATGTCTGAATCATATCTCCCCTGTATCTCATTTCCTCTAAGGCAGGGGTGTCCAACCTGGGCCCGAGGGGCGCATGTGGCCCTGTGAAGTATTTTGTGTGGCCCCGGTCGAGGGCGATGCAGTGTTTTCCTCTGCAGCCCCCAGGTGTTTACCATCTTGCCAGCTCCTTCCTCTGTCTTGCTGCAGCGTTTGTGCATTTGTGCGGCCCCAGAAACATTTTTTTCGGCCAATGCGGCCCAGGGAACCCAAAAGGTTGGACACCCCTGCTCTAAGGGCTTCCAATCTTTCTTCAAACGTCTTTTGGCGCAAACCTCCTATCATTTTCTTCACCCTCCTCCGGACTGCTTTAAGCCTTTTTGTGTCCTTTGCCAGATACAATCTCCAAAACTGAACACAATACTCCAAGTGGGGCCTCACCAACGACCTGTACAGGGGCATTGTACAGAAGTCACTATAATAGTTTTGTTGAAACCAGACAAAGACCTGCCATGTGTAAAGAACTATAGATCCTTATCTTTGATTAACTTGGACACCAAGATCTTTGCCAAAGTACTAGCATCCAGACTTCAATTGGTCCTCCCATCACTAATAAACAGGGACCAATCTGGTTTCATGCCTATCTTCTGATAACACGAGGCTCTTCTCCTACATCATTGAACAAGCTCAACAATCCACTCGTCCTTACCTTGCTATGTCATTAGATGCAGGGAAGGCCTTCGACCGTATTGAATGGTCTTTCCTTTTCCATGTGATGAAGTGGTTTGATTTCCCTGAAGGATTCATAACAATGTGAAAATACTGTACACAAATCCGACTACAAGCTTGAGAATTAATGACTCCACTTCTAACTCCTTCCATTCTACCCCTGGCACCAGGCAGGGCTGTCCATTATCACCTTTACTGTTCAATATTGTCTTGGAGCCACTGTTAATTGCTATAAGATCGCACCCTAATATCAACGGTTTTCAACAAGGGAATTTTCAATCCAAACTTTCAGCATATTCAGTACCGGATTCATTACCAAACATTTTAAAAGTAATTCCAGATTATGCCAAAGTATCTGGTTATAAGCTAAATCTTCCTAAGTCTGAGGTCATGCCTCTTAACAAGCATGTGCATTGCGCATCTATCACCAACCTAAATCTAAAATTAGCCTCATTACAATTGAAATATCCTATTTGGACCAACGTTGGAAGACATAACGGAGTGTAATGAAAAGTTAAAATTCCAGGTTGCTACATCTATAACAGTGCGATAGTCACCCTTACAATTATCCTGGTAGGGCATATTGGATTCCATCAAGATGCTGCTGATGCCTAAACTTAATTATATCTTATTTATGATTCCTTTTTTGTTCAACGTCAAGGTTTATGCCAAACTGGAATCTATATTAGTCAAGTTTTTATGGAACAAGTCTCCTCGAATTGCACTGAAAAAGTTGAAGGCCGCCAAAGAATATGGTGGTGTGAATTTTCTGAGTTACTATGACTACCACATGGTGTTTCTTCTCAGACAAGGGTCCCAATAGATCCATCAGCCGCACCCAGATCAAATTCCTCCCTAGCTTCACTTGGAAAGAAAAATGGTGGGAATGGACTTTCTCACCTACCAAGCTTTTATGTCATATTTGGAACCAGTATCACATAAAATTATCATGGCTTCAACTAGAACTGTCTCATAGACTAATGAATGGGATGTTCCATTGCTACCACAAATGTGACAAGACTGAAATGTGACAAGAGTGGGAGAGATAGAAAGATTCCTTGAAGACTCTTAAAGTACTGCATATCCCATGCACTTACGTTTCTACAACACTCAGTACAGATTGTCAAAAAGAAATTTACATCTTCTCAGATACTTCGATGAAGGCCATATCAGTGGTGGCCTACTTGCGATTGCGACGCTCATTCACATTTAGCATTGAACTTATACAGACACTTGTTTGTACTTTTTATTGCTGTTTGTCTAGACCTTATCCACCATGGACCCCTGAGGAAGGTGAGTTGTCCGAAACACAGACCATGTTGGGTCCCTTGGTCGGTAATAAGGTTGTATGTTTCATTTATGTAATAATAATAGTCCCTGCATCTTGTACATAGTCTGCAGTTTTTGTTTTGTTTTTTGGCCTACTTGAGAACAACATATGTAAATGGAATTCCCCAGGTGGGATTCATTTTTGGAAATGCCAAGTTGTTGCCACATCCAAGTTATACCATTTCATGTATGGAATTATATGGAGCAGTACTAGATGTAGAAATAGCACATATGGTACTAAAAGAAATTGACAGTCAAGTGAGCTCAGTCAACTTCTACACTGACAGTAAAGTTTTTCTTCGCTACATCCATAACCAAACCAGGAGATTTTATGTGTATGTCAGCAACAGAGTTGAACGAATGAGAAAGTCAACATGACCAGAGCAGTGGCATTACATGCCAACAAACCAAAATCCAGCAGATTGGGCAACCAGAACCGTGCCAGCATCCCGACTAATAGAAACTATGAACTTGCTGAACGCATTTTGAAAAGGACCCCTGAAGAAGCCAATAACATTGGCGAAACAGGACCCGTCGGGCAGAACTGCAGGATAGAACTGCATTAGGAAACACTAAAACAAGTGCATCAAGCAGAATCTTAAGGAGAAGCACTATGATAAGTGCATATTTATATTTTTTATTAGCTGACTTAGATGTTATTTATAAGAAAAGATAAAATTATTACATTCAGCTATTGAGAGGTTTTTTGGTCAATGATTGAGAACCTGACATGCATATGGCTTTTTGAATCATTATTTACAAAAAGCACAGGTCTCTGAGACCTTTTCCTCTCAAAACATAGCACTTCAGTTGGGTTACTGGAACCTGTCTTTTGCTGCATTTATTACAAGAGGTTTCTTCTATTATGTTTACAGTAGTGTTCCACTAATTATCTTAGCATTTAGCCTGCGCTAAATCAGTTAGCATCCCTTGATGAAGTTCCCCATTAGAATCAAAATGGATCACTTTGCATGACTTGTAAACTGCTTTGCTATCTATGAATTGCAGTATATCAAATAAATATGGTAATGAAATATATGGTAATGAAATAAAAACACATTTCTTTGCTGCATAGGAATAAGGATCAGGAAACAAACTGATGCCTTTTCATTGAACTAACCCAGTAAATCTGTAGCCAACATTTGAGAGTTCTAGTTCCTTCATCATATTAGCACAGAGAAAATAATTCTGTTTCACTGGATTCATATAAAACTGCTTTCCATGAAGTCTGCCTAGATGATGTATTATTTAAACAGATTTCCTGCCTCTGCATTGACCTGTTAAAATAGCTCCAGAAAGCTTGTCACAGTCATATTAAGCATCACCTATAATGTGTTTGTCAGCCCTTGCTTCCACATATACAAGTGGACAAATACAGCAACCCAAACTCTTTGTTCATTTTAGTATATGAACACCATAACTAGATAAGGTGTGGAAAAATATTTATGCAAGTGATAATAGGTTGTTTATTGCTGCACTGCATTGATTAACACATATATTAATGAAAACACATAGGTGTTGCTTGTTTCAAGCTTTGGTACTAAATTTTTAGCACTTCTATGAGGGCTTATACTAAAGAGAATGCATACGCAATCAAGCAAAAAGTGAGATAAGGGATGTTTTTATGATAGACAATCTCAACTGACATATTTATCACTTTTCTTTGTGTTATACTGAGAAGTGATAATGTTAATGGCTGGCATACTTCACATAAAAAAGAATAACATGCAAATAAAATAAACCCATCTTTAATAATTACTTCAAAACATATTGCTTCAGTTTCTTTTATGTTTATTTGTTTTTTTCTCAGAACTGTTGTGGACAATTTCTATAAAGGTACACTGAGTAAAAGTGCTTGACTATTTTATAATAATGACATTCAGCAATAATAATAATCTAGTTCCTCTTTTCATATATTGAAAAACAAATCACAACAGTGTTCAGGAAAACAGAGCAAAGATCAAATAGGCCACAAATGTTACAAAGCAAGCAGAACAGAGGGAAGTTCCAACACAAGCAGAACAAGCACAAGAAACCAGTGCAGAGGCCCTCAGATTAGAGTTACGCCGTTGCCATGTTGAGAACAATACAAGGCTGGCAGCAGGTCTGAACATACGGTAGGAACTTTAAGAACTGTGAGATACATATAGTTTTTTAAAAATAGTATTACTATTAATGAATAGATTGATTTATAGAGAGTTTGTACTGATCTATTTAATTTATATATTTTTTTAGGGGTAACTCCTTGAAACAGCCCTAGCGAAACACGAGGAGCCCCATTCAGTTATTTTCTTAAGTTAAGTGAAAAAACTAACTTTATTGAAAACTATTTATAAGCTTTAAAAAAAGATGGAAATAAAAATTATCTATAAAAATTAAATTAAATAGGACGGTGGTTGGAATACGATCAATGAGGAGGCCAACTACTTTGAATTCTACATAACAATTCTGAATGAGTGTGGATGTAGCCACTGAGGTCTATTCCTCTTCATCTCAAGAAGTGAAGATATTACTCCAGAAGGGGTGCAAAGTGTTTAGAAACTTTTAAGAAATGAGTTAAGGTGTTGATCGGGAAATAACAGCGGAAGCTGGAAAGGCCCGCTTTCTTAATGTTAACATCATTCTGCCCATCAAACCCTTAAACACATCCCCAAAGAAGACACGTAAACTTGCGTGGAGAAAACCTGGCCGCAGCCCTGTTTATTGTAAATTAACATATTTAAATAACATTTAAATATAAATAACATTACAAAACAACTTTAAATAACCGTTTATCTATTAACCTTCACAATGGTATCACCATTGCGACCCAGATCCCGAGCTACTGACACAGATGTAAATGGCCCCCGACCCTGCCATCTAAGCAAGGGTCCGAGGGGTGGCATGTCCCCACATGCCCCATTGTCCAAGGTCATCAGACCAACCAGGCACGGCTCCCAACCGGCCCACCGCTCATCTCCATGATAAGACCAGCCGCCAGTAGCTCGGGATACCGCCAACCAAAGCAAACTCTCACCCCAGGTACTAACGGGCGGGAGGGCGGGAAAGTTGTCTCGGAGGACCGGAAACCGTTAAGGTCCTCCGAGACCCTCCTTAAACAACCCTCCACCCCCCGCCCCCACCAACGGCCGCGACACTAACCAATGAAAGCTTATCCCTCGTCGGGAAAGCCTCTACCCATCCATTTCTTCCTTACCTAACCCCCCCTTTTTTCTAAAGCCTACCCGACGGACGGCCCCGCGGGCCTCCCAGCTCCGCGTTAGAGCCGTTTGTCGAGACTGGCTCTCGGACTTTTTATTCTATTGGTCATTAATATAATTTTTGAATGAATAATATTGAATATGAAGATTAGATATATGGCCTTTGTCTAGAAAAGGAGGACAGATTGAGACATCTGGGTTTAATTCTACTGAAAGCAATGGAAGTAAAGAGGACAAAAAGAGACAGCTGGGTTTTATTTCCATTGAAAGCAATGGAAGTAAAACCTGAATGTCTCAATCCATCCTCCTTTTTCTGGAGCCATCTGGTAACCCTAGCTCACATGGAACTGAAGTGAAGACCAAATGAAAAGGAAGCAAATTTTATTGAGGGACGACATGGACCATGTTTAAGCATTATGCCTGAGTCAGGGGTATAAAACACATAAAAAGACACATCAATATTACAAATTTTAAAATGATGGGTGCTCATTTTCAAAGCACTTAGACATACAAAGTACCAAGAAACCTATGGTATGTTGCATGTCTCACTGCTTTGAAAATGAGCTCCCATCATATAATAATGTGCAAAACAATAACAAAAGGGAATTCAACAAAAATACCAGGTGGTACTCTCAGAGGTACAAAGTTTCTTGTAGAAATTCCTCATTAGTAATATAGAAGTCAAAACAACTGTAATATATAATACTATATGATCTTTAATATGTTGAACTTATTTTTGGCTTTAAAATAATAAAGATTTATTTAAAAAAATTTCATATTAGACATATCTATTGCTACTAGCAGACGTGATGGATACATAAAAAGTAAATAATGGAATAGGGACTGTAATCTGCATTAATTTGTATTGATTTATACTGATTTGTGTTGATTTGAATTTATTTATTTCATATAACAGTTGTTGTGGATATGTTTTAGAAATGTTAATTTCTTTCCTTTCTCTTCTTTCCTTTCCTATTTTCTAATGGACTTCCTTTCTTAAATATGATTAAGTTGTAATGTAAACCACTTCGATCCTTTTTGGCTTTATAGGCGGTATAGAAAGATTTTAGTAAACATAAACAAAATAGTGACAGTCCTTGATATAGCTGGATGTGGAACAGGGCAGTTGTCGGGTCTGGCAAAAGTATTTTCTCTAGTAAAAATTTTTTTGGCAACTTGAAAAATCAGCAGTGGAAGGCTGTAGAATGTCCCAGGCAGCTATGAAGATAAGTATTTTACTGCACAGTAATAAAATAATTTGTAATGATTGTTTATAGTGAAGAACTGAAATGTTAAGAAGCTTTTTGTGGATTTTTTTAGAGAGCAATGACTATGCTAGCCCCCATGCAGGACATATATTGTACTGAAAATAAGGGGTGAAAATGTTCTGAGGTCTCTTTTTCTCCATGATTTTGTTTCTGTTATTGAATTACAAGCGGATCTAATCTAATCTAACTTCTATTTGTGTGTCGCTCACAGCTATACAGGCTCAAGGTGACTTTAAAGGGAGGGGAGAGGATGGGGAGGGAGGGAAGAAAGGAGGGAGAGAGGGAGGTAGATAGGTAGGAGGGAGAGGAAGGGGAGAGACAAGAGAGGGGGAGGAGGTGGGGGGGAAGGGGAAGGGGAGGAGAAGAGGAGAAGGTATAGGAGATTAATTGTCGAACAGATGGGTTTTCAGTTTTTTTTCGGAAGATGATGTGGCAAGGTTCGGTTCTGGTCATTTCTGTAAGGCCATTCTAAGTTTTTACTCCTAGAAAAGTAAGCATGATCTGCTTGATAGCCAATTCTATAACATGCACACCAACATTTCATAGCTTGCAACTCCAAAGGGGGCCTGGCCATGGAAGAGGCATTCCCAGAATTTAGGTGTGATGTTCAAAACTATTTGCTTTTCCACGCCTAATTGCTATTAGTTGAGCATGAGCATTTACACAAACCATTGGCAGGTATTAACCCCCAAATTCTATTTATGACGCTCAAAATTGTGAGTGCAAATTTGGACATGCACCCAATTTGCATGCTCAATTTAAATGAACATTGAGCCAATTAGCCCCAATGCTTGGGTACCAACAATCAATTATTGGTGCTAATTGGCAACAATTAGAATTAATGACTGCATCTCTGTAGTCAGTAGTCTACAAAGATGAACACGTACATTTTGATGTGCCAGTCTGAAAAGGGGCTGGTCATGGGAGGGGCATGGATGGGCCAAGGGCATTCCTAGAATTTGTGCACTGTGTTATAGAACAGTGTTCTTCAACCTTTTTACACCAATGGACCAGCAGAAATAAAAGAATTATTTTGTAGACTGGTGATTGAAGAACACTGGGCTAAGTCATGGGCCAGACCCTGCCCATCTCTACCCAATCTTCACCCCAGACCCCGCCCCCGCCCCCATAATAGTACTAATTGTAACACTATTTTTTTCCATTCATTTTTCACAGATACACAATATAATCTTATTAACAACACATAATGGTTAACCACAACATTAAACTACACAAAGCTCACTGACAGCAGATGTAAATTCTCAGAATTGACATAATTCAATCACTAAGTTCAAAAATAAAATCATTCCCCCCTACCCTTGTTGTCTCCCTCCCTCCATGCTATGCCTTACCTTCTGGCCTGCTCCCGCATGGCCATTTTATGCCGCCCCGGTGTTATCTTCAGGCAGGCTCCCTCTTTCTCACTGATGCAGTGCACAAAGCTGCGGGCAGCAGCTCCTTACGCATCCCGCACCTCATCTGGAAGCCTTCCATCTGACATTGCAATGTCAGAGAGAAGGCTTCCGGTTCAGGCGCAGGATGCTGTTTTGGGCCTGATGCAAGTGCTGGCCTGTGGACTGGCAAGAAATTTCTGAAGAACCGACTCTAGAGGCACATCACTGGTAACATCCCTTTTCTCAGAGTGATTTTCTTTGACCACTACCCTCTGTTGCCTTAATAGCAGATTATAGATGTTTGCTCCAGAAACTTATCCAAACATTATTTAAAATCCAGATATAATAACTGCTCTTACCATATATGGCTTAAGGTTAATTTTATTTAATATACCATCCTGCCTTTGGCAATAAGCGGTTTACAAAATTACAGTTAAAATAGAAAGGAACTACATATCCATAAAACAAATTGGGGTAGAATAGAGTGGAAAAAAAAATAAATTTAGGAAAAAGGAAAAAAATATATAAAACATTCTCCAGATTGCCTCACTAGTAAACCCTCATGACACCAGAATTATCTAACTGAATAGAAAAAGCTTTCTGGAAGAGAATTCCAAAGAGATGGTAAAATGTGATAAAAAAAAGTTCTCGCTCCAATTAATTCATAATGGACTGAATAAACTGATGGAATTTGAAGATGCTGATCATTCAAAGAGCAAAAAAGTCTTGGTGGACAATCGGAACTAATAAGAGAAGAAAGATAAGCTGGACAACTACAATGAATTGATTTTAAAGTTAAAATCTGAATTTTAAATTGAATACAAAAAGAAATTGGAAGCCAGTGATGCTGAATATATAAAGGAGTACGATCACAATGAGAAGCATTAGAAAGAAGATGAATAGCTGTATTTTGAATAGTTGGTAGCCTACGAGTCTGTATCTGAGGAAGACCTGCATAAATACTATTACAACAATAGTCCAATTTTGACAAAATAGCCCCCCCTTTTTTTACAAAACCACAAAAGTGTTTTTTAGCGCTAGCTGGCATGCTGAATGATCTGCCCTGGTCCCTACACTCATAGAGTTCCTATGAGTGTCGGGAGTAGCGCAGAGCATTCAGCATGCTGGCCTGCGCAAAAAACTATTTCCATGGTTTTGTAAAAGGGGGGTAAGTAAATAAATATATTTTTGTGAATCCATATCAAGAAATGAATGTATCGAATGAAATAGTCTCAAAGAAAAAAAACAAGATTTAACCACAGTTGAAATATGATATTCAAAAGATAATTGCTGATCTAGGATTACACCTAAATCTTTAGATTGTGTAACTAAAGAAAGAGATTTATTAAAAACCACAGGAGTTAACCTAGGAGAAGGATTCTTACCAGTAATCCAACAAGTCAATGATTTTGACAAATTAAGAAGTCTATTGTGATTTAACCAAATTAAGATCTTCTCTAATGCGAAAGTTAAAGGAGAGATGTCTAGTGATGAAGTTTTCCCTTGAACTAGTAAAATATCATCAGCATAGAAAAAAAAACTTGAATACTTTGCTCCTGAATTAAAAGAGTCAATGGACTATGAAAAATATTAAAAAGAAGGGGAGCAAGAACTTAACCCTCGGGTATTCCACAGGTGATAGAAAAATCATTTGATTGTTAATTTGAAAAAGAAACATGGAAATAACAATCACTTAAAAATGAGTTAAAGCAAGAGTAAACAGAATCTGTAATTTCAATATCCTGAAATCGTGAAAGCAGAATAGAATAATCAACCATATCGAAAGCACCTCCATTAATGTGTACAATTGCTACAGAATGCAGTAAAAGCAGTTAGCTTAGCAAGGTTTAACAAAGGTTTGGTTAACTTCCTAAAAGTAAATATGCCATTATGAACTTGGGGAAATCTACTGCTTTTTCCTAGGATATGCAGCATAAAATCTGTTTTATTCTTTGGGATCTTCCCAGATATTTGTGACCTAGGCTGGCAACTTTTGGAAGCAGGATACTGAGCTTGATAGACCTTCGGTCTGTCCTGGTATGGCAACTCTTATATTGTATTTTATAGACCTCTATCAAATCCCCCCTCAGATGTTTCTTTCCAAGCTGAAAAGCCCTAGAGGGGCATAATCGAAAGGGACATCTAAGTCCGTTTATGTCCATCTCGTAAGTCGTCCAAAGTAAAAAACAGCTTAAGACACATTTTTGAAAAATACGTCCAACTTTTTTTTTGTTTCGAAAATTGTCTAATTATACATCCTGTCGATCTGATCATCCAAGCCACTAAATCATCCATCTTTATACCATATTTTTATCCAATTTTTCATCCAAGTCCAAAATGCCTAGAACAAGCCCTGGGAGGGGTTTGCAAAGTGATGGACTGCACACCCAGACATGGCACCTAAATAGTGGGGTACCTTACAGGGCACTGCTGTGAACTTCACAAAAAGGATGCCATGTCTTCTCCTCAGCTTCAGCTCCCTTATAGGTTATGTTGAGCCCCCCAAACCACCTCCAGAATCCCCTAGACCCACTTTTCTACCACCCCAATAGCCCTTATGGCTGCAGGAGCCACTTATATGTAATGTAATGTAATTTATTTCTTATATACCACTATATCCGTTAGGTTCGAAGCGGTTTACAGAGAAATATACATTAAAGGATACAATAGAAATGAGACAAATAAGGAATAGGTACTTGGAATTCCCTTACTATCCCGAAGGCTCACAATCTAACTAAAGTACCTAGAAGACAGTTACTGAGCAGTAGGAGTAAAAATAAAGACAGAGATAGTAAACAAGATATGATACATCCTAACAAGAGTACACTGATCTCTCTAAGGCCATAATTGTTTTAAAGTAAAGTATAGATCTCAGTAATAATTAAATGGATAAGCTTAATAAAATAAAATAAAATTTGTTTGAATTAAAACTAAGTATGGTATATTTTAAAAGATAAATATATGGACATAATAAATGTGAAAAAGAATGAATAACAAGGAATATGAGTGCAAAAACAAAACCTTTGAGCAATAGAATACTGAAGAAAAATTTTAAAAATAAAGATAGTAAAAAAATAAATAAAAAACAGTAAAATCAGGCAAGAATGTTGCCTGAGCAAGACCTGGGCTTCAGTGTCTCTCTCTTATATTTTTAAGTTTTTAATTATATTTAGTTTTCTTTATTGATTTCTAGTTTATTTTGTTCCTTTCATATACCTTATTTATAGTTTTACAGGGTTCTGCACATTTTTCTTTTAATTTTCACTCAGGTGAGTCAGAAAACATCTTGGAAAGGAGGAGTTTGACAGTTATAGAATCACAGCATAACTGTCTACAAACCTAAAGGCCTAGAATGGTGCATTTTCAGCAGAGGCCCTTTCTGCATCCTTCCTTCCTTCTCCCCCGATTCAGTAGGGGATAACGGTGAGCACAAGTAGACGCTGGGGCCGCACCGAAACCAGCGGCAGGCAGCAGAAGCAGCGGCGGGGACTTAAGAGCACAGCTCCGCCCCTCCCCGATCCAGCAGGGGCTAACGGTTAAGCACGAAGAGACGCTGGGGCCGCACCAAAACCAGCAGCAGGCAGCAGAAACAGTGGCAGAGACTTAAGAGCACAGCTCTGCCCCTCCCCCGATCCAGCAGGGTTCTATACCATACTAGATATTGGATCTGAGAATGGTGGCAGTTGACAGTTTAATGCAGCTGATGCACCGAGATGATAGTGGCGGTTGTCTGGCTGTTGCAGAGGTCATCTGATTCAAATGACATGCCTGCATTTTAGCATTGCATTGACTCTGATCTAAATGACTAGCCTGTATTTTGGCACTCATTACTACTTCCTGGGAAACCTCATGGCTGAAATTTTGTGTGTTGGCTTGGCTGCATATGTCAGGGCTCAAGGAGCATACCAGCTTTTGCTCCTTGACATATCGTCTTTATGAACTTCTAACATCAGATCCTATTGTCTGACTGGAATTTACTTTATTTCATTTCATTTCATTTATTTTATTTTTATTTATTATTTTCTCATGTACTTTAGCTAGATTGTGAGCCTTTGGGACAGCTAGGGAAATCCAAAGTACCATTTTTATTTATTTTATTTTAATGTATCTTTAATCTATCTTCATTGTAAACTGCTTTGAACCTCACGGTATAGTGGTATATAAGAAATAAAATCAATAAAATTAAGATATGGTAAACATGATGCTAGTCAAAAGGGACTAGCATCACTTCAGTCAGACCAACAAATCACTGTCCCAAGTACTTCAGCCAGTACTTATATGCCAGTAAAAACAGGTTTTGGAGGGTGTATAGGGGAGTGCACATGTTTAAGTATCAATGCAGTGATTACAGGGGCTTATGGGCATGGGTCCTCCTCTCTATGGGTTCCTAACCCACCCCCAAGATGACTTAAGCTGCCTCTGTGCTGGACGACTAGGCTTTCCCATGCCAGGCGGCCAGGTGATGATAGTTTGGAGGCTGAATTTTAAAGGTGTGATTAATATTTTTATGTGGGTGGGTCCGTGATTACTGGGGTAGTGTGTGTGGGGTCTGTTTTATGTGTTTGCAGTGCTTATCTGGTCACTTTAGTTGGGTTTTTGTGACTTAGACCATGTTTTACAACATCCAAGTTCCGTCTATCGTGGCTGTATAACTTTCAGTTATACATGCTGTACGACTAAGTCTAAGCCGGCCCACGTCCCGCCCAACTCCTGCCCTCGACACTCCTCCCGAAATGCCCTGTTTAGCTTTGGTCATTCAGCGGCACTATAAAGGCCTAGGTCGTTTAGAAATACGTCCAAAACCCATTTTAGTATCGACATTTGGACGTTTTTGAGAAATGTTCGTCCAAGTGCCAGCTTAGGCCGGTTTTTGGACATATTTCTATTTCGATTATGAGCCTGCTAGCCTCTTAAGCTTTTCCCCCTAATCATTTTGGTTGCCCTTCTTTGAATCTTTTCTAATTCTAATTTCTGAAGTGATAATATAAGGGGGTGCTGAAGAGTTCTCAGCCCAACCAACCAACTTCCACTGTAGCTGAAAAGATTGTTATCTTATTTCATTGTATCAATTTGCAGAAACAAAATTCTATGTTTTGACATTGTTTCAGATCACTGATTGAACCATATCCACCTCATTCTCTTCTAAGCTGGGCTGAGAACTTTTCAGCACCCTCGTAAAAGAACTGGAAACCATATTAAGAAGAGCCCTGGTTTTAAAGGAGCTTTCAGGTTTTAGTCAGATATTTAACATCTCCCATAAGATTCAACTAATCAGACAGCCAGAACTAATAGCAGAATAGTTAAAACCAGGAAGGATACTTATCCTTCCAAAGGGAAATTATTATTATTATTTTTTAATTCTTTATTCATTTTCAAACTTACAATAAGTGTGACATATATTCAAACAAATTAACAATAAATACATCACTTAATAATCATCATTGGTACAAAACATAAACTCTTATCACCCCCCCCCTTCCCACCCTTTCCTACCATATAATCAAATATCTTATAGAATATGTAATAGTAAAATAACCCCCCTCCCCCCTCACCATTGAACTTGTAAATTTAAGGAAAACAATTTCATCTAAACAGTACAATATTTTGTTAATGGCTCCCACACATCTTCAAATTTCCTGAAACATCCCCGCTGTATTGCAATAAATCTCTCCATTTTATAAACATGACATAAAGAATTCCACCAGAAATTATAATTTAATCTACTCCAATCTTTCCAATTATACATAATTTGTTGAATGGCAACACCAGTCATTATGAGTAATAATTTATTATTGTTTGTAGAAATCTGAATTTTTGCTCTCATTGCCATACCAAATAGCACAGTATCATATGATAATGCCACTGGGTTATCTAATAAACAATTAATTTGGTCCCAAATTGATTTCCAGAAATTCATAATAAATGGGTAATAGAATAATAAATGATCTAAAGTCCCTGCTTCTAGATGACAGTGCCAACATTTATTAGACATAGAGCTATCCAATTTTTGTAACCGAACAGGGGTCCATAACGCTCTATGTAACAGTAAAAAACAAGTTTGTCTCATAGATGCCGACACTGTACATCTCATCCTCCACGACCAAATTCGTGGCCATTGAGATGCAGTAATTTGATGCTTAATCTCAATGCTCCAAATGTCTCTTAGACCAGTGTTTAATTTCTTTTTAATAAGTCCATTTAATAATTTATACCACTGGGCGGCCTGGTGAAACAAGAAGTCTGCCTGAAAACATAGGAACTCCATACTATATTGATTATTAAGGTTTTTCCAGTCAGGGAACCCCACCTGAATGGCATGCTTCAATTGCAACCATCTAAAACTTTCTGATTTATTAAGTCCATATTTATGTTGCAACTGTGAAAATTCAAGAATATTACCATTAGAAATAATATCATCTAATATACGTATTCCTGCTATCATCCAATGCTTCCAGATGAGCCTTTCTCCGCCAATTTGAATCTTGGAGTTCACCCATATAGATTGATTTGTAGATTTGTAAATTGGAATAGTTGTTAAATTGCTTACATAACGCAATGTTTTCCATGTATCAGCTAATATTCTGTTATCTTTACTGTAACTAGGCATTTTGATACTGAGCACATGGCAAAGGCGCAATGGAGACATGAGTTGCCATTCTAACCACAACCAATTTGGGAGTTTTTCCATGAGCTCTGGGAGGACCCAATACATACCTTGGCGCAAAATATAGGCTTGATGATACCTATAAAAATTGGAAAATTTACCCCTCCCTCTGAAATTGGTCTTTGTAAAGATACCAAGGCCACTCTAGGAGTTTTACCCAGCCAAATAAATTTTAAAAGAATGCTATTTAATTTTTTATAAAAGGACCCTTGAAAATAAACCGGCAACATACCCATCTGATAACAAACCACAGGCAAAATCATCATCTTAATAGTTTGGACTCTCCCCCACCATGAAAGATGTAAAGGATTCCATTGCTCACACATTTCTGTAACCTTCTGCAATAACGATTTTTCATTTATTTTCATTGTTTCTTCCAACATATTTTTAATCCAAATGCCTAAATACTTTATTCCATCCTCCCTTCAAAGAAAGGGAAATGAATCATACAAACCCTTTGTACAATGAACATTGAGAGGAAGAATTTCTGATTTACTCCAATTTATCTTGTAACCTGAAAATTTTCCAAATTTCTCAATCTTTTCAAGTAAGCACGGAATGGTTTTCTCAGGATTTCTCTAATAGAGCAAAATATCATCCCATAAGCCAAGATCTTATATTCCCGATCTCTATGAGGAATACCCTGAATCTCCTCCACTTGCTGAATAGTGTGGGACCGGGATCCTGGCGAGGCCTAGTAGCTCCGCAGAATCCTACTCTTGGCGCGTGCATAAGGGTGGTGGAACACAGCTTGCCTGGTGTCTCCCATAAATTGCACACCAAAATGGCCTGGTTTGTCCAAATATTACACTTTTATTGAACATCAATGAAAGTTCCAAACAAAAAGGTCAAAATTTGGCATCAATACAAAAACCAAACATTCTAGTTTTTTCTGCTGCTTCTTTTCCCATACATGCAAGTTCTAATCCCAGCACCGGCTGTGCTTTCAGAGATAAGTTCAAAACACAAAATACAGTTCATCCTACATGCCACCTTCAAGGTAAGATAGAACAGTTCATGCCTCTGGTAATAGTTTAGGATATAAGGCTTTTAACAATATTGGCACTAATTATGCTTGTGGTAACCTTGAACAGCCATTCCCCTTAGTAGGAGCAGAGAGGCCGGTTCTCTAAGGGAGGAGAAGTTTGAAATGAATGTGAGTAGAATATACATCAAGAAAAGAGACAATGTGAATGAACAGACTACTTTTTCTTATGTATAATCAAGTACATTCTACTATAACATTGGCTCTTAAACCTGTCCTAGAGGACCCATGCCAATTGGGTTTTCAAGAAATCCCTAATGAATATGCATGAGGCAGATTTGCAAATAATAGAGGTGGCAGGCATGCAAATCTGCCTCATGTATATTCATTAGGGATATTTGAAAAATCTGAATGGCTGGGGGTTGCCCAGGAAAGGTTTAAGAACCACTGTTCTATAGGAAAGATCATATGAATTAGCATTTAAACCATACAGTCAATATTTTGTTTAAATAAGTGCTATGGCAATTAAATCACATACAATATATTCAGTGTCACTGTTTCCTTACTCTACAATCTTAGGGCCCTATTCTATATATTCTGCCTAAAATATCTACATGCCCATTTTAGAATCGTAACAAAAACTCAAAAACAGGCGCCTAACTGAAAAACATGCCCATGATTTGTCTCTAACCATGCCCACTTTTAACTATATGCTTTACACTTTGAGGCAGATTCTATAAACAGTGTCCTGATTGTAGGTGGTGATAGGCGTCCTACCGCTGCCTAAAAAGCCAATCAGGGATGCACGTTTAAAAAAAAAACCCCTAAGGCAAGCTGCTTACACTGTAGGCATTTGTCGCGGTTAAGGGAGATGCGTTGGGACACTTAAGCTCACTCAAGGCTGGGTATGGGTGTGGATGTGGTTTTGCCCGGAAGTGGCCTTGGATGAGCTTAAGCTTCCTCAGGCATCTCCCTAAGGCTGTGAAAGATGCTTGAAATATATTTCAAAAATAGATGTGGCCGCTGAGCTGATCGCGGCAAGGGAATCCTCCTGCTGCAATCAGCTGAATGGCTTTGGCAGAGAACCCTCCCGCAAAGTCTCCCGGAAGGAGGGATTCCCATTCCCTCCTGTGGGAACCCCTGAACCCCCAAGAATTCCTCCTGTAGAAGTGATGCCCATTCCCTCCTACTGCCCTCCCAGAACTTCTAACCCTCCCAAACCAGGTTTTGAGGGGCCTTAGGTTCTGATTGGTCTCTGATTGGAAGGGCCTTAGATACCTGGACCAATCGGAGTCAGGCCAATCCAAGTAGGGTGCAAGATGGGGGATTCTAGAAGATTGAGGGGAGTGTGTGTGTGTGTGTGGGGGGGGGCTATGGGGGTTGTTGCCATTTGGGGTAGTATGGACGGCGGTGTCACCGGTTAGGGGGATTGAAAAATCCAGTAGGGTTCTGGCAGGAGGGAATGGGCATCCCTCTTGCCTGGGGACTTCACAAGGGGGAGGGGTGTCTATGCTGCAGCTACTCAGCTGATCACAGCAGGGACACTGGTTATAGAATTGGGGCAATTAGGTGGGGTAAGGCATCTGTCCGTTAGGACCGACATGATTCTGTATAGGATGCCAGTCTGCAATTCTCAGCCACTTCAAAGACAGCTGCTGAGTCTGGCATCCTATATAGAATTTCCCCCTAAGCGCCTGTTAGAGAATTTCCCCTACCAAGTTAGGCGCTTAACTTTCAATTAACTCCACTTAGTACCAATTAAGAGGTGTTGAGTGCAGATTATTGGCGCTGATTTAACCTATTACTCAATTAAGATAGGCACATACATCGGCTAGGCATGCCGATGTAAGTGCCTAACTTTGGGTACACTTTATAGAATTTGGAGGTTAGTGCCTAAATGTAAGCACTATGGAGGGATTTCTATAAGAATTGCCTAAAGATAGGTGCCTAAATAAATAGGCACATAAAGTTAGGCACCTAGCTTAATCAGTATATTGGCTTCAATTATGAGCGTTAACAAGCTTATAATTGAAAAAAATAAACATTAATTGGGTGATAGGAGCCTATCTTCTTAGGTACAATTCTACAAGAGATAGGCACTAGAGAATGACACGGTGGCGGTTTACCCGCGGCCACCGCGTTTAGCCGCGGGTGACCCGCCGAAATGGGGAACGAAAATTAGCAGTCGCTGCGGTGACGGGGACAAGGCCATTCACCGCCCCATGGGGCGGTGAATGGTCTTGTCCCCGCAGTGAGGCATGAAGGATCGCGCGGTCCCCGCAGCCCACAGCCCACACCCGCCTGCCCAATCGATCCTAGTGTTTAGCCAGCTCTCTCCCTTCTCCTCACCTTAGTTTGTAGGTTTTCTTTTTCGGCGACCCGCACACTATCAGAAAGCCACGCACCCGCTGCTGCTCAGTTTCGATCTTCTGCTCTGATGCAACCGGAAACAGGAAGTTGCAGCAGAGCAGAAGATTGAACACTGAGCAGCCGCGCGTGCGCGGCTCTTTGGGAAAGCGTGCAGGTCGCCGAAAAAAAAACCCTACAAACTAAAGTGAGGAGAAGGGAGAGAGCTGGCTAAACAGTTGGATCGATTGGGCAGGCGGGTGGGAGCTGCGAGGACCGTTGCGATCGCGCTTGTTCCCGGCTCAAACTGGAAGGAGGGAGTGAAAGGGAAAAGGATTCTGGGCCAAGGGGATGAAGACGGAAAGAAAAACCCACAGCAGGAAAGAAAGGGAAGGACACGCAGGTGAGCCAGATGCTAGAAGCAGGGAGGGGGGGGGGGGAAGAAAGAGGGAAAAAAGCTAGATGGTTTGAAAAGAAGAAACACACTGGTATGGAAGAGGAAGATAGGGGAAATCTGGACACAGGAAGGTAACAGAAAGAGGGGAAATTATGTGCATGGGGCATAGGGACAGAGACATAAAGGGGACATGCCATGGGGATGGTATAAGGACACAGGGGGGGCAATGACAGATACATAGGGGAGATATTAGAAATGGAGAAAATAGGAGCACAGAAGCGAGATGGTTTGTGAGGATGGGACAGGGACCGAGCTCGCAGGCTCCAGTGGCTTGCACAAATTACATTGTAACGTGCCATGAAAATAAGAGGGAGGAAGGTAGATAGATAGGCCACGCGAGAGGCGCTGAAGGGTAGTAGAAAGGAACAGATGGTAAAGGAGGGAGGGAAGGGTGGTGGTGGAAAGGAATAGGACAGACATTGAAGGAGGGTGGAGAGGAACAGACCCCGAAGGGAAATGTGGAAGACAGAGTGGGAAGAAGACAGATGCCAGACTATGGGGGTGCGGAGGGAAGAAGATGGGTGCTAGACCAATTGGGGGGGGGGGTGAAGGGAGAGGCACAGTAACAGCAAATGGAAGATGCAGAGAGAAGACACATAGTGGATGGAAGGAATTGAATGAGAAGATGTGGAAAGCAGAAACCAGACAACAAAGGTAGAAAAAAAAATTATATTTATTTATTTATTTTTTGCTTTAGGATAAAATAGTATATTAGTTGTGTTGATAAAAATTTATAAACAAAGCCCTGCCAGCTGAACATCTCTTTCTCTAGTTCAGCAGCAGGAACTTTGATTTATAAGAAAGGAATAAGCTAAATATTACAGTACTTATATGGATGCAGCGGGGACGGTGACGGGGCGGTGAATGAGATGGCAGTGGCGGTGACTGGGCGGTGAAAGGGATGGCGGTGACGGTGACGGGACGGTGAAGGGAACGGCGGTGACGGGGCGGTGCAGAGGATGGTGGGCCGGGTCCTGGGCGGTGACGGGGACAGATTTTTTCCCCGTGTCATTCTCTAATAGGCACCTCTCACATAGTGCTTAGTGGTGCCTAACACCAAAGTAGATGTGTTTAGGGGTGGAGAAATAGGCACCAATAGGCAAAATTGTCTAAAAGGACTTAAGTGCCTATAATGTAAAACCCTGGCCTATATTACAGTTGCTTAAGTTTTGTTAGTCACAGCTAAGCGCAATTCTGTAATGGGTGCCTAAGTGTGATTGACATGCAATCGGCACATAACTTTAGGCACCTATCTTTTTAGGAGCCCATTACAGAATCTGGCTTACGCTCAGTTTTATTCTATAATGGGCACTCCAGGATAAGCACCCTTTAAAGAATACCACCTAGCAGGATTTTAGTACCCGATTTAAGACATGAGGACTTACACCCGCTGAAATCTGGTGTAAATCCTAGTCCATAACTTGGGAAACATTGTGCAAAATTCATTGCAACACCCCTGACCTGTCCACATCCTTTCCCATGGTCACACTCCCTTCTGGGTTGCATATGAGAGGATTTAGGTGTAGATCATTATATAATTGTGCACAACCAGATCTGTGTATAAATCCAAATTAGTTCCAACTAATTACTAATGGCTCATTAATTTATGTGGCCAAAAGTGGATCTTATTAACTTTTAGGAAAAAATAAGAAATAGTGATAGTAAGAAAATCACCCCCAAGGATTCTGGGGAAAGGATCTTAGATAGGTTGCTAATATGTACAATTCAGCTGGAGTAGTTCAGCCAGAGCAACCGTATTCTAATCATTGATCCTCCTACCTCCTCCATAAATCTTTGAGTGTGCAAAACTGCAAATCTTTAAATGTGTACAATGGTTAAATAATTTTTAAATTGTTTTTCTATATGCATTTTCAATACTATTTTATATTAAAAAAATTGTAATTATTGCCAGCTGCCAAGGTCACTTATCTTGCATTGGTGATTCTTATGGGCCCATTTCGCCCTTCGCTTCCTCAGAGAATCAATTCAGAAGTCAAAGACTTGAACTATTCCAGTCTGCCTATATCATTGCAGTCAGAAATGCGGAGAAGAGAATCCACTTATGTAAATTTGAAAACTTTTCTATAAAAATTAAAACACTTGTCTATAAGGATTTGAAAGCGCTATCTCCTGCATGACTGCTGATAAATAGTGGCGACTCTCTGAGATCCTGTCCCCCAAATGCTTGGGGCTGATTTATTATTAAATATTTTTTATTATCACTATCTCTTTATTTATTTATTTATTCATTCAATTTTCTATACTGTTCTCCTACGGGAGCTCAGAATGGTTAACATGAATTTATTCAGGTACTCAAGCATGTTTCCCTGTCAGTCCTGGTGGTTTTACAATCTATCTAGTGTACCTGGGGCAATGGGGAGATTAAGTGACTTGCCCAGGGTCACAAAGAGCAGTGTGGGTTTAAACCCACAACTTTTGGGTGCTGAGGCTGTAGCTTTAACAACTGTGCCACACACTCCCCACACTCTTATTTTTCCTAAAAGTTAATAAGATCCAGTTTTGGTTCTATATTTTTATCTTGGATTGTGGTATCTTAATTTTTTTGGTTTGTTTGTTGTGTTTTCATTCATTTATGTGTATATGAATCTCTGGATTGTGCGCTGATTTGGATGCCATTTATAGAATCTGGGGGACAGTGTGTAAATGCAAGGATTGTTGTTGTTTTTTTTTTTGTAGTGGGAGGTGCATGGAAATGAGTGTGCACAATTTTACATGCACAGATTATAGAATACTGTCATTTAAATGTTAAAGTGCTATATTTAGGAATGTCCAGTTACACCTGCTAGCGGCGTGGTGTAAGTGGATGCACTAAGAAAAGTGGAACAAAAAAAATGTAATCTGGACAAATGAAGGAAATTTTAATAGCAGTTTTATTTGAGAAGTCCAAAGAGTAGAATAAAGATTTAAATGCACGGCTTCTGGATAGAGTTTCAGTTTGTTGGTGAGTGCAAGTTGGGACATTTCTTTTTCCTATTTAGTGGTTTTTTGGAGAAGAATTGTTTGCCAGTTCCCTTGAAACAGTTGAAATGCGAAACAGGGCTGCTGTCGGATCTGGCAGGATCCGACACTGAAGACATAAGGGAATTGGGCTGCCTCATAAAATTGGATCATTGTGTGTTGTCTCTTGCTTTTTAGTCTGGGGAAATGCTATGTAGTCTATAGTGGTTGTGAGAAGGGCTTGTGTGATACACTAGAACAGTGTTCTTCAACCTTTTTATACCTATGGACCGGCGGAAATAAAATAATTATATCGTGGACCGGCAAACTAATAAGACTGAAATTTTTAAAAACCCCATTGCTGCCCCATCCCCGCGAGCTCGGTCCCATTAACCATCTGATCCCATCCGCACAAGCCTCAAATAGTTATGATTTTATATTGAACATATTTTATTAAAGTATAAAAAGAAACAATATTCTGTACAATTGTCATTTTATAAATATAAATAATACAGGGCAAGGATCAACAAAACCCCCGTCTCCCCTCCCATTCACATATATCCCCTCTACTATCAAGAAAACTGAATAAGCCAAATTATTACAGAATGCTACACAAATATCATGCTAACAGAATACCACAGTCACACATGGCAGGAATGGTGTTAGGGGAGTGGAACTAGGGCAACTGCCTCCTGGTCAGAGAGAGCCCTAAGCCAGCTGGAAGCTAAAGATGCACTGTCTGGGCTTTGCACTCCCCAATTATGTCTAACATCAGCTCTAGCAGGATACATATTTTAAATCTGATATATTCTAATCACAAGATAGAAATAAAATTATTTTTTTCTACCTTTTGTCGTCTCTGGTTTCTGCTTTCATCTTCTTTTCACTCTCTTCCATCCAGCATCTGCCCTCTGTCTCTTCAATCCAGCATCTGCCTCTTCCATCCACTGTCTGCCCTCTACCCCTCCCTCTTCCATATGGTATCTGCGTTCTTTCTATGCCCCTCTCTCCTACACCAGATCTAGCATCTTTGTCCCTCTTTCCTTATTTTTGATCTGATCCCCCTTCCCAGCATCAATCTCTTTCTACTTTGTCATTCCTCTGTCTCTCCCCTTTCCCTCATCTGATCTCTCCATTCCATCCTGACTCCTTCCCCTCCTCTAATCTCCCTGCCAGCTGTTTCCTTCCAATGTTCCTCCTCCCCTGTCCAGCAGTACCTTCTCCCTTTCTTCCTCCCCTTATCCAACAGTAATTCTCATCCCTTCCCCTTCTCCCCTGTCAGCAGTAGCCCCTTCTCCTCCCTTGTCCAGGAGTACCCCTTCAGCCTTTCCTCCTCCTCTTATCCAACAGTAATTCTCATCCCTTCCCCTTCTCCCCTGTCAGCAGTAGCCCTTTCCCCTCCCTTGTCCAAGAGCACCCCTACTCCCTTCCCTCCTTCCCTCTCCAGCAAATGTTTCCTCTATGTAGGCTAGCGGCAGCTCCGCGTGCTTTTAACTTTGGCACACAGCTGCCCCTAAGCAGTATTTTAGCTGCGGTTTCATGAGGCAGCCTCGAAGCCTTTGGTAGGCCGGCCCGCTTTGATGATGTGATATGGGCCAGCCTATCAAAGGCCCCGAGGCTGCCTCATGAAACTGCACTAAAATACTGCCTAGGGGCAGCTGTGTGCCGAAGTTAAAAGCACACAAAGCTGCCCCTGCTTGTCTGGGGGTGCGGAGACATACGCGGCAGGAGTAGGAAGTGGAAGGCAGGAGTGTCGGCATAGCGACGGCAACAGGAAGTTGCACGTCAGCTGACGCCGGCACTTTTTGCTGTGGCTAGGGACCCGAATCCTTCGCGGACCGGCAACATTTTTTTGCGGACCGACACCGGTCCGCGGACCGGCGGTTGAAGAACTGTGCATTAGAAGATAGCTGACTGGCTGAGGCCTGCAGAGGCTGCCAGAACAGTTTGGAAATGTCCAATGGTTGGAAAGGCTAGCGTAGATGTGGAAGGCCGGATGGGCCATTTGGCCTTTATCTGCCATCATATTTCCATGTTTCTATGTAGTTAAGAAAATATTTTCTAATTTGAGATTGCTGCAGCAGATTAAACCAGTTTTAGAACGACAACGCTTTCCAATAGTAGTCTAGGCTATAGCTTTGTCACATCTGGATTACTGTAATGTAGTATTATTGGGCATCCCAAATACACAATTTTATGTAGATTGCAGGTAATAGGAGAACATTGTGGGTAAATTAACATTGGGTTGGCACAGAAAACACTACTCCATATGTACTGAGGCTACAATGGCTCTTTACCAGAGCTAGAACTGAATTTAAAATTGATCATGTGTGTTTTCAAAATAATATATAGATTGGGTCCTGATTATCATAACAACTTGATCTGTTTACACTCCTTTGAAACTTGCACTTGGCTCAGGTCTGTGAAGGTTTATTATCCTTTTAGATATCAACTGAAAACTCAGTTTTATTCATTATTCTCTTAGAAAAGATTGTCATATTTTTTAAAATTGGGTTAATTTGTTCTTCTTGGGGATGATGTCCCAATGTTCTACTCTATGATCTACCTTGAACCAAGATTGAACAGAATTGGGCTCACAGTTGAGTCTTGAGGAACTTAAAGGAAAGGAAAGAGAGTGACATCAACTGGCATAAAATATCTGTCTTCTAGATAAAACTGAAACTATCCAAGTACAGTTCCAGGCGTTTGAAAAATCTACCAAACACTGGAGAAGTACCTTATATAAGGCAGATGCAAAATCAAAGAAAATAAAAGGAGACCTTCTTTAACTTGATCCAAACTAACTCGAATAATGTCTTCCAAGGCTAACAAAGTACTGTACAGTCCATTCAGTAAAATAGTGTAATCAAAAACTTGTTTGCTGAGGATGTCATACATTAGTTCTTGCCTGACAGATTGTGAGTTGGGCAGCTATCAGCTTCTCTGTAACAGTAGTCTACAACCAAAATGCTTCTATCATAAATGGGTCATTAAGAACAAAAATGATACTTAAAACTGTTGATTGGCTCTAGTTTTCAAGATATGCTATTAGGTCAGAATATATGACCCTTAACTTTTAAATGGCAGAAGATACATGAGTTATAAAAGGAAGAGATCTTGGTTTAAACAGGAAATGACTAAAATACATCTTTGACTGCATCTATAAATAAATCTCTGACTGGGTTTGGACAGTACTTGCTTTTTAAGGCAATGAGGACTTGTATACTGCCTTTTTGTGGCTTTGGCATTTCAAAGCTGATGTTCAAAGTGGTGGGCACTGAAAGATTAAGTAACTTGCCCAGGGTCACAAGGAGTAGCAATGAATGATGCGATCTGAAGATGATATTGCATCATACTTGATATGAATTATATTGCATTACTTATAGAAGTAATGGATAATATACCCATAACTCAGCTTATGAACAAATTGCCTTATATCACGACCATATTACAGAAGCATACATCAACTCACATTGGCTACCAATCCAAGAAAGAATACTATTTAAATTCTACTGTATATTATTTAAAGCCTTAAACGGAGACAGCCCAACCTACCTGAACAACCGCCTCATACAAACCACCTCAATCAGACATAGAAAAACACACACCCCATTCACACACCCCTCGATCAAAGAAGTAAAACGGAAAAAACTATACGATGGCCTCCTGGCCACTCAAGCAGCTAAACTAGATAACCAAATTTCCAATCTACTGATACCGACACCAGACTACAAGACGTTCAGAAAAGAAATAAAAACTTTACTCTTCAAGAAATTCCTGAAACAGCCATAACTTCAGAAAAGAAATAAAAATTACATTCTTCAAGAAATTCCTGAAACTGCTCTAACTTCAAACTTACCGTCCTTCCCCCCTCCCTCTTCCCGCCACACAGAAACTACATAACCTACTCTTTACCTCTCTAGAAAGGACAAATGTTCTTCCATTGTAACCCTCCATTTTTTATCTCTTTTGTAATCCGCCTTGAACCGCAAGGTAATGGTGGAATAGAAATCTCTAATGTAATGTAATGTAATATCAGCTTCAGAGATCATTTGGATGGGCATTATTGATAGGACGTCTAAGTTCGACATTGGACGTCCTATTGAAAATGCATAGAAATCACTGGTGATAATAAAAAAAGTCCAAACTATATCCCATGTATCAAAAATGGCCAATAGAAATGTCCAGCAAAAGTATGTCCAAAGTCAGAGTTACTGTTCATCATAAAACATCTCCACATCTTTGGAAATATTCTCCATAAAATGTCAATCCTATATTTGACTATGGGGAATGTCATTAGTAATGTCAGTATGTTTCCACAGTGGTGAGATGACATCCCTGCAGCATCCTTTATGTACTGTATGTGCTTCACCATGTGAATTGATATTTATACTGTATCTACTATCTATATACGAGCAGTTATTTGTTTACTTTCTCTCCCCTCAGAAAAATGTTTAATCCATTTGTTCACTGCTGTTTTCTTCATTACATTATCCCCACGAACTAGGACTAACATGCCCTGATTTCACTTCACTCTTTCCAAGTTTAACAAGAAATTTGTTTGTTCATTACTATAACTCAAGCTCCGACATTCTTGCAACTGCACACAAAAAATGCAACAACAATGTCACTCAGCAAGATACCGCAACACATCAACACAAATACAGCTTTGAGACACTGATATACCAAGGTTAAGAAACCATACTGAGTTGTTTGTACAGCGATGCCAACGTAAGCACACAATTGTAAATTCATGAGCTTAATTGTCAGACCTCGTATATCTATCTATCTTATCTAATCTATCTATATCAGGGATCTCAAAGTCCCTCCTTGAGGGCCGCAATCAAGTCGGGTTTTCTTGATTTCCCCATTGAATATGCATGAGATCTATGTGCATGCAATGCTTTCATTCATATTCATTGGGGAAATCAAGAAAACCCGACTGGATTGCTGCCCTCAAGGAGGGACTTTGAGATCCCTGATCTATATCAATGCACATGGAAATAATGCCTCTGTGGGAGTGAGAAGATACCACTAGAGGGAGAAAGGAGAGAGTGGAGAGAGAGAGAGTAGGGATGTCCCTAACGAGGCAGGCCAACTACTCCTGAGAGGAGAATGAGGTGCTTGTCCTCCTGAGAGTATGGAGACACATATGCAACACCCTCTACTGGTGAGTACCACAGTCTAACCACCCAGGAACACTTCATCACTCCTATGTACCCACTGCACACAGGCAGGGTGTAAATGCAATACATTCAATTGCTCATGTCTTCACTAAGGGAAAAATTATACTGTGCAAAGCACTAACCACACCAGAAGGCATCAACACTTCAAGGCTCACCCCAACTCTGCCCTGCAAACATGGGGGGGGGGGGGTGACCCCAGAAATGTAACACTCCTTTCCTCCCCCCCTTATCTCTGGACCCACACCTATACAGTCTGAGCAATCATGGGGCTAACTCACCACACTATACCCAGCCACCTGCCTGTCTGCAATTTTAAGCCACACCTAAATCCAACAATGTTAATGCTCCATACAGAGACTACCAGACCACCTTCTGGCTCCAGGCTGACCCCTCTGGACCTCTAACCCAGTATTTCTCAACACGCAGTATGCATACCCTTGGGGGTACATGAGCTGTTTGTTGGGGGCACATGCCACCATGGATATTGCCTGCCTGTCCTCCCGCCTATATCTATCTAAGCTGCCTCTACTACTGGGGTTCCCGTCTTCCTGCCCAACCCCCTCTGACAAAGCCACAGGAGGCCTTCCCAAGAGAGATCCACACCCCTGATGCTGGGCAAGGTCCAACAGCTGGCCCCACCATCCATGAGCTGATCCAGCAGCTCCTGCAGCAAGTCTCATTCATGCATCGAAACTTGCTGCAGGAGCTGCATGCTTAGACTCAAGTCCTAGTCCATCTGATGGGCCTCATCCAGCATCCACTGGTGCATTGCTGGCGTAGGCACTGATGGTCATAGCCCCCCTGACACAACACTGGGGGGGAGGGGCTGCAGCTCAGGAAGGGCCACACTCCCATTTACAACCCTGTTAGTATTATTTCACTGACCTGCACATACAGAATAGGTCACTGAAACAGCAGTGTGGCAAAGGCTGAAGGTCACACCAAAATATGCAGTGCATCCTGCAGCCCTCATGCAGGCAGCAGTATCTGAGGTAGAGGGGCGGGTGATGGGGCTGCATGGTGTGTGACAGCAGCTGTATCACTTAGCTGCCCAGCTGCTCCCCCCACCCTGGTCTAACTCAATGGTTTTCTAATCAAGCAACTATATCTGGATTTTATTGTACACATTGTAACTTATGAACTTGAATACAATAAATTTAACTGTTTTGGTTGTTTAGACATTTTGCCTGCCTCTTTTGTTGGATATTTTCACTTTTTCTCGAGGCGAGTTTATGTCTTCTTTTTGCATTTATACACTGACATTTAGGTGTGGCCATTTATGCCTGGTCTGTGGCAGGAGTAAATATGAGAGCCTAAACAATGGCAATTAGGTGCATAGCTTATATTATTCCATAAACTTCATGTGTGTGTGACCCTTCCACAGCCTGCCCATGCCCCGACAACTGGCATTTCTCCTTGTAGTTATATGCTACAGCACTTAGGTGCTACCTACAGAATAGCATCTAAGAGCAATTATGTACCTAATTGCAAGCGTAGGCATTAGGCAGCAACATAATTTCATCCACCATGCCTAACTGCATGCCTCTTGCTTATGTAATTTTGCACATTATAGAATTAGGGAGGATGGATATATTAAAATCACCTAAGAGACCAATGGACTGAATGCATGGAGACACTGGCAATAGTTGATAGATTGGTAGAAAATCAATTGGTAAGGAACTATTAATCCTGAAAGCCAAACTCAGATGAAGCTGAGAAGCAAGATTTCACCAGGCTGATCTGTAATTTAGCAGTGTATATCACTGTCAGGCCTCCCACCTTTTTGTTCACAGCTGCAAAAAATAAATTGATACCCAGGAAGCCAAAGCTGGAGCCAAGTTTCAATCAAGCAAAGGTGAGTCCTAAATAAGGTTCCTAACCAGCTGAAACTTATTGCAGAGACCATACATTTAAAGGCCAGTTTTTAAAGGAACAGAAATAGGAACAAGAGATGAATGGCATAGATCTCAATATAGTCATAGGCCTTAACTATATAGTAGGATTGATCCCCTACTGGAAGAGGTTTTTGTTTTTCAGCCACTGAGATTTTAGAAAAAGGAAACATTCCTGGGGTCAAGAGGTGGAAAACAATACAATAAAAAAGTGGCGTAAAAGACATAAAAGGTACTTTGAGGAAGTGCATAAAGAAGGGCACTGATGAATACAACATGCTCCTAAATCTTCTCTGGTGCATATTGGAGGTGTGTGACAATACGTACTGTACAGCACAAAAAACAAATTTATGATGCAGAGTAACTGGTGCCACCTCCGAAGGTGGGCAGGTAGGTGGGACTAAGATGAAATGCTTACAGCAGAGTAGGGTAAATGAAGGAAGACTCAGGGCAAATGCAGGAAAACTGGAAAAGACAGAACAAGAAAGCTGACAACAAAACAAAGAGTAACAAATTGTGCTACAAGCAGTAGACTCAGGAAATGTCCTATAAGCTGAGAAAAGGGTTCAAAGAAGAAAGAGAGGAGCCTGGTGGAAGGAGCAGACATTAGGATGACACCAGAGTTATCTGGTGGAAATTAACATTAGCTGAGCCAGTCACTAATGTTGGGACATATGAGGTGTGTGGGGTTGGTGGATGTGGTTTAATAGGAAAGTTTGGAAGAGGGAGAATAGGAATTAGAGTGAGTTAGGGTTTGTAGGAGAGGTTTGTAAGGGAGGTTGTGATTGGTGGAAGTGGGTGAGCATTATGTAGAGTGAAGCTGGGCAGGGATTGGCTGGGGGAGTTTTTGGTGGTTTGGAAATATTTGTGGTGAAAGGGAAGGGTAGGGTAGGATGGATATTAGGAAATTTTCCCTCCCTTCCTCAGTTTAGTAGCTTTGTTCTTGAGAAAGTTATGTTTTAGAGGAGATTATGTTGTGTTGGTGGGGGGGGGAGGGGAGGGTCGCAACATACTTAGAACAAAATAAGGGGTGAGCGAAAAGAGTGCTTTGGCACAGCTGGGGTATGTAAATATTCAGTTGACAAATGATGAAATGTGAATCTCGTAGGTGGCACCACTGTGAGGGAAGCATGGCCTGACATTACTGTGGGCCATGTTTTGGGAGATGTTGAAAGATACAATTTAATGGGGAGCTAGTATCAGCACCGAATAGCTCCCTGTGGGGGTGAAATATTATTGGGGGTGTTGTTAGGATTTGATATGAAATTGTACAATGTTTAATAAGATTTTGGAGATTAAAAATAAAGTTGCCGCCAAACTGATTGATCCACAAATAGTTGGTATGATTGCGGATGTAAATGTGACAAAGTGCAAATGCTAATGTTAAGAGATGAAGACAGGCAGGACGAGTGAGTCTAGGAGGAAGTGAGAGACAGCCACATATACACATGGAAGAAAAAAAAAAGGATATATGAAAGAAAGATAGAATACCAAGTTGTGAAAGAGAAGGAAAGAGGAGCCATAAGATGAAATGAAGGTAAAGTCTAGAACAAGCAGAGAAAAGAGGATAGATGCAAGCTACAGGCAAAGATTTTAAAATTGTTTATGAACTGCCCTGACAACTGATTAACACCAGCTGGGAGATAGATTATTATTGGACTAGGCCAATAATGGGGGGATCTGCTGTCTGCTCTTTTCTTCCGGCCCTATAGTCACAAGGATAAATAAGGTATTTTATTGGAATGATAGGAAAATGAAAATAGACTATTTTCCTTGTCTGTTCTTACATTGAGAGGGCTATGGTCAAGGATTGAACTGAGCAGGTACAATTTCACTTCTCACCAAAAATCAAAATATCATACCCCTGTTATATCCCATATTCCCTTTCTATATACCGTACTGAGGGTATCATGTAAAATGGAAATTCCCTAATGTTTCCCGCCCTCTTTTTCTGTTATATTATTTAGTTCCTCTCCCTGTCCTTTATGTCGTGTCCATCTGTTATGTTTTAATTATGATTTTATTGTATCTAATATATGCACATTAGTGTATTTCAGCTTGTAAACCGCCCTGATGGCTTTCCCAAGGTGTGGGGTAGTAAAATTTTAATAAACTTGGAAATTTGGATGTGCTGGACCTATTGGGAGCACTAGGTTATGTGATCTTAAAGAAGTAGTATGGAAGTAACAGCAGCAGTAGGGAGAGGTGATAGGAGACCTTGTGTAGAGTTTGGGAAAGGGAGAGACAATGCACAATCTTTGTGTTTCCTAATTTGGTGACTTTGCTTCCCCCTTGCTCTCCTCTTTGTTCTTGAGAAAGCTTTGCAGTTACCTCCAAGTTTTTGACTTAGTCCTGAGCTAATGTTTATTGCTCAGCTATTGGGAGTAATATAAGGCAGAGTAGGCTAGA
The DNA here is from genome assembly GCF_902459505.1 of Geotrypetes seraphini. Lineage (NCBI taxonomy): Eukaryota > Metazoa > Chordata > Amphibia > Gymnophiona > Dermophiidae > Geotrypetes > Geotrypetes seraphini. The sequence continues at coordinate 235,586,389 of NC_047084.1, read as the reverse complement.
ACACGATGGCTTACTTAGTATGAGGCCAAGCCTCCATGTCTAAAGCTGCTGAAACATGCACCCCTCACCCAACATATAATCTCTGAGATTTCTACATTGTACTCTACATGGAGACTCACCACAGACCTATACAGAGGCATTATCATCTTCTTTTTTCCTGCTTGTCATTCTTTTCCTTATGCAACTAAGCATTCTCTTGAGTTTTGCAATCATCTTTTCTACCTATGAGGGGTTGCTGAACAGTTCTCAGCGCAACTTCCTAAATTCTGAGTGTTATTTTGCCACTGCAGTTCAAAAGAGTGTTATTTTATTTTGCACAGTGCCAATTTGCAGAATCGTAATGCTATGTTTTGACATTGTTTCAGATCATTGATGGAACCATGTCAATGAAAAGCATGGAATTTTCAAGTGTGAAACTCTAAGCCATCATGAAGCTCCTATTGCTGCAGAAGAAAATTCCTCAGGAAATCCATGAATGTATGAAGCAAACATTGAGTGACAAAAGCCCTTCATACTACACAGTGAAGAAGTAGTGTGCAAACTTTCAGCGTGGAGATTATGAGACCGAAGATGCTGGAAGGTCTAGAGCAGTGTTTCTCAACCCTGTCCTGGAGGACCACCAGCCAGTCGGGTTTTTGGGATAATCCTAATGAATATGCATGAGAGAGATTTGCATATAATGGAGGTGAAAGGCATACAAATCTCCTCCATGCATATTCATTAGGGCTGTCCTGAAAACCTGACTGGCTGGTGGTCCTCCAGGACAGGGTTGGGAACCACTGGTCTAGAAGGCCTGAAACGGTGTAATCCCCTGAAAATGTTGGCCATGTCCATGACCTGATTTTGGCAGATAAGCAATTATTGGCTAAAACAATTGCTGAGGCATCATACTTTTGTGAATTACACTGCCTACCAGTAGAAGTGTGGGTTATTTTTAAATTCAGTTGTTTTTGCTACAAAGTGTTTTATGGTTTGTTACTGAATTATCTAATGGTTCATTTTATTTATTTTTTTTCTCCTGTACATTCACAGCATAATTTGGTCCTTTTTATATTTTCCTCACCCAAAGGCTGTGTTTGCAAGCCACATCATGGATGACTACTTTATTATTAGGCCGCTAGCTGGGAATCTGAGTTTCACCAATTAATACTTATCTCTGTTTCATATTTACATTTTAGAAAGTTATTGAAAGCTTATCTGTTTCAAAAATTTGTTGAGAATTAATAATGGCTGGTTGATATGTTTTGTTATATTGATTATGATTTTGTAGCTCACTATGTTTGTGCAGTTTTTCTTATATTGTTATACTGCATAGAACTGGAAGGTTTTGCAGAATAAAAATAAAGATGCTATGTTATGTTATAGATATCCAGGGAATGTGTTGGGTGTATAATCCACAAGCAGCTTGGTATGGAGAAAGTGTGAGCCAAGTGGGTGCCCAAATGTTTGAATGCTGACAAGAAACTATGTTGAGTGGACACTTCCAAATTTATTTTGCAGCATCTTCAGTAAGTTAGTGCCAACATTTTGGAATGACTAGTTTCTGTTGATGAAAGATGGTTACACCACTATGATCATAAGAACATAAGAAGTTGCCTCCGCTGGGTCAGACCAGAGGTCCATCGTGCCCAGCAGTCCTCTCTCGTGGCGGCCCATCAGGTCCATGAACTGTAAGGTGATCCTTGTCTAAAACCCTTTATTCCCCTTTATGCTTCTATCTATCCTTTCATAATCTTATCTCTACCTCTATCTGTATCCCTCAATCACCATATCCTTCAGGAATTTATCCAATCCTTCTTTAAAACCCCGTAGTGTACTCTGTCCTATCACAACCTCCAGAAGTGCATTCCAAGTGCCCACCACCCTCTGAGTGAAAAAGAACTTCCTAGCATTGGTTCTAAACCTGTCCCCTTTCAATTTCTCTGAGTGCCCCCTTGTTCTTGTGGTTCCCAATAGGCTGAAAAATCTGTCCCTCTCTACTTTCTCTATGCCTTTCATGATCTTGAAAGTCTTTATCATGTCTCCTCTGAGTCTCCGCTTTTCCAGGGAGAAGAGCCCCAGCCTTTCTAACCTGTCTGCGTATGAAAGGTTTTCCATACCTTTTATCATTTTTGTAGCTCTTCTCTGAACCCTCTCAAGTATCGCCATGTCCTTCTTAAGGTACGGCGACCAGTACTGGACACAGTACTCCAGATGCGGGCGCACCATTGCACGATACAGGAGCATGATGACTTCCTTCGTCCTGGTTGTAATACCCTTCTTAATACTACCCAACATTCTGTTTGCTTTCTTTGAGGCTGCCGCGCATTGTGCCGTTGACTTCATTGTTGTATCCACCAGCACACCCAAGTCTTTTTCAAGGTTACTTTCCCCTAGCACTAATCCCCCCATTTTATAGCTGAACATCAGGTTCTTTTTCCCTATATGCATGACCTTGCATTTCTCTACATTGAAGTTCATCTGCCATTTATTTGCCCACTCCTCCAGTTTGTTCAGGACCCTTTGTAGCTCTTCAAATTCCTCCGCTGTTCTAACCCTGCTACAGAGTTTAGTGTCATCCGCAAACTTTATAACTTCACACTTCGTCCCTGTTTCTAGGTCATTTATAAAAACATTGAACAGCAGCGGTCCTGAGATAAAAACAACAGTTTATGCAATGACGGTACTCTGGTTCTCCAAGGCCAAGGAAATGTAAGAACCCAAAAGTCAGCAGGAAAGGTCAGGGCCACAGTGTTTTGGGGTCAGGAAGGTATTGCAATGATTGACTAACTTCCAAGGGGCTAAACAGTTAATTGAGAATGCAACTGTAACTTGTGCAGATTAAAGGAGGCATTGAAAGAAAAAAGGAGAGGGAAGTTGCTGAAAAGAGTTCTCTTTTTGCAAGCAATGCATCTGCTCATAAGGCGGGAAAAATGATGGATGATTTGACACAGTTGGGGTTTCAGTGTATAGACCATCTATCCTACTCACCAGATCTTGTTCCATCTGACTAATTTCTGTTTCTGGACCTTAAAAAGAGTTTGAACGGGCAACAAATTTTGAATGATTTGGAGGTGACTGCAGCAGTGGAGTAGTATTTCAATGACCAAACATCAGAGTATTTTTGGAGTTAAAGAAACTTCAGACATGATGTGCCGAGTGTGTTGAACTTAGGGGTGAATATGTAGAATAACTTGTAAGTTTCATGGCTCTATGTCACTGCCTCGTATTTGGTCTCCTTAAGACAGGGGTGTCCAATGTCCAAGGGCCGTAATCCAGTCGGGTTTTCAGGATTTCCCCAATGAATATGCATTGAAAGCAGTGCATGCAAATAGATCTCATGCATATTCATTGGGGAAATCCTGAAAACCCGACTGGATTGCGGCCTTCGAGGACCGACATTGGACACCCCTGCCTTAAGATTATCAGATAAGATCAGCCTTAAGCCCTACTTTTCTTTTGTGTTTAAAAATCAAAATAAATAATAAAAGTACTTTACCCACTATACTGTATTGCTCCCTTGGTCTAGTACAGGAGTAGGCAATTCCGATCCTCGAGAGCCGGAGTCAGGTCAGGTTTTCAGGATATTCACAATAAATATGCATGAGATAGATTTGCGTCTCAAGGAGGCAGTGCATGCAAATCCATCTCATACATATTCATTGTGGATATCCTGAAAACCTGACCTGGCTCTGGCTCTCGAGCACCGGAATTGCCTACCCCTGGTCTAGTATATGTGGTGAGACAACTAGATTTTCAAAATAGTTCAAATAGTTCGGGCTGCTTCCTGGAGGAAAAGTCTACACATCATTATTACAATACATAGAGACTTGGGGAAAATCACTGTTTATCCCTAGTGGTTAAGTGGCATAGGATATATCTTTTTTTTTTTTTTTTTTTTTTTTTTTAATCCGTCTCAGTACTTATGGCCTGGATCAGCTACTGTTGAAACCAAAATATGAGGCTTGATGAATCTTTTTTTTCTGACCCACTTTATCACTTCTTATGTTCTTATAAAATGGATGGAAATCATAGAAAAAAAATTATGACAAATAAAGACCATATAGCCCATGAAGTCTGCTTATCCATATCCTCTACTGCCCTTCCCTTTCCCTTAGAAAACCTACATGCTTCCCCTTGCTTTATTTTTTTATTTTTTGTAAATCTTTATAAATTTTAAAATATAAATAGTACAATACAATGAATTTAAATATAAACAAATCAAGAAACGCACTTTAAATATGCAAATAATTAAAAAAACACTCATTTTCTCCCCCTCCCCCCTTAAGTAATAAAAGTAGATATACATTTATAATTTCCATACAATAAATAAAATAGGAATAACAAACAATAATACATTTTCTACCACCCTCCCTCCTACCCTGGATGTGTAAGGAGGTGAGATAAAAAGGAAAGGTACATGACATCTATTTAATTCAAATACAGTCTTTGCTTCCACCAGTTCATGTATCTGCCAGCCTTTCCATAAAGAAGTATTTTCTTGGATTACTCATGGGGCTTTCGCCTTTCATCTTCCTCCTATGCTTGTGTCCAATTGCTGGATCGGAGAGGGCTGGTACAGCGGTGAGGGCGGGAGGACTGCTAGCACAAGCAGTGAGAGGAGCGGAGAAGTGCACAGGGGAGTCGGAGGAGGAGTAAAAGGGAGCAGAGAAGTGCACAGGAGAGTCGGAGGAGGAGTGAAGGAGAGGCAGTGAAAGGCAGCAGATAGAGCAGCACTGCCATCAGAGTACGCAGCACAGAGAGGTAGACGGGACACAGAGAGGGGAAGAGGCGGGTGGTAGCTCCGCCCACCCCCCCCGACGTCGCAGCTTCTTCCAAAACCTTGGGTCAGGAAACAGTGAGTAATCTAATGAAATTTTAGACCAGGGTAAGTTTGGTTTCAGAGGAGTGGGAAAAGTCAAAAACGGCCGTTGTGACATATGATTCACTGTGGGATGCCATTAATGGCATAGAGTCTTCTCTGTTAAAAGAAGTTAGACAAAATACTGTGGATTTGAAGAATATTTCTGAAGCAGTCTTGGTTCAAGCACAGCTTGCTAATCAACATGGACAAGAAATGGATTCCTTAAGGGCTAGACTCCAGGCAGTGACATGTGAATCCTCAATGGTAAAAGATAGAAATTATATTTTTAAATGCTTAGAGTACCTTGAAAATCAATTGAGATGATTTAACTTATGATTTTTGAATTTTTCTAAGTCTCCATTGGTACCAGCTGTGGATATGTTTAAGAAATTTCTGATGGAAGTTTTGAAGATGCTATCAGAGGAACTTCCTCCTATTACACATGCCCAATACCTCCAGGGTTGGAGGAGTCCTGCTAACCCAGAGGTAACAGCTGAGAAGGAAGAACTCCTGGGACTTACTGCCTTTTTGGAATCTTCTCTGGAAGTGTTTAGGACTACATTGCCGGTTACCTTCGCTTCTGAACTTGACCGTAACAATGTTTTGAAGCTTTCCTTTAGACATTTGGATTCTCGGTTTCTAGGGTCTAAAATAAGAGTATTTCCTGACTTGGCATGAGATACACAGATAAGGCGAAAAGCCTTCTTGTCCCTTCAGGCCAGAATTCAGGCTTTATCTGCTAACTTTGTGTTAAGATTTTCTCGTAATTGTTATATTGTTCATGAAAGCAAACATTTTCAATTCTTTGATCCTAAGCAGCTTGAGGAATTTTAAGTTCTAGAGAAGAAATTAATGTCATAGTGTAAATTCCATATGTTCGCTGTAGACTGGCTAGGGGCAGGGCAGGATTAATTTGTCGAGGGCCCCTAGGCACACAAGTACACTGGGCCCCCTGCCCCCCCACTCCACCATGCGCCCAGGTGGAAACAGGAAGCTGTGTCAGAGGGAAGCTTTGGGCATGCAGCATCGCTTGCACAATTACAGTTCCCGTTGTCTTTCTTACCCATGTTGCTTGCTTGTCTTACTTTCTGTCGATGGAGGGGGGCCCGTTGCCAATCGGGGTGGGGCCCGCGTTGCCGATCGGGGAGGGGGGGCCCACATTGCCGATTGATGCTGGAGGGGCCCATTGTCGTTTGGAATAAATAATGTTGATGCCCTCTTTCATAGGGCCCCCCTGACCATTTTGGGCCCTAGGCATGTGCCTACTTGGTCTATTGGTTAATCCTGCCCTGGCTAGGGGCAGGGTCTCGGAGTGGCTTTTCAATGCATTAGGGCTCCTTTTACTAAGGTGCGCTAGTGTTTTTAACGCACGCACCAAATTACCGCTCACTAAACCGTGTGATACGCTTCTAGAATAACACCAGCTCAATGCTGCCATTAAGGTCTAGCACACGTGACAATTTAGCGCGTGCTATTCCACGTGTTAAGGCCCTAATGCACCTTAGTAAAAGGAGACCTTTGTGTTCCTTTATTACTTATAGATAGTACACTTTTTCCTAATGTTGGATCACAATTACCTAAATGTTGTGGGCGAAAGATGTTAATTATTTCTTATTGTATTCTCAGTTTTATTTTACTTTATTTCAAGAATTTCTGTTAATCTCCAAAGTATTGGTGATGTAAAAGTGAAATTAATAAAGAAAAAAGAAAAGGTTACTTTTAGAGCTACTGATATTAAAATGTAAAAAAAGCCTTTTGTTTTCAATAGAGAGATTAAGGCTAATTAAACCTGAATAATGGAATATTATAAGTTTGTATCACAGTGTAGTATAATAGCACATATCCGATTTCTATTGTTTCTATTATTTCATATGTCTGACCAAAATGTTTTAAAATGAATGCAGGAGAAAATTAAATGATCTAAGGTTCCTGTATGAATATTACAAGACCAGCAATGATTTAATAAAGTTCCATGAGCTCTGTTTTGTTCTACTGGTGTCCATAATGCTTTGTGTGACAGAAAAAATAGTGATTTGCCTACTGGGGCTCATGCCAGTGGTCTGCTGGTCTTCGTCCAGAACATAGACCATTGTTCTTTGGATAAAGAAGTCTCAGTGTCTATGGATCATAAATTTTGTAATGCACTGATGATGTTTTGGCTAAAATGAATGCTTCTGACAAAGATTTAAATATGATCAGAGAAGAGGTGTTATGTTTAAAAATAGTTTTGTTAGAAATTAAAGAAGACCAGAGTTGAAGATAGTAAAAGAGTTGTGAAGAGGGTAAGGGATATTTAGCATTCAAATGAACTAATCAAATTAAATTTTTCATGTAATATATCTGTCAAAAGATAGATACCACATTTAACCCACATAGGCCAATAAATGATTTTTTTTGTCAATGTGTATTAAGAGCTATCCCATATTGGTGCCTTGAGAAATGAAGAAGGACACGCTAAGAAGTTCTTCTTTACTCAGAGGGTAGTGGACACATGGAACGCGCTTCCGGAAGTTGTGATAGGCCAGAGCACGCTACAGGGGTTCAAGGAAGGTTTAGATAGGTTCCTAAAGGATAAGGGGATTGAGGGGTACAGAAAGAAGTAGAGATAGGTTATAGGAATAGTCAGGGACCACTTCACAGGTCACAGACCTGATGGGCCACCACGGGAGCGGACCCTGGGCGCGATGGACCTCTGGTCTGACCCAGTGGAGGCAACTTCTTATGTTCTTATGACACATTCTAGGTTTTTTTTTTTAATAAGCTGAGAGTGATTCCCTTATAGCACAGGTGTCAAAGTCGGTCCTCAAGGGCCACAATCCAGTCGGGTTTTCAGGATTTCCCCAATGAATATGTATTGAAAGCAGTGCATGCAAATAGATCTCAGGCATATTCATTGGGGAAATCCTGAAAACCCGACTGGATTCCGGCCCTCGAGGAGGGACTTTGACACCCCTGCCTTATAGTATAAGAGTAGGTAATATTATTTGAGCATATTGATCTGATTTTAAATTTAAGAGGGATGGGTTTTACTAGATTTTGTTTAATAGGGAACCATAAAAGGGAAGAATTTGAGGTACAATCAGAGGGCCCAGCATGAGGTGGCATGAAGTAAGAAGGCTTGATTATAGTGTTGAGTGATTAAGTTTATGAGTATTCTATATAGTTGCTTAGGAAGATGTTATTATCATAGGGCTATTCTTGGTGTTTTATTGTTCCATAAAAGACATGAAAAAGATTTTCCTGTGCTTCTAAAAATAGTTTAGCAATTTGAAAAAGGATTATGCTTAACATATACATTTTCTGAGGAGCCAAAACCATTTTTATAGAATCTAGTCTACCCTACCAAGTGAGGTAGGGTGGGGATTATTTTAAGAAAATGATATTAATTTGCTCAATAATACAATTATAGTTTTTATGGTGTCATTTATAAAAGATTTAACAGTTAGATCTAAGTATTTTAACCCATCTCCACATCAGAATATAGGAATAGAGGAAAGATCTTTGTTGCAAGAGGCATTAAAAGGTAATACGAGTAATTCAGTTTTAGATCCGTTAATAGTGTAACCAGATAGGGCACCAAAATGTTCAATTATCTTACGTACTTCTGGGATTGCTAGAGAGGAGAAGTATAAAAGAACATTGCTTTATATGCGGATAACTTTACATGAATACCTGCAATGCTTCTGAGGGGGTACTGAAAAGTCCTCAGCCCAACCAACCAACTTCTTAAATTCTGAGCATTATTTTGCCACTGTAGCTGAAAAGAATGTTATCTTATTTTGTTAAGTGCCAATTTGCAGAAATGAAATTCCATGTTTTGACATTGTTTCATATCATAGATGGAACCATATCCACTAGAAATATAAAAAATAGGGATTCACACTCTTTATACAATATGAGTTAGAATGTGCTATGTGCTAGAAAAAAGAACACTGAAAAATATGTCACCAAGTGCTCCAAAAAAAACCTGGCAAAAATTCATATCATACATAGTGAAAAGAAAAGGGTACTCCAACAACAAGGCAGAGCAGGTAGAGGAAGGAGGTCTCAAAAATAGAAGAAAAAGAGGAACTTATCTGCATGAACTGAGGGCAATCCAGATCACAGACATTTATACAGAGTCCTTCCTCTACCTGCCCTGCTCTGCTGTTGGATTACCCTTTTCTTTTCTCTATTTGTGATTTTATATTTTGGCAAGTGTTTTGGGGAGCACTTGGTGACATATTTTTCAAAGTGTTCTTTTTTGCTACGCTCTAGTATAGCTTAGTTTGTTTAGACAGCTAAGGCTGCCATCTATGCTTGTTGAGTCTATGAAGCTGTTTTGAGTAATTTTTCAATATATGGGCGACTCCTGCGGCAGAGACAGGTACTGGTATTTATGTTTTCACGCTATATCGGACAATCTATTTTGGAACCATATCTACATCATTCTCTTCTTGGTTGGGCTGAGAACTTTTGAGCACCCTGTCAAATGATGAAGACCACTGGACTGCCTCCATCCTGTTTAATCTTTTGAAGGTACATTCTCCGGAACTGAATATAGTACTCTAAATTAAGTCTCGCCAGAGATTTATACAGAGACTCTATCACCTCTTTTTTATTTTTTTTTCTGGCCATTCCTCTCCCTATGCACTCAAGCATCCTTTTGGCTTTCATCATCACCTTTTCTACCTATTTAGCCACTATAAGATCATCAGATGCAATCATGTCCAAGTCATGCACAGAGGTTTACTGTACCTTTCCCTTAGGTTTATAGAGACCAAAAGTATGACCCTGCACATTTTAGCATTAAACATTGGCTATCAAACTCTGGACCATTCATCAAGCTTCACTAGATCCCTCCTCAGGTTATCCAAACCACTGGTTTAAGATTTGTAGGTGGATATCTGCCAAAATATAAGAACACCTCAAAATATCAAGAGTGCCCTGAAGATCCCATGATACTAAGAGAGAAGGACAGAGCACTCTCAGGGCATGAAGACTAAAAACCATTATGAGAGGGGCAAATCAGCACTGACACTGACATTGTTAGGAAGATCAGAATGCACCAAAATAGGGGCAAAGAGAGCCCAAAGCACTAGGAGAAGGGTAGAGTGACAACAGTATAAACATAAAGATCCTATATTCTCTGATCACTAGACAAAGAAGCACGAACAGGATTAGGTTATAGTTTGAGTTTTATGAACAAATAGACCGATTAGGGAGGTGCATGATGGGGCTCTCTAAGAGTTTCCACAGACAGGTTTAATTGGGAGGATTTGGTGGCATCCTTACAGTAGCACAGAAATTTTGTTGTGTTCCCTCTGTCCTGCCTAGTAAGAATACAGTCTCTTTGACAGTACAACACAGCCATTCACTTCTATACACTCACACAACATGCCGGACAGGGTTAGCATATGTTTGTTCTGTCAGACACTCACTTTTTTGTACCCATGCGGCATGAATTATTATAATAGCAGAGTGAGTGTCTCTGATACCCCCAAAGTATCAGAGTAGCAAGTGCCCTGATCCCCTGCCCTGGAAGGTGTCTGTTCCTTCATAACCAAATCCATCACTATAGGATTGAAGCACATACCACCTCAGGTTTTCTTTCCTGACATATGAACTGAGTATATTGGAGTGGAGAAGTGGCTAGTGGTTAGGGCTGCAGCCTCAGCACCCAGCACTGGTCCTTATGACCCTGGGCAAGTTACTTAACACTCCATTGCTCCTGGTACATTAGTCAGATTGTGACAGGAGTATTTGAATGTAGACCATTTAGACCACTGTTCTTCAACCGCCGGTGCCGGTCCGTAAAAACATCTTGCCGGTCCGCGAAGGATTCGGGTCCCGCCGCAACGAAAGGTGCTGGCATCAGCTGACTTGCAACTTCCTGTTGCCTTCACTGTGCTGGGACTGCTGCCTTCGCCGGGACTGCTGCCGCGTATGCTTCCAGCCTTGTCTCCGCACCTCCAGACCAGCAGCGGTAGCTCTGTGTGCTTTTAACTTCGGCACAGAGCTGCCCCTAAGCAATAGTTTAGCCGTGGTTTCATGAGGCAGCCTCGGGGCCTTTGCTAGGCTGGTCCACGTTGCATCATTGAAGCGGGCCGGCCTAGCAAAGGCCCCGAGGCTGCCTCATGAAACCGCGGCTAAACTATTGCTTAGGGGCAGCTCTGTGCCAAAGTTAAAAGCACACAGAGCTGCCGCTAGCCTAAAGACTCTTGAGCCGCTGAAGGAGGGCAAAGAGCAGCTGTCCTGGAGGTCTCCCTTCCTCTCACCTTTGCAGGTGCCTTTTTTCCACTCGGCCAAAGCTTCCCCTCTGACATGAGCCACCCTCAGGGGAAAGAAAGTGACCCACAAAGGTGAGGGGAAGGGGACAGATGATGGAAGTGGAGGGGGGATAGAGAGAGAAGAGGGCAGATGATGGAAGTGAGGAGAGGAGAGAGCAGAAGGCAGATGGATGTCAGTTGAAAGGGGAGAGCAGATGCTGAATGGAAGTGGGGAAAGAACACATACTGGATGGAAGGAGAAGGGGGAAGAAAATAGATTTAGTAAGATAATGAAGGGGTGAGGGAAAGGGGTGACAAGCTGTTGGTAGACAGTGAAAAGAGGGAAACAGGACTAAATAGTAAGAAAGAATTTAATTTAGATGGAGGCAAAAAATAGAGAAGGAAGACCAGAGAAGAAAAGGAAAGGGAAAAGAGAGGAGAGAACGATATCAGATCTGAGTGGAGGAAATGAGAAGAGAGAGATGCTAAAAAACAAAGGGGGGAGGGAAGGAGAGAGATGCCAGACCATGAGGGGAAAAGAAGGAAGATGATAGATGCCAGACCAAATTTGGGGGGTGGGGGGCAGGAGGAGAGATGGCAGGGAAAGATAGACAGTGAATGGAAGGGACAGATGCTGGACTGAAGTGATAGAGGGCAGACGCTGGATGGAAGAGAGCGAAAAGACAATGAAAGCAGAAACCAGAGACGACAAAAGGTAGAAAAAAATAATTTTATTTCTATCTTGTGATTAGAATATATCAGATTTGAAATATGTATCTTGCTAGACATAACTGGGGAGTGCAAAGCCCAGGCAGTGCTTCTTTAGCTTCCAGCTGGCTTAGGGCTCTCTCTGACCAGGAGGCAGTTGCTCTAGTTCCACTCCCCTAACATTATTCCTGCCATGTGTGACTGTGGTATTCTGTTACATGATATTTGTGTAGCATTCTTTAATAATTTGGATTATTCAGTTTTCTTGATAGTAGAGGGGATATTAGAGGCAGATCTAGATATTGTTGCTATCACAGAGACATGGTTCAGTGAATCACATGGATGGGATGCAAACATACCGGGATATAATCTTTTTAGGAAGGGCAGAGATGGTCATAAAGGTGGAGGAGTAGCTCTCTATGTAAAGATCAATATCCAAGCGACCGAAATGCAAGGGACCTGGGAAGAGGAAGAAGCGATATGGATTGCTCTGAAAAGAGAAGATGGAACTTCTATCTACGTGGGTGTAGTCTACAGACTTCCGACTCAATCGCAGCAAATTGATAAGGATCTGATTGTGGTTATCCAAAAGTTTGGAAGGAAAAAGGAGGTTCTGCTGTTGGGAGATTTCAACCTGCCGGATGCGGACTGGAATGTTCCGTCTGCGGAATCGGAAAGAAGTAGGGAGATTGTGGATGCCTTACAAGAAGCTCTGCTCAGACAAATGGTGAAGGAACCCACAAGGGAAAAAGCGATATTGGATCTGGTCCTCACAAATGGAGAGAGTATCTCTAATGTTCGAGTGGGTGCTCACCTGGGTAGTAGCGATCATCAAACGGTTTGGTTTGATATAACGGCTAAAGTGGAGAGCGGCCGCACTATACTTAAAGTCCGAGATTTCAAATGTACGAACTTTAATGCAATGGGAAAGTACCTGAAGAAAGAGCTGTTAGGATGGGAGGACATAAGAGAAGTGGAAAGACAGTGGTCTAAGCTGAAAGGAGCAATAAAAATGGCTACGGATCTTTATTTGAAGAAAATCAATAAAAACAAGAGAAAATGTAAGCCGATATGGTTCTCCAACCTAGTGGCTGAGAAAATAAAGGCGAAAGAGTTGGCGTTCATGAAATATAAAAAAAACCCAAGAAGAGGAGAGCAGAAAGGACTACAGGGTGAAACTGAAAGAAGCCAAGAGAGAGATACGTTTGGCGAAGGCACAGGCGGAAGAACAAATGGCTAAAAATGTAAAAAAGGGAGATAAAATTTTTTTCAGATATAGTGAAAGGAGGAAGATAAAAAAATGGAATTGCTAGGCTAAAAGATGCTGGGAACAAATATATGGAGAGTGATGAGGAGAAAGCAAATGTGCTAAACAAATACTTCTGTTCTGTGTTCACAGAAGAAAATCCTGGAGAAGGACCGAGATTGTCTGGCAAAGTTACACGAGAAAATGGAGTAGATTCTGCGCCGTTCATGGAGGAGGGTGTTTATGAGCAACTTGAAAAACTGAAGGTGGACAAAGTGATGGGACCAGACGGGATCCATCCCAGGATACTAAGGGAGCTCAGAGAGGTTCTGGCGAGTCCTATTAAAGACTTTTTCAACAAATCTCTGGAGACGGGAGTGATTCCTGGGGATTGGAGGAGAGCGGATGTGGTCCCTAGTCATAAAAGTGGTCACAGGGATGAAGCAGGAAACTACAGGCCGGTGAGCCTCACTTCAGTTGTTGGAAAAATAATGGAAGTGTTGCTGAAAGAAAGGATAGTGTACTTCCTTGAATCTAATGGGTTACAGGATCTGAGGCAACATGGCTTTACAAAAGGTAATCGTGCCAAACGAACCTGATTGAATTTTTTGATTGGGTGACCAGAGAGCTGGATCGAGGACATATGCTAGATGTAATTTACTTGGATTTCAGCAAAGCCTTTGATACAGTTCCTCATAGGAGGCTGTTGAACAAACTTGAAGGGCTGAAGTTAGGACCCAAAGTGGTGAACTGGGTCAGAAACTGGCTGTCGGACAGACGCCAGAGGGTGGTGGTTAATGGAAGTTGCTCGAAGGAAGGAAAGGTGACTAGTGGAGTCCCTCAGGGTTCGGTGCTGGGGCCAATCCTGTTCAATATGTATGTGAGTGACATTGCTGAAGGGTTAGAAGGAAAAGTGTGCCTTTTTGCAGATGATACCAAGATTTGTAACAGAGTAGACACCGAAGAGGGAGTGGAAAATATGAAAAAGGATCTGCAAAAGTTAGAGGAATGGTCTAATGCCTGGCAACTAAAATTCAATGCAAAGAAATGCAGAGTAATGCATTTGGGGATTAATAATAGGAAGGAACCGTATATGCTGGGAGGAGAGAAGCTGATATGCACGGATGGGGAGAGGGACCTTGGGGTGATAGTGTCCGAAGATCTAAAGGCGAAAAAACAGTGTGACAAGGCAGTGGTTGCTGCCAGAAGGATGCTGGGCTGTATAAAGAGAGGCGTAGTCAGTAGAAGGAAGAAGGTGTTGATGCCCCTGTACAGATCATTGGTGAGGCCCCACTTGGAGTATTGTGTTCAGTTTTGGAGACCGTATCTGGCGAAAGACGTAAGAAGACTTGAGGCGGTCCAGAGGAGGGCGACGAAAATGATAGGAGGCTTGCGCCAGAAGACGTATGAGGAGAGACTGGAAGCCCTGAATATGTATACCCTAGAGGAAAGGAGAGACAAGGGAGATATGATTCAGACGTTCAAATACTTGAAGGGTATTAACATAGAACAAAATATTTTCCAGAGAAAGGAAAATGGTAAAACCAGAGGACATAATTTGAGGTTGAGGGGTGGTAGATTCAGGGGCAATGTTAGGAAATTCTACTTTATGGAGAGGGTAGTGGATGCCTGGAATGCGCTGCCGAGAGAGGTGGTGGAGAGTAAAACTGTGACTGAGTTCAAAGAAGCGTGGGATAAACACAGAAGATTTAGAATCAGAAAATAATATTAAATATTGAACTAGGCCAGTTACTGGGCAGACTTGCACGGTCTGTGTCTGTGTATGGCCGTTTGGTGGAGGATGGGCAGGGGAGGGCTTCAATGGCTGGGAGGGTGTAGATGGGCTGGAGTAAGTTTTAACAGAGATTTTGGCAATTGGAACCCAAGCACAGTACCGGGTAAAGCTTTGGATTCTTGCCCAGAAATAGCTAAGAAGAAATGGATGGACCATTCGGGTCTTTATCTGCCGTCATCTACTATGTTACTATGTTACTATGGATATATGTGAAGGGGAGGGGAGACAGAGGTTTTGTTGTTCTTTGCCCTGTATTATTTGTATTTATAAAATGACAATTGTGTAAAATATTGTTTCTTTTTATACTTTAATAAAATATGTTCAATATAAAATCATAAGTATTTGAGGTTTGTGCGGTTGGGATCAGATGGTTTGTGGGACCGAGTTTGCGGGGATGGGATGGCGATGTTTTTAAAAAAAAATTTTAGTCTTAGTAGTTTGCCAGTCCACGAAATAATTATTTTATTTTCGCCGGTCCATAGGTGTAAAAAGGTTGAAGAACACTGATTTAGACTATACCATATAAGTGCTCTATAAATATTAAAAATAAATAAGAAGTGGTAGAGACTGTGTCTGAATTCAAGAAAGTGTGAACATAAGAACATAAGAATTGCCGCTGCTGGGTCAGACTGGTGGTCCATTGTGCCCAGCAGTCTGCTCACGTGGCGGCCCTCTGGTCAAAGACTAATGCCCTAACTGAGACTAACCCTACCTGCTTACGTTCTGGTTCAGCAGGAACTTGTCTAACTTTGTCTTGAATCCCTGGAGGGTGTTCTCCCCTAAGACAGACTCTGGAAGAGCGTTCCAGTTTTCTACCACTCTCTGGGTAAAGAAGAACTTCCTTATGTTCATACGGAATCTATCCCCTTTCAATTTTAGAGTGTGCCCTCTTGTTCTCCTTACCTTGGAGAGGTGAACAACCTGTCCTTATCTGCCAAGTCTATTCCCTTCAGTACCTTGAATGTTTCGATCATGTCCCCTCTCAATCTCCTCTGTTCGAGGTAGAAGAGGCCCAGTTTCTCTAATCTTTTGCTGTGTGGGATAGGCATGTGGGATCTCTTAGAGAGAGGAAGAAATAATGGTTACTGCAGATAGGCAGACTGGATAGGCATTTGGCCTTTATCTGCCATCATGTTTCTATGTTTCTATATTTTATCATTAGTTTTAAAATGAAAGCACAGCTCTAATAGAGAACCATAGGAGTATAAATCCCATGACCATATGTTTGTACGAAAGGCAGATTAAGTTAAACAATTCTGATTAATTTTTTCAGTTAAGTGATAAGAGAATTAGATCAATGTTTTGTATCTGGTGTAATTTACTTGGATTTCAACAAAGCTTTTGACACTATCCCATATAAGAGGCTCATATTTGGCTGAACAGTCTTGAGATGGTTTCCAAGGTAGTGGACAGGATTAAAGACTTGTTGATCAATAGAGAAAAGAGTCAATTTTCAGTCATAGTGGTACTTAACATAGCATATGTGGAGAGGCATTTTCGATATGACATCTAAGTTCAAGTTTAGACGTTTTGCAGAACACACATAAAAAGTCAGTACCAAACATGCCCATTTTCAAAACTATAAAACGTCTATCTTGTTTTGTTTTTGTTTTTAAATGGCCATTTTCAAATGTGTGTCTTATCTTTTTGAACCATTAAAAAAAAAAAAAACCAAACAAACATACAAAACATGCATTAGATTGTAGGAGGGACCAACATTTTTAGTGAACTGGCCATACAGACCTCCCAGCAGAGCAGTGGGGCACCCTAGAGGGCACTGCAGTGAATGCCACATAAAAGGCCCCAGGTACACACCTCACCATAATCTTCTTATTTCGTATGATGAGCCCTCTAGAACCTACCCAAAACCTATCAGAACCAACTGTATACTACACCAATATCCCTTATGCCTGCAGGTGGCACTGAAATGTAGGGATTAGGGTGGATTTTGGAAGGTTTACATAATCCACCATAAATTAGTAGTTAGAATGTGGTATGAGCCTAAGTCTCCATCTCTGTGGTTGGCTACATCGCCCACCAGTCTGATGTAGTAGCACTGACCATGATATCTGTAGTTATCATACAAACACTGGGTGAGTGCGGGGTGTCATGTCTTTATCCCTTCAGTGTAGTCCCAAATGTCTAAATTGTGCCCTAGACAGTTTCTTTTTTTTTAGTTCAATAATTTTATTGAATATTTTGAGAAATACAAGAAGCAGTTCAAATACACAGAATCAGAGTAAAAACATTTGGTATAATAAGGAACCATGTCTACAATCAGTTATATTATTACAGCAACATGTCCAAATAATAAGCTCGATCTAATCTCACCCAAACCACGCCTCTCAAATGTACCCTTAAGATTTAGAGACACTAAAGACAAGCACCATAAAAAAAATCTGTCTTGAAAATGGGTTTTGAAAATAGCGAATTGGAAGGGTTTGGCGAGAAAACCATCCTTCTGCCCCTTTAATGGTTTTCTTTTTTCAAAATATCCCACATTCAGTGCTATTTTCCATACAAGTCATGGCACTGAATATATAGTAATGCAGTCACCATATTGGAAATATCCATTTAGTTTAGGCCTGCAGTTCAGTAGACCTAAACTAACGGCCTCTTTTACATAGCCACGCTAGCGGCTGCGCTGCGCTAACAGCCTTGAAGCCCATAGAGATTTAAAGGGCTTTGGGGCTGTTGCCATGCGGCAGCCGCTAGCGCAGCTTTGTAAAAGAGGCCGTAAATGTTATAATGGTGTTTTATATCTTGCCAACTCTCATTTAATCACAGATCAAGGCAATTTACCATAACAAAAACAGACATAACTGGGAAGTATTATCTTACAAATTAAAAGTAAAAATCTCTAATAGTATTCAAACACATTTGAATAAATATATAGTCAATTCTCTAAAAGATAAAATGAATAGAAGGCATTTCCAGAGATCAAAGTAGATAAACTGGGAAACGGATTTGTATTGCCCCTATCCAGATTATATTTTTATCTGTCTTTGCTCTATCCATAACCCAACTCCATTTTACATGGGTAGTATTGCAACAATTAAATGACAATTTTATACAGTAACTGCACACATATTTCATTAAGTGAAACTGATTCTAAAGTTAGACATAAAGTTTGACAATGGTCCTTGGTTTCATAAATCAGAGGGGTTCACAGCATGTGAATTTAGTGTATGAAGTCTGTAATATTTGCACTCCAAGTAGTTGAAGTAAAACTGATTGGTTGTACTTTAGGATTTGATTGATCCTTTCTGTAGAATGATGTGACTATAATGTTCTACTTGATGTATACAAATTTTCCTTTACTGGGTCTTTCGAATCTGAGCAGTGTTTTGCTGTGCCCACTTGCATCTATAGATTATGTTTTATTTTCAAACACATTTGTGAACACCTGCTATTGCAGTATGCAGTGTTCATATTTTATCAGCTCCCACTGAGTTTTAATCTGCTCAGACTAAAGAAACCATCAGGGCTGCATGTTCTTCATGCTTGAACTGCAAACCATTGAGTTTATTGAAAGGGGTAATAAAAACCTAAGAGCATAAGAATTATCATACTGGGACAGACCGAAGGTCCATCAAGCCCAGTATCCTGTTTCCAACAGTGGCCAACCCAGGTCCCAAGTACCTAGCAAGATCCCAAGTAGTAAAAAAGATTTTATGCTGCTTGTCCTAGGAATAAGCAAAGGATTTTCCCAAACCAGCTCAATAATGGCCTAAGGACTTCTGTTTTAGGAAATTATCCAAGCCTTTTTTTAAACCCTGCTAAACTAACTGATTATTGATTGTTTATAATAATTGGCTGTTTTTTTGTATACGTTTAACGAGTGTAAAGATTTTTGTGCCTCAATTTTCTCTCTGCTGCTCAAAGTTGTTTTTTAAGGAGTTTTAATTCAGCTATGTACTATGGATTTTGTTTAGCATTATCATAAGTTGTGATTTGTTTGATTGGGGCAAGTTCTTCTAGTAGTGTTTAACTGGTAATTTTCTATAAGTTATTTTTTTTGTTTTAATCACATGCTAACCCCCGCGCTAGCCGAAAAACTACCGCCTGCTTAATAGGAGGCGGTAGTGGCTAGCACGGCTGGCGGTTTAACGTGCGCTATTACGAGCATTAAACTGCTAACATGCCTTCGTAAAAGGAACCCTAAGGCTATAATGGTCTATTTTACTTCCTGGTGTTCTTCAGTAAAGTTTTGTTTACTTGAAAGCATTTTTCAGTATAAACATTGTGATAGTTCAGTATTTTTAAAAGAAATTCGGACTAAACCCATCAGAACTATATCGCAGAATTGCATCATCATTGAAAATTTCTCTTGGAGTTGTGCATGCTACACTTGTGCGTGTGAAAGATACTGGATCCTTTGGTTCCAGGCAACGGAGTGGTTGTCCTCGTGCATCAATTAGCTGGGATGGTCGGAAAATTGTAATGACTGTAAAGTTAACTCCTCGTATCAATGCCACCCAACTCCATTCTCGCTTACCATCTCACCTTCAGAACCTGAGCAGATGGACAATTCATTGCAGATTGTTTGAAGGTGTTCCGAAGTCATGTCATCCAGCAAAAAAAAAACTTTCTTTGTCTGCCAAGAACATTGCTGATCATCTTCAGTTTTGCAATAAATACAGAAGCTGGAAGTCTGCAGATTGGGAGAAGGTGATATTTAGTGATGAAGTCACATTCACTCAGTTTAAGAATTTCACTGGGAGGGTTTGGAGACCTGCAAAACAGAGGTACATGGTTTGGGATACAATTTCAGCATGTGGACGAGCTGGAATCTGGATGATGCCTAGAAACACGACCATGACGGGACCAGTTTACCTGCAGGTTCTGATAGACAAGTTACCAGTATTCATGTCCATACATGGTAACAATCATTTTCAGCATGATGAAGCACCATGCCATTCAACTAAAGCAGTTATAGCATGGATAGCATCATCTGGATTTCATTTACTGGCTCCATGGCCTAGAAACTCCCAATCTCAATCCAATAGAGAAATCATGGATGATAATGAGGAGAGTTGTGGCTGACATGCATCCAACATCACTAGAAGATCTGGAGAACTAAATAAAACAGGTGTGTACAACTCAGATCACATCGGAATACTGCCAGCAACTATACAATTCAATGTCTGCCTGAATCCAAGCTGTACTCGACAACAAAGGAAGACACTCAAAATACTGAAGAAAGGCTTTAACAACCACAAATTTTGCTTATTTGTATTAATTGCACTAGTCAACAACTAAAGTATTTTTGTGCATTTACTTCATTAAAAAAATGTTATATGGATTGTTTGTTTGTACCTCTGTACGAGCCACGAAGCTAGTTACAGGTATCAAGAACTTGAGCTACAAAGAACGCCTCGGAAAACTGGGATTGTTTACCCTCGAGAAGAGAAGACTGCGAGGGGACATGATAGAGACTTTTAAAATATTAAAAGGATTCGACAAAATAGAGCAAGAAACATCGTTATTCACATTGTCCAATGTGACTCGGACAAGAGGTCATGGATTGAAGCTGAGGGGCACCAGGCCCAGGACAAATATCAGGAAATTCTGCTTCATACAACGAGTGGTGGACGCTTGGAACGCACTCCCGGAGGAGGTCGTGATGGAGACCACCATTTCGGGATTCAAGGGCAAGTTGGATGCACACCTTCTCGCAAATCACATTGAGGGATACGAGTAAACAAGGTTTCTCAACAGGGAACACCTGGCTTGGCCTTCGCAGGTGCGGGTCGCCGGACTGGATGGACCTAGGGTCTGATCCGGCGAAGCCATTTCTTATGTTCTTATGTTTCTTGCACTGAAATTTGCACAGAATAGTGGTGTTCATAAACTTTTGCTCTTCAGTGTATATGATTACTAGGGAATGATTTGCTTACTGGTTCATTTCCATCTGGTTATTGCTTATGCTTATAAATCTTTTCATGATGGTTCAAATATTTGTTCTATTAATTATTTTATTATCATTAAATGAATATTGTAGTTCTTATGAATTAAAAATATATGATAATTTGGATGGGAGAGATTCCTAAGGGTTTTAGGTCTGGGGTTTGCTTTAATTATTAGAAGGTCTAAATAAATTATTTGTTATTATAGAGAAGTTAGCTCAGGACAAGATATGAGATATAATGTATACTGTATAATGTTTAACTGAATACAGATGAGGTGATAACCTGTTTTAATAATTTATTGTATGGTAAACTTTTATGGGGTTTAAATTTGACTTTATTAATATTAATTGATATGAGGTGGGTTAATTTGGGGATGAATTTAGGTTGCTTAGGGGAAGAAAATAATTACCAGTCTATTTGTTTGCAAACAAGCCTTCGTATTATAGAAAAAAGCAGGTGTGGAAATCCTGATTAATAAAAAGATCTCTGCTAAATTTGATAACTTTCAGGCTGATCCAATGGTTAGATGGCTCTAAGTCATGGTAACATGACTTCAGGAAAAGATATCCTGATGCTTTTTAATATTTATGCACCTAACACTAATCAGGTAAATAATTCTGTCACTGGCTAAGACTAATTTAATCATAGCTGGAGATTTCAATGCTGTCATGGATCCAATAATGGATAAACAACCAAGTAGACAATTAAAATAATTAGGTCTGGATAATCTTATACATACATGTGGATTAAAGGATATATGGTGAATTTTTCATTTTAATGCTCAAGAATTTTCGTTTTGTTCCCAAGTTCATAAATCATTTTCAAAAATTGATTATTTTTTTGTTTCAGATCATTTAATTCAGTGGGTTACAACAGCCAACATAGATCCTATTATTTTGTCAGATCATGCTGGAATTTGGATAGAATATCAGTTCACTTAAAAAGATTCCAATAGACCTGTTTGGAGGTTCAATAATACACTGCTTGCAGACTCAAACTTTCTTGAGGAAATTCAAATAAAAATGAATGAGTATTTTCAACTCAACACCTCAGAGGAAATCTCTTTGGAAACTCTATGGGATGTGTTTAAGGCAACTATATGAGGGCAGATCATTTCATATTTGGCACATGTTAGGAAATTACTTAGATTAGAGTTTTCCAATTTGTAACAAATTATTTTTTGGTTTAGAATCACAATTGGCTTTAAAATGGGAACAAGATACCTTGAATGCCCTGTTGCAGGCTAAATATAAATATAATGAGATTTGCTCTCAATTGGCTAGGAAAGATTTGTTTTGTCAGCAAGTAGTGTATTACTGGAACTCGAAAAAAGTGGGAAGAGTATTGGCTAATTATCTTAAAGAAAAAAAAAGAAGGGTAAAGATTGTGGCTATTAAAGATGAAAAAGATAAAATTTATACCTATATTGCAAATGTTTTAAATCAATTTCTGGATTATTATAAAGACTTATATTCTTATGAGCTATATTCAAATAAAGAGAATGAAGGAAGATAATTTCTAAATTTAATTAATGGGCCAAAAATTCCAGAGCATATAAAAGAAAAACTTGAGGCACCTATAGCATTTACAGAACTGCAGTCAACATTGAAGTCTCTCCAAGCTGGATCCGATCTGGGTAGTGATGGATTCACAGTGGAGTTTTTCAAATCTTTTCAAACCATACTGTTACTTCATCTTTTTAAATTATATCAATCACAACTGATGAAGAGTCAGATATCAAGTACTATGGCAGAAGTCAAACAAGGATTCTATGTTGGTTTCAAACTACAAGCCTATTTCTTTAATTAATACAAATGGAAAAATTCTAGCTAAATTATTGGCTCTGAGGTTAACTACGGCTCTCCCTTATATGATTGGAATGCATAAAACGGGTTTTGTTGCTCAAAGACATTCTGCAAATAACAGCAGATTGGCATTTCATATGCTAAATTTAGCAAAAACAATGGATGATCCGGCCTTCTCTGTCTCTTTGGATACAGAGAAGGCCTTTGTGCTGAATGGACTTTTATGTACCAAGCAATGGATTGATTTGGAATAGGATCCAGATTTATTCAAATGATTCAAACTTTGTATAGTTCCCCTTCTGCCAGATTATATATTAATAATACATTCTCGGAGCATTTTTGTCTGAAGAGGGGAGTTAGACAAGGATATCCCTTATCTCCTTTGCTTTTTGATATTGTTTTGGAACCCTTGCTGTTGGCTATACAGCAGGCAAAGGAGATATAAGGAATTCCATATGCAGATCTAGGCCTATGCAGATGATATTTTGCTTCATTTGAAAAATCCTGAATCAACCATTCCTCATTTACTGGAATTGTTTGATCGTTTTGAAAAATTTTCTGGATATAAAATAAATTGGAGTAATTCAGAGGTTCTTCCATTGAATGTACACTTAGTAAAAGCTTTATTTGATCCATTCCCATTCCTTTGGAAGGAAGAGGATATAAAAACATTGGAAGACATAATGACAGTAAATGAAAAATCTTTATTATTGAAAGTCAAAGAAATGTGTGAGCACTGGAATCCATTATATCTTTCTTGGTGGGGGAGAGTCCAAACCATCAAAATGATGATTTTGCCTGTGGTTTGTTACCAAATGAGTATGTTACCAGTTTCTTTTATAAAAAAACTAAATGGGATTTTTGGCTGGGTAAAACTTTTAGAATAGCCTTAGTATCTTTGCAAAAATCACAATCAACAGAAGGGGTAAATTTTCTAAATTTTTACAGATATCATCAAGCCTTTATTTTGTGTCTGGGTATGTATTGGATCTTTCCTGAACTCATGGAGAATCTGCCAGATTGGTTGATACTGGAAAGTCATCTTTTGGCCCCATTACATCTTAGCCATATTATAAGTATCAAGCTTCCTAGAATATACAAGGACAATATTATTCTTCATTCCACCTGGAATACATTAAAATTTATAAATGCTTTAGCTCCTACTCCAATACAACAAATCTACGTGTCAGTCCCTATGGTTACACTCCAAGATACAAATTGGTGAGTCTAAAATCCTCTGGAAACATTGGTTGCAGGCAGGCATACATACTCTAGATGATGTAATTTCAAATGGGAAAATGGTAAATTTATTACAATTGCAACAATCATTTGGCATATTGTCATAACCTGCGGGCTCCTGATCACCGCAGTGAGCCGGGTTCACCACGACTGTAACTGTTCCCAGCGTGTTCCCTTCAACTAGGGAATCCTTCAGGGTAAAAACCATAGGACAAACGGCCTCAGTGAAAACAGGCAAGGAATATCACACACACTCCAGAAGGTCCAAAATAAGGATATACTTTTATTTCTGACTCTAGGTCAGGCTGATCTGGTGTTATCAGTAGGTTATAGCATTTTTCAGTACATATGTTCAGAAACACAGGATGCAAAAACAGGGCCAACCTGGCCACCCTGGCTTCACCAGTATAAGAATGAATGTTCTATCAAAAATCAGAAACAATAAAAGAAAACACAAAACCAGAATTAGGACTGGACTTCTGTCTCATTAACATAGTCCTCTTAACCAGCCTTAAATGATAATATAGTTTTAGCAATGCTCTCTTCCTATGAAGGAGCAGTAGAGAGAAGCACACAAAATACTTGCTGCATGAGAAAGAAAAAAAAAAAATAAAACTTTTCCAAACCACAAGAAAGTAAACTGCTAAACTTGGAATCTTTCCACAGGCTGCCTGCAGCTAGGGAACTCACACAAACGGAGCTGCTCCCTCACTAACGTTCCCTGCAGAAACTTTTCATTGCTAATTAGCCTCCTGCTGTGTGAAGAGGAGGAAACCAAAACGCTGCGTAGCTTTCCAAAAGTTTAGGCAGTTTAAGACACCAAACCATGTGGAAGCTTTCTTCAGAGCCTAGTTCTGGGAAGTTTAAGCACTTCTGACCACATAGCAAACTTAGTCCCAAAATTTTCATGAAACAGGTAAGAATCACAAATTAGCAAAACACTTCCAACCTTTTAGCTTGTGTCCATTGCTTCCAATCTCTCACTGGGAATACTTGGCACACCAATGTCCATCGGTTCCCAGCTTTCCAGCTGCCTCTCAACGGTGGGATCAGACACCTCTGAAATGTCCACCATCTCACAGTCTCTTGCCAGCTCATCAGCATTCAGCTGAGGAGCTGAGTTGTGTTGCCTCTCAGGCTCACGTTGCAGCCCCCTTGGCTCCTCTCCCCCCTCTGGATCTCAGCTGCCCTGTTTTAACTGGCTCCAATTCGCCCCTCCCTGCTCTGAAGAGGGGGAAGGGAGAAAGCTCTCTCTGCAGCTGTACCTGCCTAGCTGACAGCTTCCTGCCAGTTCTCTGGCCTTCTGGGAGCTGTAGTTTCCTAGCTCCTGATTTCCTTTGAGCTTCAATAACAGGCTTGGGAGAGTAACCTGAAACTGGACTGAACTCTCCCTGGCAGTCAGTGTCTGTCTCATCAATGTTGGTGCAAGTGAGGTCAGCGCTATCACACTCAGCAGAGCCAACCTGGTCAGCTCTCCTGCATAGGAGTTTACTGCTCTTCCTAGATACTCCTGTGACAAAACTAGGAAGAGAGCCAGATTTGTCACAATATCAAAATCTCTAGGTTATAAATGGTTGCAGTTGAAACAGGCCATTCAGAAAGGGTTCTCTGATTGGCGCACCTTAAAAAATCAGTATAGCTTGCCAGATCTATATTTCCAGACAGATTTTCAAGGGCATCAGGCCACTAAGTTGTACAAATTAATATCTGAATATTTGGCAAAAAAAAAACTTAAAACAAGCTTAAAAGACATTTGGAGTATAGAAAAAAAGCAGCATATTTCTGCTACACAATGGCCATGGATTTGGACTTGGACAATAAGATGTACAGCGTCAGCATCAATGAGGCAAACTTGGTTCTTTTTGTTATATAGAATTTTTTGGACCCCAGTTCATTTACAAAAGTTGGATAGTTCAAAGTCAATAGATTCTGGCACTGTCATCTTGATGTAGGGACACTGGATCACTTGTTATTTTATTGTCCCTTGCTACTTAATTTTTGGAAATCAATATGGGGGAAAATTAATATGATACTCGGTGTCTCTGTACCATTGTCTTATGACGTGGTTCTTTTTGGGAAATCTAAGAGTCCAATTGATACACATAAATGTAGACTTCTGATTATGATGGGGGTGGCCATGCAAATGATAACCAGAAACTGGAAGAACTGGGATAGTTTAAATTTTTCTTTTTGGTGGGAAACACTTTGTTTTTATTACAGGTATGAAAGAATGAATGCAGAACAATTGGGAAATAATAAAAAGTTTAAAGAAATATGGGGTCAATTAGAGGCATTTGTTAAATAAAAGACTGACTAATTTATTAAACCCCCTAATTCCTAGATGATTTTTACACATATCCAGAGAGGGAGGGAAGGAGGTGGGGGGGGGGGGGGGGAGGGAAGAGTACTTTGTTTTAATATTTGTTTGACTATAAGTGCTGTTTTATGTTTTATCTGAATGAATATTGTTTGCACTTTGTATCAGTTCTGAAAATTAATAAAGATTAAAAAAAAAAAAAAGTACCTGGCAAAAAAACAAATTGTAGCAGCATTCCATGCTACTTTAAAATACTTTATAATGAAATATAATCTGTTTAAATTACAATTTTGTGAAGAATAAAGTTCTATTCTGTCAGAAGTTCCACTTTTTTCTCATAGTCTCAACTCTCTTTCTCTGTCTGTTAAATCTAACCATACCTTGCCATTTAGCAAGATTACTGCTAGATATTGGTTGGGGAGGAATACAAGAGGACAGCCTCTGCCTCACTCTCATACTTCAAGTGCTGACACTAATTATGGAAGCAGATACAGTATTTATTTTGTATCATACATTTTAATAAGAACAAAATTATAGAAAAATCAAAGCTTATCTGTTTCAGTTTTTCTAAAATAAAATAACTTTTAAACAGCTTATATAAAATGCTGTTAGAAAGTTGCAAGTAGAAGATGCAATGATTATGTTAATGCAAAAATAAATAAATAAATAAACAATTATAAGGCAAAACTAGTGTATTTTTGTCATTCTCCTGATGCCTATAATGTTGCTGTCACCAGAGTGACTATAGAGAAGATCGTTATTTTGCAAGCTTAAAGCAAAATGTTTTAGGAGGTTGAAAATGCAAATACCTGTACTTTACATGCCACCACTAACAATTCAAATATGCTGTCATTGGCCTACAGTTATATATTACATCCGTAGATAAGGAGATATAAAAGCTGGTTCAGTTTAGATTTGGTGTTCAATTAGGCTAAATTCTTTCAAGCTATATGTTATTCTTAACCACATGGAGTTTTAACAAAATTGATTCTACTAGAGATGTACATTCTGTTTTTTTAGGAATAGTAAAATGTGCATGCATAAAGACATTTTCAGTTTGTCTACCTTCAAACAAACCAAATGGCTGAAGGTCTGATTTCAACTGAATCATTATTCATTTAGGGGTCCTTTTATTAACATAAGAACATAAACAATGCCTCCGCTGGGTCAGACCTGAGGTCCATCGTGCCCAGCAGTCCACACACGCGGTGGCCCAACAGGTCCAGGACCTGTGCAGTAATCCTCTATCTATAACCCTCTATCTCCTTTTCCAGCAGGAAATTGTCCAATCCTTTCTTGAACCCCAGTACCGTACACTGCCCTATTATGCCCTCTGGAAGCGCATTCCAGGTGTCCACCACACGTTGGGTAAAGAAGAACTTCCTAGTATTTGTTTTGAATCTGTCCCCTTTCAACTTTTCCGAATGCCCTCTTGTTCTTTTATTTTTCGAAAGTTTGAAGAATCTGTCCCTCTCCACTCTCTCTATGCCCTTCATGATCTTGTAAATCTCTATCATATCCCCTCTAATTCTCCTCTTCTCCAGGAAAAGAGTCCCAGTTTCTCCAATCTCTCAGCGTATGAAAGGTTTTCCATACCTTTTATCAGACGTGTTTCTCTCCTCTGAACCCTCTCGAGTAACGCTATATCCGTCTTAAGGCACGGCGACCAATATTGGATGCAGTACACCAGATGCGGGTACACCATCACCCGATACAACGGCAGGATAACTTCTTTTGTTCTGGTAGTAATACCCTTCTTGATTATACCTAGCATTCTATTCGCTCTCTTAGCAGCCGCTGCGCACTGTGCCGTTGGTTCCATTGTCATGTCCACCATTACCCCCAAGTCCCTTTCTTGGGTACTCTCCTTCAATAACATCCCTCTCATCATATAGCTGTAGCTCGGGTTTCTGCTTCCCACATGTAGTACTTTACATTTCTCAACGTTGAACTTCATCTGCCATCTCGTTGCCCATTCCCCTAGTTTGCTCAAGTCCCTTTGCAATTCTTCGCAGTCCTCTTTAGTCTGAGCTCCACTAAATAGTTTGGTGTCATCCACGAATATTATTATCTCACACTTCATCCTTGTTTCTAGATCATTTATAAATATATTGAATAGCAGCGGCCCGAGCACCGAGCCCTGCGGGATACCACTCGTGACCCTCCTCCAGTCCGTGTAGTGGCCCTTTACTCCTACCCTCTGTTTCCTACCCGCCAACCAGTTTCTGATCCATCTATGTATGTCTCCTTCCACCCCATGTTTCTTCAGTTTCCGAAGTAGGCGTTCATGGGGTACCTTGTCAAAGGTTTTTTTGGAAATATAGATATGTGATGTCTATGGGATCTCCTCTGTCCATCCATTTGTTAATTCCTTCGAAGAAGTGCAAAAAGTTTGTTAGGCACGATTTCCACTTGCAGAAACCATGTTGGCTGGTTATCAGAAGTTTGTTTCTTTCAAAATGTTCATCGATATTGTCTTTTATTAGTGCGTCTGCCATTTTCCCCAGAACCGAGGTCAGACTGTAGTGTCCAGGGTCACATCTTGATCCCTTTTTAAAGATGGGCGTAACGTTGGCTATCTTCCATTCATCCGGGATCGCGCCTGATTTCAGGGATGGATTGCAAATTTGCTGCAGTAGTTCCGCTATCTCCTCCTTTAGTTCCTTCAGAACCCTTGGATGGATTCCATCCGGACCCGGGGATTTGTCAGTTTTTAGTTTTTCTAGTTGCCTGTGTATGTCTTCAAGGCTCACTTCCATGGATGTTAATTTTTCTGCTTGATCTCCATTGAAGATTTGCTCAGGTTCCGGTATGTTGGATGTATCTTCATTTGTAAATACAGATGAAAAGAACATGTTAAATTTTCTGCTACTTCTTTTTCCTCCTTCACCACTCCCTTCCTGGCTCCGTTGTCCAGCGGTCCCACCTCCTCCCTAGCTGGCTGCTTCTCTTTAACATATTTAAAGAACGGTTTGAAATTTTGAGCTTCCCTGGCTAGCCTCTCTTCATACTCTCTTTTGGCTTTTCGAACCACAAGGTGACATTCTTTTTGATACTTCCTGTGCTCTTTCCTATTCCTCTCAGTTTGGTCCTTTTTCCATTTACTGAATGAATTTTTCTTATTGCCTATCGCTATTATCCTTCACTATTTTATTATCCACGCCGGGTCTTTTGTTTGACTCTTTTTGCATCCCTTTCTGAATCTGGGGATATACAGATTTTGCACCTCGCTCACCGTGTCCTTGAAAAAAGACCAGGCATGTTCTACCGTTTGCCATTTTTTCTAAGTGTTCCTAAGTTTCTTCCTTACCATTTCCCTCATTGCTTCATAGTTTCCTTTCCTGAAGTTGAAAGTTGTCACTATGGTTCTCTTTCCTTTCGGTATTCCTACTTCAACCTTGAACTTGATCATATTATAAGAACATAAGAACATAAGAAACGCCTTCACCGGATCAGACCAAGGTCCATCTAGTCCGGCGATCCGCACACGCGGAGGCCCATTTAGGTGCTCCTTTTTGGAGACCCGGATTTCCCGTATCCCTCAATATGATCTGCAAGAAGGTGTGCATCCAACTTGCGTTTGAAACCCAGCACAGTATTTTCTGCCACCACCTCCTCCGGGAGAGCATTTCAAGCGCCCACCACTCTTTGTGTGAAACAGAACTTCCTGACATTTGTCCTGAATCTGCTGCCATTCAGTTTTAGGCTATGACCTCTTGTCCACGTCACACCTTGCTCACCGTGTCCTTGAAAAAAGACCAGGCATGTTCTACCGTTTGCCATTTTTTCTAAGTGTTCCTAAGTTTCTTCCTTATCATTTCCATGTCTATGCTTAATTTATAAAGTATTGAAAGACAAGAGTTTAGCTATTTTGAGCTTGTCATTTCATCTTTATCAGGCACTGTGAGCTCTGTATTCTGAGAATCATGCGTCTTGAGGTTCCATTAGTACATCTGGTGAGATTATCAAGGATTCGCCATCTATGGTGTCAGTGCACAGAGTACTCAAGCAGGCTGATAATGTGTTACAATTTAGAAAAAGTGTAAAGACAATGTTGTTTTTGAGAGAATATATTTAGATCTCTTCATTGATATCAAGCAGGGTTTTTTAACTTTAGTTTTTTAAGGAGAAAAAAAGGTTACAGACAATGTTTGTTTTTTGTTATAAGTTTTATGATAATTGTTATAATTTTATTATGTATGTTTTTATGTAACCCATACAGAATTGTGAGATGCTGCGGGCTATACATTTTTTAAATAAATAAAAAATATATTATTCATGTTAGTGAAAATCCAGAAGTGTTGCAGCTTTCAAGAATTAGATTTGGGGACACTTGGTCTAGGGGATACTCCAGGGCTGGTTAGAGAAACACTGATCTGAAAAGTGAGTTGTAACCAGGTAATTGTGGGAATTACCTGGAGAAGTTAATGATTTTAACCCTCTGCCTTCCCAATCCATTGACTAGAAAGCATGTATCCAGTTAAAAATATGTGTAGTTAACTTTATCACACTCTCCACTACTAAACACTGGCCTCCAAGTGCCTCTGCACTTATGTTCAGTTTTGAGTGCTCTAGCACTCTCAGAAACGATGGTAAAAGCAGATCTCCTGATAGCTTTCACAATAATTGCAAACTTTTTTTATTTAATATAACCAAACCACAGTGCGTTCTCTGCAGTCTGCTTCCTTGCTTTCAGATTTAATTATGCTGCTCAATTATTTAACTTGAGAACATTTTTTTCCAGTTTAGTTAGATTATAAGAGGCTTGTCAACTTTAATAGCTTAAATAATGGCATGGAGTAATAAGATGTGTATACTTATATATAAATAGCATGGAGTAATAAGGTGATCAAGAATAGAACAATGCTATTTACATACTTTTGGAATGCCCTAGTAAAATTCTTTCATAACTATATTTTATTCTGATATCTGGTATAATACGCAGTTTTATTAACTAAAATAAATAATGTATAGTATATCTTTTTCTTATTATTACAAATCTTCTGCAATATCTATAAGGGGCCACTGAAAAGTTCTCAGCCCAACCAATAAAGTTGGGGCAGCCTCCATCGAGGGCTATACACTTACCGCCACTTCTATTAAACTGCGCTACCAGTTTGTAGTGCAGAGAGCCACTCTGAATGGCTCGCGCTGCTCCTAACACTCATAGGAACTCTTATGAGCATCGGGAGCAGCATGGGACATTCTGCGTGGCTCACCATGCTAAAAACTGCTATCACAGTTTCGTAGAAGAGGGGTTAGTCCAATAACTACAAATAATACAAAATACCGCAATAAAAATTATTACAGGTAAAAGAAAATTTGATCATGTCACACCTTTATTAAAGAATGCGCATTAGCTCCCTATCAACCATAGAATAACTTATAAACAGGCTCTTATTACATTTAAAGTCCTACAATTCAAAGCTCCATTATTTCTAGACCGATTTATCATCCCATATATTCCTTTCCGTTCCTTAGAATCTGAGGACAAAAACCTACTTACTATTCCATCCTTAAGAATTATAAATACAGGCGTAACACAATTTTTTCTGTCACTGCTCCCCAAACCTGGAACCTACTACCAGCCCTGATAAGAGAAGAACCCTCAAAAAGTTTAAATCAAAATTAAAAAGTTACCTATATAGGGACGTCTTCAATTAAACTGCCTTCAAAGTTCAGTTAACATATCCACTCAAAGCAGGCAAGCACTGATCTATTAAATCTCCTCTTATTTTATCCCTTCTTTGTTCGCTTTCCTATACCAAATTGTAGTTCTTCCCTGCATTCGCTCTTGTTGAATGTATGTCTGTGATTCCCAAAAACTGTTTGTCTCCCCTATTTTAATTTTTATTGTTCATCACTTTGTAATCTTTGAAAAAAGCGATTTTATCAAATACGAATTAAACTTGAAACTTGAAACTTTTTATGTTCCATATTTTTCCAACAGAATGAAAAAAGTGGAAAATCACTGGACTAAGTGCGTAGCCCCGGTCCCTCGTATATAGTGTAAGAATCACTAATACTATAATATGCAGGAAAATGTATTAACTGCATTCCAATCTTTTCTCGAATGCCCCCTCCTTTCCCAGCAATGATTGACAAGGGGCAGTCAACCCAAGTAAGAATCTCCCACTGCACTCACAAGCTCCACCTCAGTACAAACTAGTGATATTCATGGGAAAAGTTTTGGTTTGTTTTATTTTCAGATCACCCATTCAATTTGTTTTCAGATTCTGAATCATGCATTGTATTTTTAATTTTCATTTGGATCCATTAAGGTTACTGGGACAAGCAATTTTGTACTCTAAAATTGGGAGTCTCTACCTGCTTTCAGTAAATTGATTAAAACTTGCTAGCAGTCATCTTCCAGAAAGGCATTAGCACAATAAGACATCGCAAGTGACGTGAAAATCCTATGGCACCAAAAGTGAGGCAAAGAGCACCAGGAGGGTCAAGAGAGCTCCAGTATTGTCAGAAAGATCATCAAGACCATTATCTTGTTTCTAACCATGGCAATCTAGATTACAAAAACCTGTCAGGACCCCAGAAGCTAGCTAGAATCCCTGTTACTTAACCACAGGGATAAGCAGTGGTTTTCCCCAGATTATCTTGTTGTTGTTAGGTGCCATAAACTCTTGTTCGAGTCCTAGTGACTTGATGAATTGCGGATCTAAAAAGAAATTGGTTTTGTGCTAGTCCAGAAAGGTCCTCTAGCATCATCCAAACAAACAAAAAAACTGCAGAGATGATATACAGGATTCAGGAACTTTATTGTAGACAAAAAAACTTGTTTTCCACAGTGTGGTTCACAATGGTTAAAAACTGGGACCCGACACAGTCCACGTTTCGATAAACACTTTTTCATCACGGGTCCAAGATATTATAAACCTCAATTATAGAAAACCATTTGGAGTGCAGCTGGACTCCTTTTCTAGTCCATCAACCACGCTGTTGCAATAGCAGGTCCCAACACGACAGTTTAAGATCAGAATGGCAGAGCATAAATCAAGCTTAAATTGTGGAAAACGCAATACCCTTTTAATGGAACACTGTATGGAGATGAAACATCAGTTTCTGGATTTAAGATGTTTCTGCATAGATAAAGAAGCTCCACATATGAGAGGAGGAGATAGACAACGCAAGTTACATCAACGGGAATCACACTGGATTTTCAAACTTGGCACTTTAAAACCAAGAGGAATGAATACAACAGTAGATTGGTGCTTGTTTTTTTTTGATTTGTTTGATTTTGGGTTTCTTATATTTTTGACATTTAGAGAATTTATAACAGTTTTTCATTTTAGGTTTAGGAAGTGGTATTTCAAAACGCATGCGCAAAAAGAAAAAGAAAAAATTGTCATCAGCTACAGAGAGCTTTAAAGCGCTTGCGTGGCGTTTGTGAGTGGAAAGCGCCATTTTTTCACTGCATAAGCAAGCAGGGCAACACAGTGAGTATCCGTGGGTTTATGGTTATAATTGTTTGAGATAAAAAGTAGTAGAATAAATTATAATATATATTTATGCTTGCAGTTTAATTTGTAGACCCCTGAAGAAGCCGATGTGTAGGTGAAACGGGGCCCGTAGGGTTATTAGCTGTGAGGAGCAACGAGGAGCAATAGCGGCACCAGTGCAGAAACAAAAGATAAGTGCCGATTATTAAGCTCCTAGGTTGTTGTTGTTGTTTTAATATGTAGCACGTTAGAAAGCACTTTATTGTTTGGCGCAGCATACAGCACTTTAAAAAAAGTTTACAAATACAGCTCACAGCTCGATGAAAGATATCATGTTCCTGCAATAGCTGATTTAAAAACCTTGAATAATCAGCGCAGGCATCTGAGAGCTTATGAGCATTCTCTTACAATTAGGTTATTAAGTCCTACTTTCTAATTTGTCCGTGGACATAGAGGACTTAGTCCATTGTGATTAGTTGAGTGTTGATCCATGCAGAATGCCACCCGTTGATGATAAAACTTCAGAGTACTCCATATTCATCAAGACCTTAGCATCAGAAATGACCTAAACCAAATTAGGACAAAACACACAATGTCTTATGGCCTATATCAATTTAGTAACATCTAAGAGTTTACCAAATCAGGTTTTTTTTAAATATTAGCAGCAAAACTATTTCACTCTTATCCAAATAGGAAAGCAAAAACAGATTCACTCCCTAAGCCCGCACAAAACCAATCTGCCCCACGTTCAGCTTAGTATTAGACTCCAACCTACCAGCTTGAATGGTGTTTGCCCTTCCTACCTCTGTGTATCAAAACTATCTCTACTATGGTCCTTTCAGTTTATTTTCTATCAAGATTCTAACTATGGAATCACTCTGTTTACATCAAAGCCAACCTTTTTTTTAACCTACAATTTCAATCAGTGCTTAGGCCCTCTGTAGCTGAGTCCTGTGGGTGTTTTTCATTTTTTTAAATTCTGTGTCCATAGCTGATCATTTTCACTCTTTTTGTCTTCTGAAGCCTACCATCTTCCTAACGCAAGATTGTTTTCTCTCTGAAATCAAGAAAAAAATGCAAAGAAAATGGTGTTGGTCTATGATTCATGATAAATAGCAGGTCTATGTTTGGCAGCTATGACTTAACTGGTCAGTCAATAAATATCAGCTATGCAAAACACAGTGTAAAATAGACCAGAAATGCAATGATGTGTGCTAGATATGGACCCTGCATTGAATTTCTAGGTTTACCACCAGGTCAGGCTGCCTCCTGTGGTCAGAAAATTGGACCCACAGACCTGAAGCCATGGAAGCTGCACAGTCAAGATAGAAGTGAGTAAATTATTATTCTTTGTGCAGCAGAAGCAGAGACAAACCTCTTGATGAGCCCCTTTGGATCAGCATGCAGTATACTTGATTAGAAACCAAATGCTGCTCCAGCTGCATATCTTCCTTTCTGTTGCCTAGAAGATAACTATTCACTAGCTTCTGTTTTGTCTGTGATTTCCGTTGTGGGCCTGTAGCCTCCATGCTGAAGGGTTATGAATTGATGCCTGGTGAGCTCCACAGTGGCTAAGAAAAAGCAATTGCTGTTTTTCTGGTCTCATAGACTATAATTGCACCCATAGTGACTGAAATTCAGGGTGCCTAAGGACGCATGGCCATTCCCTTTACTTAAAGGGAATGTATCAACAATTGCCTCATTCATTGAGTTTTATCATTCATTTTCAAATGAATTCACATCCCTAAAACTACTACCTCTCATTCAGGTCTTCCCTCTTTGCCCAATTTCTTGTCACTTTGTATCTAACAGTAATAAAAGTAGCATTTAAGTATAATAGATAGGCAGATATTTTATGCTTCTTAAACACAGGAGCTAAGCTGGCCCTAAGATGGCCAGAAATTACCAGCCAAACCTATAAACCTGGAAAGTTCAGAATCTTCTCCATGCTTGTTTATAGGACTTCTAGGTACTTGGTACTATTGTTAACATAATGGTTCCAATCTTCTTCCTGCACCTGAAACAAAACCATTGTGCATAGAATAAGTCCACATCTATCTTATTGGCTCTGTGCTTTGTCATTAGAATATTGTTCCATGGAATGAAGGAACGGTACAGTTTAGAGGGTGAAGAAACAATGGTGCGTATCCCCCAATACTGAACAAAATATAAAGATAGCAGATGTAAATATGAAAAAAGAGAAATAAATCACTTTACAAATTAACAAATAAAACAAAAAATGGAAAATAAGATAATACCATTTTATTGGACTAATACATTTTTTAATTAGCTTGCAGAGGTCAAACCCTCTTTCCTTAGGTCAGTAAAGTATACTACTGTTAAAGTATCCTGTCCTGACCTGAGGAAGGAGAATCTGGTCTTTGAAAGTTAGTCAAAAATGTATTAAAATTAGTCCAATAAAATGATCACTGTATTTCCATTTTCTATTTCTAAACATTTATCAACACAGCTATAATACTACTTTATGCTAAAGCAAAAAAATATAATTTTTTCTACCTTTGTTATGTGGTTTCTGCTTTCCTCATCTTCTTGTCATTCTCTTTCTTCCATCCACTGTCGGCCCCTTCCAGAAACTGTCTGTCTTCCCCTGCCATCTCTCCTCTAGACCCCCCCTTTGGTCTGGCATCCATCATCTTTCCTCTGTTCCCTCATGGTCTGGCATCTTTCTCCTTTCATCTTTCATTCCCTCCATCTTACCCCTATTATCTAAATGAAAAAAAAAAATCATTCTTTTGTTGGCTAACTCCAACTCCAAACCAATAAAACTACTCTCACAAGATTACTTTTATACTGCTTGAGTACTTTTATACTGCTTGTCCAATATCTTTCTTGCCACATGGGGAACCAAGGGGAAGCACACCATGTTCATTTGACTAACATATCAAAGCACAGCCCACTAGAGGCTTCCATGAAAAATTTAGGTGGTTATTTTAGAAGCATCCACGCATCTAAATGGAAGAATTTAAATGTCTGGAGAGGCCCAGACATTTAAATGCCATTTTACAACAAGTGCTATTCAAAATGTTGAGGCTCAATACATCTAGATGGCAAGAAGGCATGGAGGATGTAGGAAGAAGGAGTGGTCTTGATGGGTTGACAATACAAATGTGCATTTCCTATTTCACATAGAGAATCTATGTCTGCAGTGGAAAATCCAGACATTGGAATTTCGACCTGCTCCAAGGCACAATTTCTTGCTTCAGAAGCAGCACTAAATTTCAAGGATTCAGGTCCCACAATCCCAGTGCTCCCCCACCCATTGCACATCCTGCTCTCAACCTATCCCCTGACATCTGAATTGCAAATGGCCAGAGCATTCCAAACACAGAAACCATTGAATATGTTCAAGAATCTCCAACCTATCTCTCTTCTCTCTCCCAATCTTCTTTCAGTTCTTTACTTTCTCCTCATTTCTAATAGGTTTGCCTTCTCCTTTACCAAGCAAAGAGGCAAGAAACAGGCAGAAGACAGCACCTTTTCGGCCCATGCAAGTGCTAATGTTCCTGTAGTCCTATCTTCTGCTAAGCAGTTCTGACTTCCTGACAGTGGATGCTGACTCGTCAAAGTCCTGCTCCAATGTTATTATGCAGCCATGCCAGGAACAGGCAGGTGATGTCACCGGCCACTATGGTAAAAGCTCCAACGCTCATAGAATTCCTATAAGTGTTGGATCTTTTATTGCTAATTAAATATAGTCGGGGCTGGATAAATTCCTCTTAAATCCTCAATATTATTTGATTTTGTAGGAAGCCTCAGCCCCACCACTCCACCGCTGTATTATCTTGTAACTGTGGGAAGAATTATGTGGTGCCTCATCATTGGCTGTTCCTTCAAGTG
Organism: Geotrypetes seraphini; assembly: GCF_902459505.1. NCBI lineage: Eukaryota > Metazoa > Chordata > Amphibia > Gymnophiona > Dermophiidae > Geotrypetes > Geotrypetes seraphini. The sequence goes on along the minus strand of NC_047084.1, from coordinate 235,548,964 downwards.
TTTATAAAGTGTCGTGCCAGTTTTGATCCCATATGAAATAAATACAGGGTAAATATCGTATCTGTACTTTATATTTATATATATATACAGATACAATATTTACCCTGTATTTATTTCATATGGGATCAAAACTGGCACAACACTTTATAAACACTTGAAGGGACAGTCAATAATGAGGCTCCACATAATTTAAGTGGAACTTTTATTGCAGCAGCTGGCAATAAAAAAACGTAATGCGGCTTGATAAAAGGGGGCCTAAATTTCTAAATGATTAGATAGTATCCAAGGACCCAATATTCAAAATGACTTAAATGGCCAGAAGAGGCTACTGGCCGTTTAACACCTTGGAATCCCTAAGAATATAAATTCTATGTGTAAAGGGGAAAAGGATATTGATAGGCTGGCTAAGATGAACAGACAGATGCAGAAATGTTATCAGAAATTAGGGAGGCTAACAGACTAGGTAGCACAATAATAATGGGTGATTTCAATTACCAATTCATATACTAGCATGGATCAAAATAGAATAACAGGGGACACTTAGCTACAAATTTCAAGGCACATGACAGTCCATCAACTTCATAATCTTCTCTGGTATGCTGCCATGTCCCACCACCCAACAGGAATTCCCGTTTTACCAAAAAGCTGTGTCAGGAGCTTAAGACTTTAGCCTACTCATGCATAAAATTTCATGGAATTCTGACCATATAACTAAGCACCTGTGGTTACATGTCCCCTTGTGTGTGCTAACGCTAGGAAAAATAATATTTATCTGTGCAAGTGGTCTAAGCTGCTATAAATCTTCTCTTTTCAAGCGGCCAAACTAAATTCATGGCTCACCCAAATTATACTTGACACCTCTTCATACCTCCACTTTAGAAAAAAGCTCAAAACTCTACTTTTCAACGGACCAAATCCTTAACGCTCCCCTCTTCCGCCTTAACGTTTCCCCTTCTCCACATTAGAAAACAGATCAAAACCCTTCTTTGCAACAGACCAAACCCTTAACGCTCCCCTTCCCCCCTCCTCAACGCTCCTCACCTCTTCCTTTACTTTTCCGCCCGCCCCCTTCTAAGATTGTTGCTCCCCCCCTTTCCATCTAATATGCTTTGTTCCCCCTTTCTCTTAAACTCAATTGTATTCTATTATAGCACACACTGTATGTACTCCGTATTTAGCCCTTCCCTCACCTAAATTGTTAATGTAAACAAGTTTGACCCTACGATTGCCTTGTTATGTTCTTCTTTTTTTTTCAATCGCACTGTATGTAATTCATCTATCTGTTGTGAACCGCCTTGAACTCCCTGGGTATGGCGGTATACAAAATAAATTATTATTATTATTATTATAAGTATTACAATATTTAATTACTAGGGGGTATGTACATGGGCAGAGCATGGCCATGGGTGTATCTCCCATTTACACATGCAATTTACAAGTACAGATTCCTGTAAGTTGTGCATATATTAGTTGCATTTAGATTCCAGCAGTTATTCCAGGTCTATTTTCAGAATGCTGCCCTTTGGGGCAAGGGCAAGAGGGGTTTGCTCTTGTTCTAATCTATCAGGAATTAGAGGTAGGCCTGGGGGGATCTATCGAGATAGGAGGGCTTAGAGGACCATTCCAGAAGAGGGAGGTAGAAGGGAGCAGGCTGGGGGGAGGGGGAATGTGAGAAAGGGGGCTCTTTCATCAGGCTAGAGGGGGCTTGGAATACTTATAAAAGGGTTTTGAAAATTATGTCAGTTTTGGTCAATATTCAGCTTGGTCCCACATACCTGTCTTATGTGGGCCTCAGCAGAACATCAACCAGAACCTAAATAAGCTTTGGTTGCTAGCTGCCTGACAATTAGCCTCAGATATTCAGTGCTTGTACACATGGGTCAGCACTGAATATCAGGGGCTGATTTAACTGGCTACAGTCAGTGTTTAAAAAAAACCTCTGACTGCCACTGGCTGAATATTGGTTTGAGTAAATTTAATAAAGTAGAAGTAAAATCACTTCCATTTTAATTTGGTCAAGAGCTTAACAATAGACTAATTTCCTAAAGGAAAAGTGATTTTCTTTTCTTTACCAGGAATTTAAAATATATGTTACTAATCATGGCAATCTTTGTGGATCTCATTTCTGTGGTTTTATTTTAACACCACGTATTGCATATCTCTATCTGTACATCTGAGGCTTGATGAAATTATTGCTGATGAATAGAAAAAGAATTGGTTTGGAAAGGTTCTTCTCTGTTTCATTTTTCTCCCATGTCTGGACAAAATAAAAGCAAATAAAAATAAGCTACTCCAGGCAAATTCAAAATCAATAGTTCATGTAACAGAAGGTACCCTTGGAAAAAGATGCAGAGAGTGTTGGGCAGCCTTTTTTATGAGTTTGTGTATTTAGATGTCACAAACTGGTTATCTGTCTTACTATATTACATTCTTTCCCCTTAAAATGAACACCCTCAGCTTAATCACTTATGAGCTTATGATCCTTCTGCAATATTCAGTCCCCATGCCAAAATAATATTCATAGGCCATTTTAGACTTTTGGCCATTGACAAGTAAAAATGCTAGCTCTGACTTTTGTGTCATGGGTAAGACAGAAAGCAAGATTCCTATACCTGATTTGTGGTGTGTTCTTCTATAGTATCACAGGAGCTTTCTCTGGTGATTCGGGTGGTAAAGATATCTGTACTGGGCTTTGGGGCCTGGAACATCACTCAGTCCCTGTTATCATTTTCTTATCCTTTTACTATTCTGCATTGGAGGTTTGGGAGTAACTGGGAATTGGTGTTGTCCATAAATGCTGGGACTGTTCCAGTTGAGGGGAAGGGTGAGCTTCTTAGGACTTAACGGTCTTATTGCATATGAGAGTTGCAATGATTGAAGCTGAGGTTTCAGGAGGAGCTCAGGCACCAATAATATAAACTGACATCAGTGCAAGGATAACATAACATAACATAGATTCTTTTATACCATAACTACATCACGGTTCTGTGCGGTTCACAAACCAACATAGTATGATCACAACAAATTAATCAAAATATTTGCCAAACAAATATGTTTTCAACATTTTTTCTGAAAGCCAAATAGGAAGTGGAAAATGATATGTGAGTCCTGATTTGTTTCTCCCACATAACCGCCTGGTATGCTAACATTTTACCAAAGAATCATCTATAAACACATCCCTTTACTGATGGAAAGTCAAAGAATCGTACTTTGCGTAAATGTTTTCTGTTTACGAATTTGAAATGGTCAAAAAGATAACTGAGTAAAAGTCAATTCAAAGCTTTAAAACATATACAACCGAACTTGAAAACCACTCTAATTTCCATTATCATCCAGTGTAATCCCATATAATAAAACCCTTAGTGTGCATGCACACTTCCATTTTCATGATCCCTGCGTCCATAATCTGTGCTTCCGTGCCGCACATGCGCAGTAGAAGGAGCCAGCGGTGGTTTCCCCATTGTCCTCCCTCGGCAACGCTGGCTTCTTCTACTGCGCATGCGGAGGCACTTTAAGCACGGACGCATGGAGGCTACGACCATGGTGGTGGCTCCACCCTCCCACCCTCACTCCGTCTAACAGGACCAAGGAGAGCACAAAAATAACAGAAGCAGGCAAAGGAGTGATTTAAGGGTAGGTGGGAGAAGGGGTTGGAGCTGAAGCATCTCAGCGCATGAGAATGAAAGACAGACACACAGAAAGACAGTGTGCAGGGAGAGAGACAAACAGAAAGAAAGAAAGAAAGAAAGAAAAACAGACAGAGGGAAAGGGAGAGAGACAGACAGAGGGAAAGACAGACAGACAAAGGGGGCCAGGGAGAGAGACAGACAAATAGAAAGACAGACAAACAAGGGGCCAGGGAGAGAGACAGACAGAAAGAAAGACAGACAGCGGGCAAGGGAGAGAGACAGACAGAGGGAAAGATAGACAGACAAAGGGGGCCAGGGAGAGAGACAGACAAAAAGAAAGATAGACAAACAAGGGTCCAGGGAGAGAGATAGACAGAAAGAAAGACAGACAGCGGGCAGGGACAGAGACAGACAGAAAGACAGACAGCGGGCAGGGACAGAGACAGACAGAAAGAAAGACAGACAGACAGGGGGCCAGGGAGAAAGACAGAGATAAAGAAAGACAGACAGACAATGGGAGGGAGAGAGATAGAAAGAAAGAAAGAAAGACAGCGGAAGGGAGAGAGACAGAAAGAAAGGAAGAAAGAGACAGGGGCAGGGAGAGAGACAGAAAGAAAGAAAGAAAGACAGACAGACATATATTCTAGCACCTGTTAATGTAATGGGCTTAAACACTAGTCTGTGATAATACTGTGATATGTGATTGGTTCGTTTCATTCAGAAAATCAACCGTACCGCGGTATTTTGAATGATTTGCAACCTTTTTATTTTCTGCTTAGAAATCGAAAGATAAAGAACATTATAATGCCCTTTGGAAGTATGGTTGAGGAGAGATGTCAAAATAACCAAGGTCAGCTCAGAGCAGTCAGCTCAGAGCTGACTAGAACAGATCAACTGGAGGTATTAGGGTCATGAACACTCTCAAGGTATTATTGAGTGAGAGATTTGGACAGTCATCTCCAGGGTAAAGATATAACTGAATCCCAACTTAGAGTTTTGAAGATGCATTTTCTGATTGCACTACTTGAGTAAAGGTCTAAAAAGGTAAAGGCAGTAGCATAGTAGGGGGGGGGGCAGGGGGAGCAGATGAGGTTTTAGAAAACCTACTTTAACTTTTCTTCTTTCAATTTGCATGACTCTATACAGTATATTGCCAAGGAAAAGGTTGTCTCTATGACAGAAAAAAGATTTATAAATTAAATTTTAGGGATGGGCACTCAAAAATGTTTTGTTTCTTTTTTTTTGTTGTTGTTTCATTTTCGATTAATTTCATTAAAAGTGTACACTATAGGGCTCATTTTCAAAAGAAAAAAACATTCAAAAAATGGCATAAAACAGCACTTGGATATTTTAATCACCAAAACGTCCAAATGCCACTTTTTGAAACTAATTTTTTAGACGTATTGCAGGGCATTCATCCTCCAAGATGTTTAAATATTAAAGGAGTTTGTAAGAGGTGTGGCTTGGGCAGGATTTGGGTGGGCTTAGCACTTGGACGTCTTGCAGGGATAATCAAACCTTTTTCAAGACATCCAGAGAGTCATTTATATATTCATAATTACACCTGTTTTAAAAGCGAATAAAGGCCAAAAAGGTACTCAAACTGACCAGATGAACACTGGAGAGATGAAAGTATGTCATCCTACTCTCTTCCAGTGGTCACTGACCCCCATCCTATACTCCCAAGATGTAAATGAAACAATACATAGCTGTCTCTAGAACAGCAGAACCTGGTATGGGAAAGCCTGGTAGAGCAACACAGGTATCTTAAGTAGCTTGGGGTGGGCTAGTGAACTATAGAACGGAGGACCCATGTCCATAAGCCACTCTACACACTACAATTATGGTGGAAAGTGTGAGCCCATCAAAACCTACCTAAAACCTACTGTACTGCCATTAGGTGTAGCCATAAGTGGTAGGCAGGTAGGTATAGTAGGTTTTGGAAGGCTCAACATATGCTAAAAGTTGGTTCTGCTGAAATATGTACCTGGCACCCTTTATGTGAAGTTCACAGCAGTGACACATAAGGTGACTCACTGTCCTGATGTGATGTCTGTGTGGCCAGTCCATTAATATGCAGGCCCCTCCCAAGTCTAAATTTGGAGGTTTTGAACATGGACGTTTTTGTATTCAAAAATGGCAAAAATTGTTAGTCGTGCTAAGGGCTAAGATGTCCAAATAGTTTATTTAAAAAAATAATTTGGACGTCTAGCAGTTTTGAAAATGGATTTGTCCCCACCCCAATGTTTGGATGAATTGCGAGAAAAGTCCAAAGTTGAACTTAGATGCACTAAACTAAACTGAACTAAACTAAACCTTAAGTTTATATACCGCATCATCTCCACGGATGTGGAGCTTGGCACGGTTTACAAGAACTTAAAATATAGGAAGAGAAGGAAAAAAAAGGTTTACATGAACTTATATATAGAAAAGAAGAGTAAGGGGGGATAGAATTACATTTTAGTGAAAAGCCAGGTTTTCAGTTGCTTGCAGAATAATTGGAGGGAGCCGAGGTTCCGCAGCGGGGTAGTAAGGTCATTCCAAAGACCTGTGATTCTGAAGAGAAGGGATTTTCCTAGTTTGCCTGCATAGCGAATACCGTGTAGAGAGGGGAAGGATAGTTTATACCTTTGGGCGGGTCTGGTAGAGTCAGGACTCGAGGAGTTATAAAATAGTGGGATTAAGGGAGGAAGGATGCCGTGAATGATCTTAAAAGCCAGGCAGGAGTATTTGAAATGGATTCTGGAAATCACTGGGAGCCAGTGAAGTTTGGCTAGGAGCGGGGAGACATGGTCAGACTTGCGTTTTGCAAAGATCAACTTGGCTGCAGTATTCTGGATTAGCTGGAGTCTTTGAAGACTTTTTTTTGATAGGTTTAAGTAGATGGCATTGCAGTAGTCTAGTTTGGAGAGGATGATGGATTGGACAAGGACTATCAAAAAAGCCCCTCCAAATGCACATAGAGGGGGAATTCTATAAATGGACACCCAAAAAGATCAGCACTAAACACTAGTTTATAAAAGGTGCACACCCTTAATAGAATAGCACTTACCATGACCAGCTATGGGCACTAGACTTATTCCTGCTGAAACCTGGTGTAGTTCCCTATGCCCAAGTGGGACACAGAAACCCACTATTTTATAATATTGCACACAATGTTTTAGAATGCTTATGACCCCCCCTCCCTCGGATCAAGTCCCTTTTGGGTTGAACACTATAGGATTTAGTTGCCCAGCATTATGGCGTATTGTGCAGCCAGATACACACACAGATCCTAATTGGTGCTAATTAACATCAAGAATTGGTTGTTAGCTTCTGTTGAGATGATCAGATCACAGCCCCAGCATTCAGACAACCCAGCAGGAATGGGGATTCCCCGAAGAGAACCGTAGGGGCTTCCCAATCCTGTAGTGTCTATATCTTATAATAGCACCAAAAATAAGGAGAGCACAAAGGCTGAAGTTAAAGATATTAGTTATTATAAACAAAAGAGGAAGTTCCAATATTTATGCTGGAAGCCAGTAAGATCTCTCTCAGAAAATGTCACACCACCTTCAAATCCAAATTACAAGGCAACAATTTCTATAGTATGTGCTCCAACCTAATTGCATATACATTTTTGTGGTTACATTTAAATATTCATGCATTGTACCCGGAAGCAAGCAACTTAGCCTTCTCCTTATATAGTATTTTCCTCTCGCTTCCCCTTTTCACTGTCCAACATAAGCATGGAATACACACCATTCTAAGACTGTAACAAATGTTTGTTTTCCTACTACAAAAACTAATTTTCTAAAAACTTTTGTTACATGTTCTAATCCTAAATCAAGTATAGATTTAAAAAGTACAAGCACAAGCTCCAAACTCTCACTTCTAGTCTTTCTCATTAATCTAGCTAAAGCAAAGCGTCCTCTTCTAACAGCTTATCCTAATCTCATTTATCTACTGCTAATCCATAACGCCTTATCTCAAACTAATGACTATCTTTGGTTATACAGTGTATTGTTTATTTTTGTTCTCCCATTTAGGCTATGGGCTGGTTATCAATAACCCATATGGACTCTACTATTTGATATATATGTCACATACTCACCAGATGGCAGTAGCAAATCTCATATAATACTCTTGTCAACTGTTCCTGTGGCCTATTAATAATTAACTTCACATGGTTTCTACATTGGACTGGTACAGCAACATATTAGCAAGAACCATAAGTTCTATGGCTGAGGCTATCTAAGCACTTATCATGCGCCACAGCTCTGCTCAATACTGTTAGTCCTAAGATCTGCAACTAGGCATGTTTCAGTCTTTTGTATTAATCTCTGTTATTTTAAGGATTTCTTTGTACAAACAAATTCTAACTCCTGCTCTAGAAATTTCTCTTATGTCCAGTGCTACTTGTAACCCAATTTGCCATTCTGACCCAAGAACATAAAGTGTAAGTATGTTGGTCATGTAAAATCCACATTTATGCTCTATTTCATACTTATCCATGCCACTGTATTTCCCCTTCCCATCTTATTTGCTTTTTATGCCAGTCTGCATCTCATCTCCCAGATCTGTGTCCCAAATCACCTAGCATTTTGGAGTCATCGCTCCATACTTGTCACTCTCTCATTAATATGCACAGAACAGTCAGAAAATCTCAACACATCCAATTATTGATGGTTAACAGCTTGTTAACCAATTAAGTTATGCATTTATCTCTTAAGCATTACAAATGTGTTGAACCATGTATAGAATTTGGGGGATAGTGCACACTTTCCTAAAGAGTACACACTATGGACTTAATTCTATATATGGTGCATAAAAATTTGATAATTCTAAAAATTAGCATTAAGCTCTATTCTATAAATGGCTTTCAAAGTTGGATGCCTTTTATAAGATACTGTTTTGCACTGAGATCTGTGCTCAATTTTAGGCATGAAGATTTACACCAACTGAAACCTAGTGTAAATTCTTGCACCTAAATTATGTATGGATTTCCCTTATTTTGTAACATGGCACGCAAATTCCAGGAACACCCCCTAATCCACCCATTCCCCCCATGGCCACACCTCTTTCTGCTTCACATTTAAAATTTACACATGGATCCCGGCACCTAAAGATGCATGCATAAATTTAAAATAATGTCAATTAGCACTGATAATTGATTATTAACACACATATCAGTGTTAATTGGCTCATTTGGCAAGGATGTGTGGTCTTTGTAGACTGACTCACCAGGATCATCCAAGTTTTTATTCTTTTAACATTTATAAATATTTCAATATGTATACAAAATAATAAACATAAAAGAAACATCAACAAATATTACGAATTGATACAAAGCTCAGCTTATACTAAAATGGAGAGCAATATGGGGCTCATAATAATAATTTTAAAAAACCATTCAAAAAGTGGCCTAAATCAGTACCTGGACAATCAAAAAGAGAGATCGTCCAGGTACCGATAATCAAAGCTGGTTTTACCTTGCCTCTGAATTCCTAGAGTGAAAAGAGGCATTTTTAGAGGAGAGGATAGGGTGGGAGGTGGGCCGACCTAGACTTAGTCATATAACCAAGTATAACCAAAAGTCTAGGGAGATGGCCCAGTCAGAACTTATATGTTTTGACTAAGAGCAAGTCAAAACAGGTATAAGTTCCGAATAGGGGCCGCTGAGCTGATCGCGGTTGCCGCGATCAGCTCAGCAGCCCCAGCAACCTGCCCACCCCCCACTACATCTATCCCTATACCACATTCCTGACCAAAAAATCACCCAAGTCCCAAACGCTCAAACCCAGATCTTTTAGGCGAAGGAGGGGCCAGTCCTTTGCCTTAAAGCAGGATTCGGTAACCAGTGTCTGTCAAAAAATAATGCCAGTTACAGAATCCTGTAACTGGCCCACCCCCCAGTACAACGATCATGGCAGGAGAGATGCCTAATCTCTCCTGCCATGATCGCAATCCCTACCCCCCCCCCCCGACAAAACCCCGAACTGTCAGGAGGGACCCAAGCCCTCCTGCCAAAGACGATACTCCTGAACCGCCCACCTCCCACAAATACCAGAAGAAGGGAGCCCAGACCGTCCTACTGACAGCGTACCCCAGAATCAATGGCTGCTGGGAGTTCACGTAGACTTGTCGAGAGTTCGAGACTACGTCGGGAACTCCCTACAGCCATTTCCTGATGGCGATCTGCATGGGGCAGGAGTGTAGGAAGATCGCTCCTGCCCCGAAAGCCCTCTAGACCACCAGGTAAGGCCGGGAAGGCAGCAGGGAGGTGGGGGTTGGTCAGAGCCGGATAATAGCGATTTTTCGGCCTTCGCGGTCAGGTTCTGCCCGTATCCCCCACGAATAATGAGGGAGAAGTGTAGTGGCAGTCTGGGCTAGTAGATTGCTGAATGTGCAGGTAGGCTATTCTAAAAAAAACTCCTCAATTTGGACGGTTTTTTTTTTGAGAATGGACATTTCCCTTCTTGCCAACTTCAGCGTCTACTGACAGGACAAAAGAGGACTTAGATTTTTTTTTTTTATCATGCCCTCTATGTATCTAAAATACTCCAACCTTTAGTAAATGAAGATAAATGATTATATTCTAATGCTATAATTTCTTCATATTTTCTGTAGGCACATAAAGTATTCCTCCTTTTTGGTTTATATTCGAGTATATATGGTAAGTGTGTTACTTTGTGTTCTATAAAATGTACTCTAATATTCAAACCAAACAAATGAAATTAAATGTCCCAAAACATGTCTGCACATAAAAATAAAAACTTATCTCCTAGGTCTTCTCTCACGTTGGTCGGCTTACTTTCTTCCTTGTTCAGGTCTTCAGGAACATTGGCTTCTCAGTCTGGATTCAGCAGTTTGGCTGTGGAGGGAAAATCTGTGTACTCTACTGACCCAACTTTAATATTTAGCTCGGTGACTCAAGATTCTCCAGGCTTCCCTACATTTAAGCCCTCAGCACTTCTTAGGCCTCCCTTTTGCTTACTCTTAGGCCTCCCTTTTACTTACTGGATCAGCCTTACCTTCCCTGGCTGCATTCTCTTTATCCTTCACCAACTGTTACTATTCAGCTATACCAAACACCATAAAAGTCAAAAACACTAATACAAAAACAACAACAACAACATATTCCTTCAATAGTAATTCATACCCTCTCACAGCTCCTTCTGACCTCTTCTTGCCTTGGATCAGCAGCAGGGAATGTTGCTACTCTTTGGGTTTTAGCCAGGTACTAGTGACCATGAGAATGGGCTACTGGGCTTGATGGACCTTTGGTCTGACCCAATAAGGATATTCTTATGTTCTGTTAGAGAATCTAGACCAGTAGTCCCCAAGCCTGTCCTGGAGGACCACCAGACCAATTGGATTTTCAGGCTTGCCCTAATGAATATGCATGAAGCAGATTTGCATGCCTGTCACTCCCATTATATGCAAATCTCTCTCATGCCTGAAAACCCTATCGGCCTAGTGGTCCTCCAGAACAAGGTTGGGGATCACTGCTCTAGACCACTCAGGCTATCTAGTAACTCAGCCTGCACCACCACTTTTTTCCCAATTTCTATTTAAAACAATTTTTCCCTCTCTTTCCTTACAAAAGCACTACATCACAGATCTAGCTCACATAGCAACACCTTACCTGAGCCTTAGCTAACTCCTAACTGAACTTCCTGGCAGGCTGGAATCTCTCCTGGAGAGAGAGCTGTGCTGTCAGGAATTCTACAGGTGACCCATTCCCCCCATGTCCACACCTCTTTCTACTTCACATTTAAAATTTACACATAGATCCCGGCACCTAAAGATGCTTGCATAAATTTAATAATTTCTTCATATTTTCTGTAGGCTGTACCATGCAATCACAAACCAACAAAATAATAAAAACATCATTTGCAACTATGAGAAACTTAAGACAATTCCGAAAATTCTTTGACAAAAAGCAATTCCATCTCGTGGTTCAATCACTAATCCTAGGCCTAATAGAATACTGCAACATACTATATCTCCCCTGCCCTGCAACTACGATAAAACAACTACAAACTATACAAAACACAGCCCTAAGACTCATCTATTCGCTGAAAAAAATACGATCACATCACGGAGGCATACCACAACTCACACTGGCTCCCAATACAGGCCAGAGTTCACTTCAAGTTCCACTGCCTACTATTTAAAGCTATAAACGGAGACAGTCCAACCTATTGGAACAATCGACTAATTCAATCTACCTCAACCAGACACAGGAGAACCCACACAATATTTACTCACCCGCCAACCAAAAACGTCAAACGAAGAAAACTGTATGACAACCTATTGGCCACCAGAGCAGCGAAACTGGACAGACAACTCACCAATCTGCTGATTTCGACCACAGACTTCAAAACCTTCAAAGAAGAAACAAAAACTCTATTCTTCAAAAAATACATAAAACCAATATAACACAACCAGACATGCCCCAAACTCCTCCTACAATACTATCTACTTCTTAGCAAATTAGAAAATGTTCAAACTATTCCTTAAGAACTTCTTATTACCTTAACAATATGTACTTCTTAATATCATAACAATTCTTATGTAATCCACCTTGAACCACAAGGTAAAGGTGGAATAGAAATCACTAATGTAATGTAATGTAATATAACATACAGCTCTGAATTCTTAAAGCTACAGAGATGGGCTAGTCTCCCTTCAGATAACCCAGATTCCCCTGGGTTATATTAAAGCACTTGAAATCCAAGAGTTACCTTCTCTTCTTTACATTTAGGGCAGTGATGGTTTGTATTCCAAAACCAGGCTCCCTATTTCACATGCCCAAAATATAGACACAAAAAAATATATGCTGCTTATATTACAGCTACCTCTTGGTAAGATGGAAATGCAAACAGCTAAAGATACCAGTAGAAACAGGATTATGCATTGTGGACTTTTCACTAGTTTCATGATTCAGGCCTTAAGAGATGAAATGACAGCATGGAGGTTAGTAGATCGGATTGATCTAGGGACTTCTACCATTTTACTTAAGGAAATCTGCAGTCACTGCATCAATTCTTCTTCCCTGTGCCACTGTCAGAATTATTTCCAGAGGTAAGAAACAGTTGCAGTAAGTCACTGTACATAAATTTGTGTTTTAACCGGAGGTACTTTATGTTTTACTAGGTTTTGGTAAAAAGACTCAGGCTGATATATCTATAAATTAGCAATTTGTGCTCTTCCTCAAGTAGACACATTAGTGTTATAGTGCATTTTTTTTTCCAGAGAGGAAAACAAGCTAATTTGTTTGCTTCAGAAGTTCTTTGTGGTTTAGATTTCAAGTGTATGGTTCTATAAAGAGTTCTAGTAGTGCTATTTTGCAGACTTCCATAGTTTAGAAATTAGGTCAATATTCAGCCAGCAGTGGTGAGCTTTTTTTTTTTTTTTTTTTTAATCACTGACTGATGCTGCTGTTAGACTCGAATATTCAGTGATGAACAGTGTCCAGGCATTGGCATTCAATATCTGGGTCAATAGTGATACCCAGAACAGTGGCATAGTAAGAGGTGTGGCAGGGTGATGGACTGCTACAGGCACCGACATCACAGGGGCATCGGTGCCTCTCCTCTCTGCACCCCCCCCCCCCCCCGTGTAGCTCTTTAAATGTGTGAGCAGCATCTTCTACTTGCTGCTTGTGCTGGCATCGGCTCCCTTCTGATATCACTTCCTAGCCGCGAGACCAGGATATGATGTCAGAAGGGAGCCAAGGTGGGCTCAGGCAGATGGTGGAAGGGAACACAGACAAATGATAATATAAATGACCCATGAGAATTTACAGTTTGTAGTGGCTTTAAGAGTATAATTATTTTTATTTATTTTAAAAATTTCTATTCCACTTAACAACTGAGGTGGATTACTATCCATGTGACCATTCTAAGATTAGATGTAAAAGAAGAATGGACCATATGGTCAGACAAATTTATAGGATGTGTATAAACTATACATGGTAACATAGAAACATAGAAGATGACGGCAGAAAAGGGCTACAGCCCATCAAGTCTGCCCACTCTGCTTACCCACCCCCTGTCTAAGCCCTAATGACCCAATTTCCTTATCTTGACCCTCGTAGGGATCCCACATGGGTATCCCATTTATTCTTAAAGTCTGGCACGCTGTCTGCCTCGATCACCTGCACTGGAAGCTTGTTCCAATGATCAACCACTCTCTCTGTGAAGAAATACTTTCTGGTGTCGCCATGAAATTTTCCGCCCCTGAGTTTGAGCGGGTGCCCTCTTGTGGCCGAGGGTCCCTTGAGAAAGAAAATATCATCTTCCACTTCGACACGTCCCGTGAGGTACTTAAATGTTTCGATCATGTCTCCCCTCTCCCTACGTTCCTCAAGAGTGTAGAGCTGCAATTTGTTCAGTCTCTCTTCGTATGAGAGACCCTTGAGCCCCGAGATCATCCTGGTGGCCGTCCGTTGAACCGATTCAATTCTGCGCACATCTTTACTGTAATGTGGCCTCCAGAATTGCACACAGTACTCCAGATGAGGTCTCACCATGGCCCTGTACAACGGCATTATGACTTCAGGCTTTCGGCTGACGAAAATTCTATTGATACAACCCAATATCTGCCTTGCCTTAGATGAAGCCTTCTCCACTTGATTGGCAGTTTTCATGTCTGCACTGATGATTACTCCTAAATCTCGTTCTGCTGAAGTCCTAGTTAAAGTTTCTCCGTTCAAGTCTTGAAATGTCTGATGTAATTGTATTATATGCCAATGACACCATATGCTTTTTCTATGATTGATGCTTGATCTAAAATGTGAGTACACACGTGGAGGGGCATAATCAACAGGTCGTATAAATGCTCTATGTGTCAGCGGCGTAAGACGTCCAGGGAAATGTGTCGATAATGGAAAGATGTCCAAGTCAATCGATTATAGGCACGAAAGACGTCCGGCATAAACACGTCCACAAACGCTATACTGAAGCGTCCAACTTTTCCTACCGAAATGAGGCCCGTCCAAAGAAGACGTATATCTATTGTCGCCGCGATCCGCTGGACGACTTGCTAGTCGTATAGCGCTCCTTATCTATTAGTAGTCCTGGCACATGTCCCATTGATGTCACACTGTCCTCAGCAACGACCTGCATGCCCATATATAAACCACCACGTGGAAGTGCGACCCTTGTGGGTGTAGTAGGAGTTTAGTGAGGAGTCAGGAGAGTGGTTGGAGTTTGGTGGAGGTTAGGATAGTTAATATTGATTACTGAGTGGGATCGAGTGATTGGAGAGTATTTCTGTGAGTGTGTGTGTGTGAGAGCAAGTGAGAGAGAGTGCAAGCGTGACAGACAAGAGAGACAGTGTGAGTGATTGTGGGAGTGAGAGACCATGTAGTGAGGAAGGGTGTGCCAGGAAGAGTGTGTGGCCACCAGGGTGAGTGTGGGAGAGGGTGTGTGTGTGAGAGCTTGTGTGAGTGAGTGCGGGTATGATGGTGGAGCGAAGGGATCCAAACTACTCCCTAGGGGAGACCGAGTCCCTAGTGGAGCTCTGCCTCCAGTATGAGGCACGGGTGTTTGGCCATAATGGCAGGAGACCACCCCGCAACATTGCCATGAGGGCCTGGTCCAGAATACGTGACACCCTGCATAGGTGAGAACCCCCACAGTACCAATCACTATGTAGCCAGTGTGTCCTAGTCTCTAAACCTGTCACCTATTGCTCCCACCCTCATCTTGTAAAGAACTGCTTGCTTATTCTGAGTTGCATAAAAATAGAGACATATATATATATATAAAGGAAACATAGATAGATAGATAGATAGATAAAGAAGGATAACAATATCTTGGCAGGCAGATGTTTCATTTCTGGATATGTCCCTACCTCATCAGAATATACATGACAGATGTGATGTGCTCAGTGCCCTCATAACCCTGCATGTTTTTGAAAAGGACTGTCACCTGACCCTATTCTCCCCCATATCTCTCTTGCAGGCATTATGGTGTGTACTGAGACCTCGAGTCCCTGAGGCGCAGGTGGCGCAGGGTCCACCGGGAAAACCCAGCCCTCCGGCGCACTAGTGGCAGCCCCCCCCCCTTATTGCCCTTACCCTGTTATGGCCCCTATACAGATTTCTTCTCCCCCCCCCCGGTCATCTAAAGGCTGTTTCAGACAGCCTTTCCAGAGGGTGACCAGCAACGTGAGCCCCACACACATTTATAAGCATTGAGAATATCATAGGTGAAGCAGGAATACTTGCGTACCTGAATACAGCCACAGGCTTGAAAAGGCAGACCATGTAATTTGTAACATGCAGCAAACGAGTTCAGATTGCATCAGTAGATAGGACAGTGTCTCCGAACAAAAAGGAGACAGAAGTTCGTGCTGATATAGAAGTATCCAGGCCCCCTGGATTTAAACGTACCAATAAACGTGGCCTAGACGTATTTCGGATTTGTCCATAACCGACCAGATGGATGTATTACACGAAGACATCCAGCTGACTGCTTGTTGGATGTGCTTAATTGCCAATAAATACGTCTAACTTCATATTTTCGAACCTGTGTGCACTTTGACACCATGGCTCCCAAACCATCCAAAGCTTTATCCCGGAAGCCTAACTTCACCCAGGCTGAGACCGAGATGTTGGTGCAGGAGGTGCACACACACCACCAGCAGCTCTTCTCACCCCAAGGTGAGAGACTCAGGGCATACTCTAAGAGCAAGGTGTGGACGGCCATAGCTCAGCGCCTGAATGCAGTCCATCACCACAAGCGAGATGTGGAGGACTGCAAGAAGAAATGGAGAGCCATCAAGAGGGAGGTCTGAGCTAAGGTGGGCAACCGGCCTCCAGATGCCGACATGGCAGACCTCAGCCCCATGGACCAGCTGGTGCTGACCTTTGTCTCAGCAATCTCCACCTATGGTGTGGGCACACAGGACACATCAGCTGCCGCACCTGCACTGCCTTCCGGTATGTACATGTCTTAATCCTATGTCCCCTATTCTGAGAGATCTCTCTTTCATCCTCCTTCTTCTACTCCTCTAATGGACCAGTGTGTACACTTGCTCTTCAGACCTTTCCATAACACCTGTTTGGTACTGCTCCATGTGCTGAAGGCAGAGCATGGAATGAGATTCCTACACCCTTGTACTGACTAAGTGGAACCATTGCTATGATTAGCAGGTGTGCTCGCATAAGGTGTCTGCACATACACTGCTTTCACCCCCTTCATAATGTCACCACCACACCGCCCTATAGTAGCTGGGTATGTAGTCACACACCTTTGGGATGCATGTTACCTGTGGTATGCTGTGACATCCATATGTGCTTTTCCCTTATGTAGATGCCAGCTCTGACGAGGATCAGCCGGGATGCAGTGGTATTGGCACACTCACTGTGCTGGGACAACAGGATGACACAGCTGCAACACTCAGCCAGCAGGGGCCAGACGAGTCCCAGGACACACAACCCCAGGAGCCTGGCAATGGGGATGAGGAGCTGCCAATTCTCCCACCACCTGAGCAGTTTGCCAGTATAGAGGCCCATACCGAGGAGGGCAGTGAGGCCGCACAGCCTGGCCACTGGAGGGCACCCAGTCGCCAGCGTTGCCACCTGCTGAGACTGGTCCAGAGGCTGCTGGGCCACAATCTCACCCTGGAGGGATATCACCAGCAGAAGCTCCAGCTGCTAAGAGAGGGTGTGGAGGCAAGACAGCAGTCACTGGAGGCCCAACGGGAGACGAATGAATTGCTGAGGCAGCTCTTGCATGCCAACACTGCCATCATTGGAAAGCTGGAAGGCCTCCAGAGTGAGTTGAGAGCTACCAACTGTCCTCCCTCCACAAGCCAGCAAGCTGATCAGGTTCCTGCACCACCCTCCACCACTGGCTCAGTGGCGACAGGATGCAAAGCCACACAGAAACAAAAGCACCCCCAGCTATTGGGGCTTGTTCCACGCCTGCCTTCCTCCATTCAGGTTACATGGCCAGCTTTTCCACAGCAGAACACTGACTCCAGCAGTGCTAGTGGCAGCTCAGACACTGATGTAGCCCCAGTTGGTCCAGAAGCTTCAGCTGTACCTAGAGGTGGAGCTGGGAGGGCTGTCAGGGGCCATGGGAGACCACGTGGGTGAGGGAAGGGGACGGGAGGGAGGTAAGGGGCTGATGTTGGTCGTGTATGTGGGTGGGGGTGGGGTTGGCGAGGATGTCTATATGTAAGGGTGGTGGTTTGCACACAATGTGGGAAAATAAAGGTGTTTCTTTAACAGAACCTATTGTCTGTGCTGTTTACACGCTTCAGCTTATGTACACTGAAGCTGACTATTGTCTGTGCTGTGTACAAGCTTCAGCTTATGTGCACTGATGCTGACTATTGTCTGTGCTGTGTACAAGCTTCAGCTTATGTACACTGAAGCTGACATTAGCCTGGGTTGGTTGTGCAGTCCAGTTAAATGGCACTGGACTGATATAGTGTCAGGTGGCTAGGGTACAGCATCCATTTCACTGGAAGTGGGTCTGTATTAGATGGTGCCTGGCGTTGAGCCCTTCTTGGCCGGCACTGTGCTCAGCTCTGTGCTGTGGGGGTGGGGAAGGGTCATCATCATTGCCATCAGGTGGCTGCTGCAGTTGTTGCTGTGGGAGATCCGGCAGTGGCTGGTGTTTGCGTACTGCAAGGTTATGCAACATGCAGCATGCCACGAAGATCTTAGCCACCTTCTCAGGCCGGTACAGCACCTGACCCCCCGAGCGATCCAGGCATCGAAAGCGTTTTTTTAACTGCCCAAATGTTCTTTCGATGATGCTCCTGGTTGTTCTGTGATGCCGGTTGTATTCCTCCTCAGCTGCAGTGTGAGGGTGGACAATCGGAGTCATCAGCCAGACTCGCTGAGGATACCCCCTGTCACCTATGAGACATAGAGAAACAGAGAGAGAGTAATGATGGGTGGCAGTGATTTGCATGTGCGGGATGAGAGTGTTGGGATGGGGAGGGGAACAGGGTAGCTGTGTCCCTGAAGTGCTTACCAAGAAGCCAAGTGCCATTGAAGTGCCCCTGGGTTGCTTTCCTGTGGAGGCCACAATGCTGCACTATGTAGGCATCGTGTGTGGAGCCAGGGTATCTGGCACACACATCCACGATCTCTCTCTGGGCATTGCACACCACCTGCATGTTCATGGAGTGGAACGCTTTCCTATTCCGGTAACTGGCCTCATCTGCCCGAGGGGGTCTGAAGGCAAAATGAGTGCAGTCTACCACTCCGATGACGGAGGGGAATTGTGCCACATTGAAGAACTGCCTCATACTGTCCTGTAGGGCCTGGGGAGTAGTGGGGAGGGAGATGTAGTCACGGGTGTGGGTTAGGAAGGCATTAAGAAATTGGGTGAGGCAGTTGGAAATTGCAGGTTGAGTGAGCCTAGTGCTGGATGCCAATACAGACTGGAAACTCCCAGTTGCCAGGAAAGCGAGGGCTGTTGTTACTTTTTATATGCACTGGCATTGGTTAATTACGGCGGGTGCGGGCCTGTAGCAGGGGCTGCAATTGGAGGCAGAGATCCTGGATGGTGGCCTTGTCAAATCGGTATCGCTCTACACATTGCTGGTCGATGAGCTCAAGGAAGCTGGAGCGAGGCCTAAACAGCCTCCTACGGTGAACTCGATGATGGGGCCTGTCATTCTCCAGGTCCTCCTGCAGAAGGAGTTCAACAGCAACTAACACATTGACCCCTTCCATGGTCCACAAAGAAGGCACCTGGCAAAGAAAGCAGAGCTCATTACAGTCTAAACAGGCCCCAGCCAAGCAGTCCCCGACACCCCCTCTCCCCCCCAGAGATTAAGGCAGGTGGTGAAAGAGAACACTCACTCATGCCACACGATAGAGACCACAGTGCATGAGTAAGCTGTAAGAGATGTAATAGAAAGAGCTGGTGATAGTGATAGGAGGTAGGTGGGATGAGAAAGGGGTGTTTGCAGAGGTGAATGAAATGTGGGGAGATACACAGCAGTGACAACATAGGTGGGGAGGTGGAGATAGAGATGGTCAGAGTGAGGGGGTACACACACACACGTACTTACACACCCTTCCCTTACCTGTACACAGGACGCCACACACTCAGGAACAGCTTAGACGTTCTGAAAGCACGTCTAATTCAAAACGCTACTTTGAACGCACAGAGCAAACTGATTTACCTTTGGTTATCGTATTTGTATGTTTGGGGCCTAAAACCGCCCTCGGAATGTCCCCGGAACACGCCCCTTTTGTACGACTTACGTTGGACGTTTTGCGGCGTAGGGCGTGCAGTTAGCCGACCTTTGATTAAGGTCGCTTGAACGTTTTGCCGGGTAACACATTCAAACTCCGACTTAGGCGATTTTTTAGACGTTTTTGTGTTTTGATTATGAACCCCATACTGTTCTATCATCAGCTGATATGCATCAAGGTTGTAAGAGCGCTAGATGACAACTGTTGTATCTCAAATACTTTATTGGCATCGACAGATTTTCTATATATTGTTGTCTCTAGTAAAGGTGTCTTCCTATACTGTAAATCATAACATCCAAAAATGATGTCTTATGGTAATCTTTAACTAGGAAAATCTGAGATGTTTGTCCAAAGAGTTAATCCATTCAAAAAAAAGATGGAAGCAGTGTGTCTGGTCCTGTCCAGATAAGCAGTACTTCCTAAATAAGGTGTACCCACAATTTGATA
The DNA here is from genome assembly GCF_902459505.1 of Geotrypetes seraphini. Classification (NCBI taxonomy): domain Eukaryota; kingdom Metazoa; phylum Chordata; class Amphibia; order Gymnophiona; family Dermophiidae; genus Geotrypetes; species Geotrypetes seraphini. Next base: position 235,528,669 of record NC_047084.1, on the reverse strand, counting down.
TGGATGAACCACTGATATATGTATAGATATGTTTCTTTAAAGTGTGAAACATATAAATTTGCCACACTGGGAACCATGGCATTTTGAATTTGAAACAAGGCTCTTGTAGAAGAAGGGTTTGTTTTTTTTTTGTTTTCCACTGGCCAGGAGTACGGTCTGGGAAGAGTGTGATTAGAGTTCCAGAGGCAGGGGCTGAAGAACCGTTTGCCTCTGGGACCAAGGTATTGAAATATATGAGGCTGGATTGAGTTGGGACTCTGTGAGATCATGTGGAAGCACAGCAGGTTTCTAGTTTGTTTGCTGTGTGAAGCCAGCCATTGAGAGACCAGAGCGTGTGCAGTTGGAGCTAAGACAGTACCTGAATTGGCCTGGATGAACTACTATTGTTCCTTTTTTCTCCCAGCTAAGTACTTGGCTTTTTTTGTTTTTTGTGCATTTTTTGTTTAACTTTGTGGCACACTGCTGTTTGACTGTACACTGTGCATTATATTTATATTACTCTACAGTTGGGTGGGGTTCAGGTTTTTCTCGGACTTGATCTGAGTTTTTTTAACTGAACTTCCCACCCATTGTGTAAGAGGAGCCAATGATTAAATGACCTGTTGCCTTGTTGGCTAAAAGTACCTGTCTTGAAATTGTATGTTCAGTCAGTGTGTCTGAGGCTCGATTGGTTAACTTTTTGCATGCAGCGACAGTTTACAAGGTAGTGATTTTTTGTCTGTAATTTAGATGTTTCACCTGTAAAGATAGATGTTATCAGTTGTAATGCCAAAATATAAGTTGGGCGTGCCCTAGGACATTGCAGGAAAGTTAACTCCCTAGACTCCACCAAAAATATATAAACCTCAAATCTACATTTTTAAGATAAGGAGCACCCTCAGCATGAGTTTGAAAGCTTTAAAGAACGACTCAAAGAGCAGCTCTAATGCTTAGAATAGCAAAGCCAGCAAACACTTAGCAGATATTACCACTCACTGCCAGCAGCACACCATCATCCGGGTGCTCCTGTGTGATTTAAAGTGCAAGTAAAGTGCAAACAATGTGCAATAAATAAATATATATAAAAGTGGAAGACAAAAAGTTCACTGTCCTGCAATGCCCCGAATGCCTAACCCACTGACTTAAACAGAGAATGAAAAAATTAGTCACTTGTTCCTCCAGTTTCTTGGCTGAATAAAGGTGCTGTAGTCAAATATTAGCAAGGAAAGTCCAGTTTTTTTTTTTTTTTTTGGGGGGGGGAGGAATCATAGACCAAAGTTAAGGTGCAGTCCTCTTTCAACACGGCTCGACCCAGCAGGGTTTCAGGGCAATAGCCCTTCCTCAGGAACCGAACAGGCCAACACAACTGTAAGTCAGAATGATTCCAAGTAGGCAAGGCAAAAAGGTGCGTCGGCGGGTGTTTGCGGGGGGGGGGGGGAGGGGGATGTTTTAAAAAGGTGTGGCGGCAGGCATGTGGGAGGGATGTTTTAAAAAGGGGCTTGTGGTGGGGGGAATTTTTTAAATGGTACGGGGGGTTAAAAAAATTGTACCTGCGGGGAGAATGGGTGTTTTAGAAAGGTACCGGGGGGATGATAAAAATACTGAGACAGCTGTCTAGGGAGGGAGAGAGGGATTTAAAAAGGTACCGGGGGGGAGGGGGTTCTGGATGGCTAGCTGGCTGGCTTGGGGCTGGCTGGCTGCCATTAGACTGCCTACCATTAGATGTGCCCACCACTAGACGTGCCCTGTATCCTGTCCCAGCCTACCACTAGACCACCAGAGAGGGACAGGGGACAGGGCACACCATTTGGTTCAGAATTTTTTTTCTTGGTTTTTCCTCCTCTACAAGTGGGTGCTTCTTATGGTCAAGTGCGTCTTATGGAGTGAAAAATATGGTATTTGTGAGTTAACTGCTACCGCTTGCTAAACCGCGCATTAACATCCTAACATAGTTTAGTAAAAGGCTCCTAAACAAGGTATTTTGCAATTCCCATATAATGGAATACATGCAAAGAAACTTTAGTTACAGTTCTGAATATGATTCTTAGAGAATAAATGCCAGTGGATGTATATTTTATATCCACTGTAACTCGACTGTTTTCATTCACTTTTCTAATGTTTGTGCATGCACAGAACACATTTTGTAATGTGTATAGACACTTCTGCTCTGAAAGCACAATTATATTCAATGACATTCAGGTGAAAAATCCTACTTAGTCTTGGTTTCATCAGCAATTTTTTTCAAGGTGAACTGTGGGGTTATTAAATACCAGTCCAGTAGAAAATATCATTCATTATTTCTGCATTGCTGTGTTGTAATACCTATATGTGACCTAGGTTAAAAAAAATCTTAATAAAGGTTATAACACATATAACAGGACTTCCTGCATTACAACTGATACAAATCTTCTGTGTGCTTTATCAATTGCAATCCATTAATTCATTGCAATCAGAATCCTCTAGATGGCACTAGAAAACACAATATTAAAATGTTGCGAGGAATTGCTCTAAACTGGAAGCTGCTAAGTGATTTTTATATTTTCCTGTATGGTAAACAATTATAATTCAAATAGAATTAATTAACATGACAACAGTTTTGGCTTAACATGTCAGATATTAATATACATGCTTGCCACTGAGTCATGCCAGCACTTCTGGAAAGCAACATGGCATATGACATTACTCGTATAAGCTGCAACGCATTAAAGTAACATAAGAACATAAGCGCTGCTGTACTGGGGCAGACCAAAGGTCTATCAAGCCCAGTGTCCTGTTTCAAATAATGGCCAATCCATGTCACAAATACCTGGTAAAGTTCCAATAGAGTAAAATAGATGTAATCTAGTTTGTTCTCATAACATTTGTTGAGCTACATAAACGAAAATTTGATACTTAATTGATCTTTGACATTCAGCCCAATAGAACTTTTCATAACAATGAAAAATCTCCCTTCAATATGTTCTTTTAGGCTTCTGTGGCTGGTGTCATGATTGTAGCAGGTTTCCGGGTCTCACAGCATCTGTGTAGACAGAACCGACATTTCAGCCATCATGCTGTGGCTTTCTTCAGGGTATCCAACATTCTGCACAGAACACAGTTTGGGGATAATTTTGTAAAGCTTTTCCATGTGTAAATCCTTTTTTTACATGCATAAAAGGGCCTTTCTAAAATTGCATTGATGCATACGGGCGTAAAGAGCAAGTGTGTTCCTGGGGTTGGAGTTTAGGTGGATGGGTGGTGAGGTTATGGGGTGCACAAATATTTTATAAAATACATAGATGAGGGATCCAAGATGGCTGCAGACCCTTCCGGCTGAGTAACACGCCGAAGAGTCTTACCTCTAACAACTTTTAACTCGCTGCTCGAGACTTCTGCTTTTTTCTTCATGCCGAAACGAAGAGGACGCAGTGCCGCTGGAGCCTCGCCGCAGTCCGGTGCAGCGGTGTTCGGCAATATTGAGGAGATTCTCCGACGTATGCAGGAGATACTCCGGGCGTCGGGGGTCCCGCTGGAGTCGCACCGGAGGAGCGGAACGGATGTTAACTCCCTGGGCTTGGAAACAACATTAAGCCCCGACGCCAGAGTACCTCCCCCTCCGCCTCAGGTTACCAGCTCCCCACGAGAGGAGCATGAGCAGTGCTCTCCCTCGGAGGCCACAGAGATCAGAGAGGGGAGATTGGAGACTAACTCTCCTTTTCAGGAGAGTTTGGAAGAGACTGAGAGCCTAACAACTGAAGGGGTAATTTGGAACCAGAGGAATGCTGTTCAAGAAGGAACATCAACATCAACTGGTGAGATTTCTCATTTTATTAATGCTTTTCAAATTGAAAAACCCAGAGAGGTAACCCTGGACTCCCTTTGGGATCTGGTGGCAGATTTGGCAAAATCTGTGAAACCCCAACTGAGTCAGTTGGAAGAAAGACTTAAAGTTCAAGAGGTTACGATGGGAAATTTAAAAGCTGAATTTGATGAATCTAAAAGCTCCATAGAAAATATCAATCAGGAGTTAAAAGTTTCTAAACAGTTAGAAAAACACTAATTAAAGATAATACTAACTTGAGAAGGAAGCTGGGATCCTTAGAAAATTCCTCTAGAAACAATAACCTCAGATTAATTAACTTTCCGAGGATTGCAACAATATCACCAAGAGACATAGTTAAATGTTATATGATGGAAATATTGGAAATTTCTGAAGATATGTTGCCACATCTTACGCAGGCTTATGATCTACCTATCAAAAGAGAGGAACAGCAGCGCTTACAAGAAAAGGACCAGCAACCGTTAGATGTTACTGCAATATTGGAGCGTTCTGACATAGAAATGGCTATCCCAGCGAAATTGTTGATTACAGTAGCCTTAGCACCAGATAAAAACTGGTTGCTTAGGCTTTTCTTCAAAAATAGACTTAAGAAATTTATGGGACTTAAAATATTGATTTTTCCAGATCTGGCTCGAGATACACAAAAAAGGAGATGTGAATTTCTTCTTCTAAAACCAGGGGTTATAGCTTTGGGAGCGACCTTTTATCTTCGAAACCCTTGTAAATGTGTGATACAATATCGTATGAAAAAATATGTTTTCTTTGATCCAAGCCAGTTGACAACATTCTTGTCTACAGCACCTCAGGGGAATAAGAGGATAATTGATTATTGTTAAACCTGTCTCTGCCTAAAGGGCCTATTTTCTTTTATATAACAATTTAGTTTGTTAATATTACCTTAATTTTCCGCTATGTATGCCTTATTGTGGACTAGAGTTGAAGTTAAACTATAATGATTTTCCTTGTAACAAGTTTGGGATGTAGAAATGTTTATATTAGTGCTTTATTGGCTTATCTTTATTTTTCTGTACAAGTGATACTTGAATTGTAAATTGAAAATTATAAATAAATTTTTTAAAAAATACATAGATACACAGGGGGCCCTTTACTAAGTGCATTAAGATATGCAGTTAATGTAGCTTAATGTGGGGTTGTACACTGCATTAGCTGCAAATCTAACATGACAATCAGTGGAGGCATTTGTAGTAATTATTTTTATACAGGTTGTGTGTTAATGTTCATATTAGTGTGTAGTATTAGCTCACACTTAACACTTGAGTACTTACCACCTCCTATCTTGGAGGTGCTAAGAACTCCAGCGTTAACTGTGCATTTGCCAGTTATATTGGGGTACATATAACATGCTAACTGGATAATGTCTCTATGTCTATTCTCTGCCTATGCCACGCCCCCTGAGAGAGAAATTCTGAGAAATTTATTACTGTGCAGTTTACAAGATGATAACAGGCAAACTACCACAAACACCTGAATGCAGTCATGTGTTAGCCTGATTCTGCACATTAACTGCATTAGCCCCTGGATTCTGTATAGGTTGTCCAAATTTGTCCACCAAGGGAAGATGCACATTCAAATTAATCAGTTAGCAAGATATCAACAATCAATAACTGGAGTTACTTGCTAATAATTTTGGTTTGCTTGTGCACCTGCCTAGTCACTCTTCCATAACATCCTTGCCTAAATTTCATAGTGAGCAGCTCGAAAGCAGCATAGGTATTGAGGAAATATGGGTGTAATAACATTATATATGTGCCTAAGTTTGATGCTGGATTTACAGGTTTCAGCAGGTGTAAATCCAGTACCCAGCATTAGTTGCAAAATCTATGCTAAGCTAGCATTCTCCAAAGGGTGAAAAATACTACCGTATTTTCACGTAGATAACGCGCACACAGGTATAGCGCGTGAAAAACACAAATCTATGTACAGAAATTTTTATATACCGCGCACACCCGTATACCGCGCATGCTGCCCGACTCTCCCGTCGCCGCCCGACTCTCCTTTCGCCCGCCCCGACTCTCCTCTGGCTACCTCGACTCTCCTTTCGCCCGCCCCGACTCTCCTCTCCCCCTTGAAGTCCTGTCCCCACCCTGAAAGCCTGATGCCCCCCCCCGACGTCCGATTCACCCCCCCCCCGCAGGACCGCTCGCACCCCCACCGCGAAGGACCACTTGCATGCACCCGCACCCCGAAGGACCGCTCGCAAGCACCCCCACCCCGACCCTGAAGGACCGCTCGCACCTCCACAGGCTCTCGACCCCCCCATCATGTAGAAGCTCCTACCGGTGTCCTGCTGCTTCCTCTTGGCGGTCCCGACTCCCCGACACGATCGGGGCAAGAGGGAGCTCAAGCCCTCTTTCCCCAGCCAACCGTGGCACCCCCGACACGATCGGGGCAAAAGGGAGCCCAAGCCCTCTTTCCCCGCCGACTCCCCAACTCCCCGACAATATCGGGCTAGGAGGGAGCCCAAGTCCTCCTGGCCCTGGCGCCCCCCCCGCTAGTTGTTCGGGCCAGGAGGGAGCCCAAACCCTCCTGGTTACGCGACCCCCTACCCCCACCCCGCACTACATTACGGGCAGGAGGGATCCCAGGCCCTCCTGCCCTCGACGCAAACCCCCCTCCCAACGACCGCCCCCCCAAGAACCTCCGACCGCCCCCCCAGCCAACCCGCGACCCCCTGGCTGACCCCCACGACACCCCCACCCCCCTTCCCCGTACCTTTGTGTAGTTGGCCGGACAGACGGGAGCCAAACCCGCCTGTCCGGCAGGCAACCAACGACGGAATGAGGCCAGATTGGCCCATCCGTCCCAAAGCTCCGCCTACTGGTGGGGCCTAAGACGCCTGGGCCATTCAGAATAGGCCCGGGAGCCTTAGGTCCCTCCTGGGGGCGGGGCCTTGGGCACATGGTCGGGTTGGGCCCATGTGCCTCAGGCCCCGCCCCCAGGAGGGACCTAAGGCTCCCGGGCCTATTCTGATTGGCCCAGGCGCCTTAGGCCCCACCAGTAGGCAGAGCTTTGGGACAGATGGGCCAATCCGGCCTCATTCCATCGTTGGCTGCCTGCCGGACAGGCGAGTTTGACTCCCGTCTGTCCGGCCAACTACACAAAGGTACGGGGAAGGGGGGTGGGAGTATCGTGGGGGTCGGCCAGGGGGGTCGCGGGTCGGCTGGGGGGGGCAGTCGGAGGTTTTTGGAGGGCGGTCGTTGGGGGGAGGGGGGTTTGCGTCGAGGGGGATCCGGAAGGTTCGCCCCCAACATTTCGCCCCCAGCAATTCGCCCCTCACATTTCGCCCCCCACATTTCGCCCCCAGGTATGTTTTGCCCCCGGAACTTTCGCCCCCATACATTTCACCCCCCGGATGTTTTTCCCCCACACATTTCGCCCCCGCACATTTCGCCCCCGCACATTTCGCCCCTGAGCGTTGGATTATGTGTACTACATCAAAATGATGAATGATTAAGATTAAAATGATGAAAAAATAAAATAAAAAAAGGTAAAATGATTAAGTAGGTATTTTTTACCTGATTTTTGTCAGAGAAGTCACTGGTCCGCCGGGACCAAACCGGATTTTTCAGAATTTGAGAGGACCAAAATACATAATTTACTTTTTTTGCTTTATTTTATCATGTTAAAATGGTGATTTGTTTCAAAAATCAAAAATTTGGGGGAGATGTCTCCTTTATCCCCAGAGCGAAGTCATTGATTTCTGTGATGTTTATCATTTTATTTTTTATTTTTTACTGTGCAAAACAAAAACTAACCTGTCAAATGAAATAACAGTCCAAACACAACACCGTCAAATAACAAGTAAAATGAAATACAGTGATAAAGTGAACCTAAAAGTCAGAAGCACTAACGTCAATCAAAATTCAAAATTGTATGCTATTCCTCTGAGATAGTCGATCAAATTTCGATAGGACAAAAATACATAATTTACTTTTTTTCGATCAAATTTACTTTTTTTGCTTTATTTTATCATGTTAAAATGGTGATTTGTTTCAAAAATTGAAAATTTGGGGGAGATGTCTCCTTTATCCCCAGAGCGAAGTCATTGATTTCTGTGATGTTTATCATTTTATTTTTTATTTTTTACTGTGCAAAACAAAAACTAACCTGTCAAATGAAATAACAGTCCAAACACAAAACCGTCAAATAACAAGTAAAATGAAATACAGTGATAAAGTGAACCTAAAAGTCAGAAGCACAAACGTCAATCAAAATTCAAAATTGTATGCTATTCCTCTGAGATAGTCGATCAAATTTCGATTGCCCAAGTCCTCCACAATACGCCGAATCCTTGCAGAAATCGCCGCGTATTTCTTGTTTCGCGCATTGACAGGATTGCCGGCTATAATCTGCGTGATTTCAAAATTGTGAAGGCCTTGCTGTCTTTTCAAGCAGTTGATGAAGCGGTATATATTGGGGAAAAGTGAGCCGCAGGTTTCTTGAAAGCTGCGATGCCAGCCCTCGACGTCATTGTTCGTCCGATGTTGGCCGTTCAACGTTCGTTGATGAACATTCCAAAACTGAACTGGAAACAATGGATTCTGGCGTCCTCTTCGGTTCATTCGACCAATGTAGGTGTCCTCGAAATAGTTGGCAATGGGTACTGCTTCTTCTGGAAAGTTGGGATCGTCCAGCAGCTCTTCAAATGATTGCACAACAATGACCGGAGGCAGAAAAGCAAGAGCTGGTATCATGCGGATCCACTGGGCAAATTCGTGGTCATTTTGGTAGCGCACTTTCAATCCTTCATTCTGAACTCTTCGCCATATTGACTGCGACAGGTGGAAGAAGCAGCCTGTTTTCTCGATGTTAGGAAACTCGATTTCAAACGCTTGAATTGCAGCTTGTTTAAAATCGGTCATCAACTGCTGCGGTTGGAGACCTGGCTGCATATTCTTAAGCTGCTGCAGTATGTGTCGATAGGTTGTTCGGGTCTTGTTCGGCAACAGCGCGTACAATGCTGGAATGATGACACCACCGTGAACTGCATGAATCGTATAAAGCTGCTCGAACAAAGCTGGTGCAGAAGAAAACGTGCCATCAGCGAACCATTCACTGCTCTGTGCCAACGAGTGGAGATTATCCCTCGTTCCAAATATCAATATTCGGCTGCTTCCAGTCCCTGAATAAAAATAAAAATAATTTAGGCATAAATTTAGGCGGTGGATGGAGGAAACCCCTCAGTTGGGACGGGACATATTGTCCTGTCCATACATGGGGGAGTCCGCCAAATTTTCAAAGTCCAAAAAAGGGTCAGAAATAGTCAGGGTTCGACGTTTCTCGACGAGCTCTATTCACTGGCATCAAAAAATTCCGAAAGACAAAAAAAATATTTTTTCTTCATTTTTTTGAGCTATTACGTTAATGGAATGTTTGACAAATTCTACTAAAATTCTACCAAAAATTGTACGAAGTAATTCAGTAAAATTAAATGTGGAAGATTATATAGCAACAATAATTCAAGAAAACGCTTAAAACGGCTTAGAAGACTCAGACATACTTGATTTTCAGAAAAACGATGCCATTTGTGGCTATTTTTGAGACCATTTTGGATATGTTCCTCCCCCCCCCCCCCCCGAGGGCCTCCCTCTCAAAATTCTGAACTGTTACATGTATGGTGACAAGTTGTTTGACCAATTCTAATAAATTAAGAAATATTTTGCCATTTTATGTGCCACAAAGTGATATAAAATGCGAGCAAATAACGCCTACATGTACGAGTACATAATGCTAATAGCTTGAAGAGAAAAGTTTACCCGAGTCCCACAAAAGAAATTGCTGTTGGACTCCATTGATAATGATCTCCTGAAATTCTGGCGGGATGACGAGTTGATCAATGGTTTGAGGCAGCCGCGGCATACCCTCGAGTTGTCTTGATGCTCGAATTGATCTCTTTAGTGAATCTTTTCTAGGCAGAAGCGCTCCAACGTTTGCATGGCTGCCTGAAATGACCTCACTGAGAATCTGCTGTGGCGTCTCCTGTGTCGACCTTGCCCTGGCAGTAACTTCATTGATTAATCGAACTGCTTTAGGCCTTGCTGCCTGTGCTGCATGATTATGAGCATTTACGATTTTCACAACTTCGCCATCAATTCCTCGAGTCCAAACGCATCCTTTACACGTTGACCGCTTTTCGCATACCCAAATAGCATGGCTGTCATCTGCTGTTCGTTTAGAGAATAAATAAATATGATTTTCGTAAACTAGCTTCTTCTTGCCACGCTTTGAAAGAACTGAATCCATAAATAAAAAATAAATAAATAAATAAATAAATCACTACACAGATCAATTAATCAAGCGCCAATTCGGAAATCGTAAGGACTAAATGACCAAGAGGCAAGAACCCGTTATATTTATAGAAGTGTAGAGCTTCTGGGATCAACCTCTGTAGAATTTTGCAAAGTCATTGGCCAATTTTGGCGCCAGATTGGCCAATGCTCAGGGGCGAAATGTGCGGGGGCGAAATGGCCGAATTTAGCACTGGCGACTATAATCAGAATACATCACAAACATTAAAATCTAGGTCAGGTATTGATGTAGCAGTCACACATACATACATACTAGGGGAAAAACGCTCAGGGGCGAAATGTGCGGGGGCGAAATGTGCGGGGGTGAAATGTGTGGGGGCAAAACATCCGGGGGGCGAAATGTGTGGGGGCGAAAGTTCCGAGGGCAAAACATACCTGGGGGCGAAATGTGGGGGGCGAAATGTGAGGGGCGAATTGCTGGGGGCGAAATGTTGGGGGCGAAACTTCCGTGAACCGCGTCGAGGGCAGGAGGGCCTGGGATCCCTCCTGCCCGTAATGTAGTGCGGGGTGGGGGTAGGGGGTCGCCGTGGCCAGGAGGGTTTGGGCTCCCTCCTGGCCCGAACAACTAGCGGGGGGGGGTTGCCAGGGCCAGGAGGACTTGGGCCCCCTCCTGGCCCGATATTGTCGATGAGTTGGGGAGTCGGCGGGGCAAGAGGGTTTGGGCTCCCTTTTGCCCCGATCGTGTCGGGGAGTCGGGGGGAGCAAGAGGGTTTGAGCTCCCTCTTGCCCCGATCGTGTCGGGGGTGCCGCGGTTGGCTGGGGCAAGAGGGCTTGAGCTCCCTCTTGCCCCGATCGTGTCGGGTGTCGGGACCGCCAAGAGGAAGCAGCAGGACACCGGTAGGAGCTTCTACATGATGGGGGGGGTCGGGAGGCTGTGGGGGTGCGGGTGCGGGTGGGAGTGCGTGCGAGCGGTCCTTCGGGGTGGGGGTGCGTGCGAGCGGTCCTTTGGGGTGGGGGTGCGAGCGGTCCTACGGGGGGTGAATCGGACGTCGGGGGGGAACTATGTAAAAAAAAATGTGTACAACGCGCTCACACGTATAACGTGCGAGGGTATGCGTGGTACGTAAAAACCACGTATAACGCGCGCGTTATATGCGAGAAAATACGGTACTTTGGTACAGATCTTTTCAGTATCCAACTCTGGGTGCCAATTACCGAATATGGCTCTAATTGCCCAATATTCAGATCTATTTAGCTGGTCAGGAATGGCTCTTGGCTGGCTGAGTAGTGCTAAGCTGGCTAACTGCTAATATTCAGAAGGAGATAGATGGCTATCTCCCACTGGATATCCCAGTCAATGGCTAGCCCTATCACCAGCTTTGTTGTGTGCTATAGCCAGTCAGTGCCATTATTCATTGGCTGACCGACTAAGTTGAGTGACCATTTAGGTCCACCTAAATAGCAGGTCTTTGACCACTATAACTTAGCTGGTCAGCTGATGAATATCGGCTTGGCCAGTCATGCCAACCATGCTAAAAATAGACTAGAAATTTAATGTCAGTCACTGGATATGGCCCTGGCATTGGATATCTGGATTTGCTGGCAACCAAGGGAGGTAGCAGTACTGCCTCCCATGGTCTGAATATCAGCTTCTAAATTGCCTAATATACTTTAGTAAAAGGGCATTTACCCCCTTTTTTTAGACTAGGTCCACATATGTGCATGGGCATTTCCATTCTATTGAGGTTAGTAGTGGGATCCTATTCTATTTAGGCACCTAGGGGTTTTCTTTTTTGAAGATAACTTATACCATCAAATCTAATCTAATCTAATCTTCAGTTTATATACCAGGTCATCTTTCATCGGAGCTCGACTCGGTTTTCAAAATAATCAAGAGACCAGAATATACATAGAATAAGGAGAAATAAAGATAATGGAAATTAGTTCAGCCTATCGTAAAAGTAATCTTGCAATGTTAATGGTTAGTAGATTCTGCAGGTAGACTATTTAGGTACTGTGAGAATAACAGGCTTTATAAAGTTTTCTGAAACAATTGCAATTGGTCTGTCAATCTAATATCACCAGGAAGTCCATTCCAAATCTCTACCAACTTAAAAGGATAGTTCTGACAAAGTTTCCCAGCTGATTTAATTCCCTTGAAGGAGGGCAATGATAATTGCCACAGAATGGCAACGGGAATGGAATTTTCTCTATCAATGGCTCTGCCTTACATGGCTGAGTTAGAAGAACGGTGTGTATATCCAGCATTAATGTTTGAACATGTTTGCCTTTGGAAAATCGCAAAACAAAGAATGTATATGTCCTAATAAAATTGGTGAACACTATTTATTACATGAAAGTTCTTTATTCATCAAATATGTGGTTCACATTCAATGACTTGACATGTACATGTTTCGGCCTCAACCGGCCTGCCTTGGGGCATCTGCAGTGGGCATCGCTGCTTCCCTCTGGAAAAATTTTGGAATTCAATACCTGCTCCTGGTGAATAGGCTCTGAAAACAGGTCTCCCCCGATGAAGGCATTTGTTAATGCCGAAACCTGGATCCTTGTTGGGTATTTTAATAATAAAGGTCACACACAGGTTGTTTTGTTTTGCTTTTGTTGCTCTCCTAAGAGGCAAGTACTCTCTGTTTGCTCTGTTCAGAAATAATCTAAGAAATACTTTTCTTATAGAGAAAGGGTGATGAATACATGGAATAGTCTCCCGGTGGAGGTGGTAGAGGCAAATACTGTGTTTGAATTCAAGGAAGTATGGGCCAGGCATATGGGATTTCTCAGGGGGAGGTGCAAATAGTCACTAGTACCTGGCCAAAATCCAAGGAGTAACAATATTCCATGCTACCACTGTTTGCCCTGGATCAGTAGCATAGAGTATTGCTCCTCTTGGGTTTTGGCCAGGTGCTAGTGACCTGGATTGGCCATCTTGAGAACGGGCTACTGGGCTTGATGGACCATTGGTCTGACCCAGTAAGGCTATTCTTATGTTCTTATGTTGATAAGCAAACTGGATGGGCCATTTGGCGTTTATCTTCAGTCATATTTCTATGCACAATATTAGATTAACTTCTTTGGCACCTTAAGCCCTAATTTATTTATTTATTCAAAACATTTTTAATCCGTGTTTATCCAAGGTGGCGTACAAGTTTCCATACAGAATAAAATCACAAAATAAAAAGATGTACAATAAGTAGAGGAAAATACAGAGTTGCATAGTTTCAAGTTTTATTAGGATTTTATATACCGCCTATCAAGGTTATCTAAGCGGTTTTTACAATCAGGTACTCAAGCATTTTTCCCTCTCTGTCCCGGTGGGCTCACAATCTATCTAACGAACCTGGGGCTATAGAGGATTAAGTGACTTGCCCAGGGTCACAAGGAGCAGCGCGGGGTTTGAACCCACAACCCCAGGGTGCTGAGGCTGTAGATCCAACCACTGCACCACACACTCCCCTCACATGCATGGTATGAATGTTGAAATGAAATGGTTACTATTTCTCCGATTGTGGGGTTGTTTTTTTTATATTCACATGATTTCATCTGATTGGCTGAAAGGTCAGTGTTATTTTTTTAAATCTGACCAGACACCTTTTTGATTGATGTTTTGAAGACAATTCAAAAGTTATAATTGGTAAAGTTTTGTAAAATATATTTTCTTTTGGGACCATGCACTAATTAATTTTTTCTATTTTGTTGATTTAAACACTGTGTAAGAACTGCAGCTTGAAACACAGTCATATCAGTGTTTTTACAAGTCTGATTTATTGTAAAGACGGCATTGCTGCAACTAAGTATTTTTACTGTTATTATTTTATGATTTCTAAGGGCTGTTATTATTTCATGTTCTCAAGCTGTGCTGGAGCTTTTTAGTACAAGCCAGTGCAGTAAATGATCATAGAATTCCTATGATCATCGGAACACTTACCTTGCCATCCTGCGCTAGAAATGGAGGCCATTAATTGAATATTATAACGAGTAAAGTTTATTCTTTTTCCTTAGGGGATAATATATAGAAATGGGATGGGATGGGAGGGATAGGGAGGGAAAAATATTGGAAAGATGTTGTTATGAAAAATAAGGAGATATATGTAATAGGATGGGATATTTATTGTTGTGCATTACTGGGTATAATAAAATGTTTAAAGTGTTTGAGGAAGAAGGATGGGGGGAGGGACAGATTTCATGTCAGATTAATTGTATTATCAAAAAGGGATGTATAATTATATATAAATTTGGAAGGAATATTTTATTGATATGGAAAAGGGTGGGAGGTGGGGGGGAATAAAAACATGTATAATAATATTGTTTAAGAATGCCAAGTGTGTTATGTAAATTAATTGTAATAATACTGTACACTTGTTGAAAGAAATAAAAAGGAATAAAGATTTTTTTTAAAAAAAAAAAGAAATCTCTAGCGCAACTTGATAAAGGGGGGGGGGCTAAGTTTTTGGGAAGTGTGCATAATATCCAAATCATTTGAAAAATATGGATTGATGATTATACTAACAGCTCTTTGACAAACATTTGGGCTTGTTTGGCTTTGGATGGTCCTAATTATTTTTTTTTTGATTTGGAGTACTATAATTGTCTTGTAGGGTTGTTTTGGGTTTTTTTTTTGCTTATTTGTTAACCATCATAAAATAGATTTAAAATAGGCAACTTTTTAGACCTCTCATATTATAAAATTATCCCCACACAACAAAGGGTATGTTTTTTTCCCCCATAGATATATCCTTATCTAAAGACTCTGCAGCACATTATGTACTATGGAAAATAGAGGAAAAAAAAATACCATCTGCAGCTCCAGCCTGCAAATTACAGCTTGCAACTGCCAGCTATTAAAGAAAGACACTTTGACAATATTTAGGGTTTTAAATTGGCAATTTATATTGCAAGGTTTTGGCAATACTCATCTTTGAACACTGAAAACCTACTCCATTTTAACCAGGTATCAACATTGCTTAGAATGAATGGTATAAGATAGAAACGGATGTTTACTTAAACAGCGGCCAGCACAAGAAAAGAAGATCTTAGTTGGAGGCCATGAAAAAAACACCAGAGATTGGATTGCAGCTTCCTAATGTGCTTCCAGAAGAATTTGTCATGGTGCTTTTTAACTACTCCACTGTGCCACGATTGCGTCATATAAGAACTAATCTCAAGCAGTTGGCACAAAGCAAAGCTGTTATTTAGGGACATTGCTAACAAGCAAGAGCAAATATCTTATCCTGAAAGAGCAGGGTGCTTAATCCCTGGGATGTTGTCTTTTAAAATGCTGAATAACCTTTGATTAAGCTGGTTGTGGTGCTCTGAAACTATTTAATATTCTTCTTTTGCAGCAAAAAAAAAAAAAAAAAAAAGTGTTATGGATGTATACAGTACTGTGTTGCCAGTGTTTGCTTGAGCTGTGACATGGTACATCCATGGTCAGAATCCATCCAGAATTCGGCTGCACGACTCATATTCTGGGAGAGCTGCTATACCCACGTTACCCCTCTCTTAAAATCACTTCACTGGCTTCCCATCCGTTTCTGAATACAATTCAAACTCCTCTTACTGACCTACAAATACACTCACTCAGCTGCCCCTCACTATCTCTCTTCACTTATCTCCCCCTATGATCCCCCCTCTCCCATGAGCTCTACCCAGCTGGTAAATCCCTCCCCATTGGTGCCCTTCTCTTCAACTGCCAGCTCCAGACTCCGTCCCTTCTGCCTTGCTGCACCGTATGCTTGGAACAAGCTGCCCAAATCCCTATGGCGGGTTCGGTCTCTGGCTGTGTTCAAAGCCCAGCTAAAAACCCACTTCTTTGAGAGTACTTTCGACTCCTAACTCCTCTCACCTTGGGTTCTGCATCCCCAACCCTATATGTCAAGTCTGTCTGTCCAAGTTAGATTGCAAGCTCTTCTGAGCATGGACCGTCTATAAATGTCAAAATGTACAGTGCTGTGTATGCTTTTCAGCACTATATAAGTGATAAGTAGAAGCAGTACTAGTAGTAGTAGAATAACATGTTTGAAGGGCAGTTAGAAGGGGAAACAGTCCTGCAGATTGTCAGGTAAGCTCAACCAGTGTGTAGCTCGATTCAGGCCCTGGATGCATGAGCCCCTTTGTATTTTTTTGAAGGCAATGACTGGCAAAGCGCTACGCTTCTAGAACTAATGCCAGCTCAATGCTGGTGTTAAGGTCTAGCGTGCTATTCCGTGCGTTAAAGCCCTAACGCGGCTTAGTAAAAGGAGCCCTCTGTGTCCTTTACTGAAACTATAACTTGTTCTGTGCTCACAAACAGCCAATAATAATTTATCACTTTTTAAGCACCTCAAAATAATGTGCTGCATAAGCACTATACTTCCAGTCTTAAATTTTATCTTACTGCTGGCTTCTTATGATGAAATTGGAGCAGGCATCAAGGAATATTTTGCTATGTTTCTCAGCAAGCTCAAACTCTTGAAGGAGGTAAATGGTGGTCTGCAGGGACTTGCAAGTGTACAATGAGGAGGAAGGAAAGAGATTTGGGAGAATCATGCTCATATGAGTAAATCTTCAAGGTAAGGGAAAACGAAGGCTTCCTACCTTTGGATGTGATCTACTGTTACTGATGCCTCCAGGCAATTCATGAAAACCCTTAGAGCTGAATAGATATTAAAGGACAGTACTTGCAATTTTCAAAAGAAAAGCTAAAGAGGTTAGGGCTCTTGAGTTTGGAAAAAAGATGGCTGAAGGGAGATATGATTGAGATCTACAAAATCCTGAGTGGTGTAGAATGGGTAAAAGAAATATAGTGCAAGGTTTTTTTAATAATTATTTTAAAACCATGTATGGATGAAGTTCCTTTGGTGTCAGGGCCATCACTTTTAGATTATTTGGAAGATGCGGGCCTTGCCTGCTTGATCACAAAGCAAATGGCCTCATTGAATGTACCTCTGAATGCATGGGAAATTCAATCTGCTATTAAATCTTTAAAGAATGATACATCTCTGGGCGCAGATGGCTATACTCTCGAGTTTTACAAATCGTTATGTTATCGTACATGTGCCCCTTTGCTGGCCTATTATGATGGGTAATAGGCCAGCAAAAATTCCATTTTAATGCCAATGTAGCATTGTTTACCTTAATTTCCAAAACAGGCAAATCCCCACAGTATCCAAACTCATATAGGCAAATCTCCTTACTTAACATAGACATAAAAATACTCTCTAGAGTCTATGCAGACCAACTCAGGATTGCTGCTTTAGTTAATTTGCCCTGAGCAGGTGGGATTTGTTTGGGAATGACAATCAGTTTTTAAAGTTCAAAAGATTTTAATGTCCCTGGCATTAAGTCTGACTTTGGATGTTTCCCACAAGACATCCAAAGTTAGAGGCAGAGAATGGCCATTTTTAAAACTAGCAACACTGCAAGATGTTAAAAAAAATGTGTTTTTGAAAAGCACCTACTTAGACATGACCTACTTAGAATGACCAGGCTTAGGATGTCCAACTTTGTTCCCCATTTTCAACCACATAAACATCCAAGTTCAAAATGTCCTAATCTAGACCATTTGGACATGGGAGGGGCCAGCATTGTAATGGACTTACTACAAAAACATGCCAACAGAGCAAAGCCTTCAGTTATGTAACAGCACATACCCTCAGACACTCACAAAGGACTGTTTAGTGTTGGAGAAGGAGAAGTACTTCAGAGCAGTGGGGCACCTTAGAAGGCATTGCTGTGAACTTCACTTAAAGGGTCCCAGAAGTACATTTCATCATAACTCCCTTCTAATATATGGTAAGCCCTCCAAAATTCCATATGACAAATAGTATATAAATATATTCACCAACTGCAACACAGACCATGCAATTTATGACATTCTTTGTAAATGTAATAAATTATATTTGGGAATGACAACCAGGAATCTTAAAATATGTATGAGAGAGTATAAATAAAACATTAGAACTAATAGGTTGAAATAACCTTTAGTTTCTCATTGTATGGCATTTGCACATAGATTTAATGATTTGAAGTACTTTGTTATTGATGTAGAACCTATTTTTTTCCAAGAGGATGAGATAGTTTATAGACGTTGAAGCAAAGGGAATCAAGATGAATTTTCAAATGGAACACTATAGAGCCAAATGGTTTAAATAACTGCATTGAAAATAGCAACATAAGAACATAAGAATAGCTTTACTGGGTCAGACCAATTGTCCATCAAGCCCACTAGCCCATTCTCACAATGGCCAATCCAGGTCATTAGTACCTGGCCAAAACCCAAGGTGTAGCAATATTCCATGCTACCAATACTGGGCAAGAAGTGGCTTGTTTTTCTCAATAACAGACTATAGACTTTTCCTCCAGGATCTTGTCCAAACCTTTCTTAAAACCAACTACACTATCTGCTCTTACCACATCCTCTGGCAATGCACTCCAGAGTTTAACTATTCTCTGAGTGAAAAAATATTTCCTCCTATTGGTTTTAAAAGTATTTCCCTGTAACTTCATCGAGTGTCCCGTAGTCTTTGTAATTTTTTGATGGAGTGAAAAATCGATCCACGTGTACCTGTTCTACTCCATTCAGGATTTTGTAGACTTCAATTATATCTCCCCTCAGTCATCTCTTTTCCAAGCGTTTTATTGAATGAATCATTTACTGCCTTTGAATATGGTTTATTATATTATCATAAAATCATTTGCAAGAAAAAGACATGTGTAGTGTGGGATAAATAAAGATTTTTTTTGACTGTGGTGGTGATGAAGAAGATCTATCTTTTGCTTAAAGTGCTAAAAGTCAAAAGTTCAAAATTTTCACAAGTCATTTTGCATTATACACACATCATTTTTTATTGGACATAGTCTTTTTTTTAAACAAAAAAGTGTATAAAAGAAATGTGATATCATAAATTATAATGAGATTATGATTGAAAAGTGCTAGTTGAGACAATGTTGAATTTAAAAAATTTACAACCAGCTAGGAAGTTATTTGTGGTCCATTGACATTGTTTTTTGCCTTTGGCACAGAAGTGCATAAGTTTGAATCTCATTTAGTGAAACATAGAAACATGATAACAGATAAAGGCCAAAAGACCCATCTAGTCTGCCCATCCTCAGTAATCATTATCTCTTCCTCTGTCTAAGAAATACCATGTGACTATCCCACTCTTTCTTGAATTCAGAGACAGTCTTTGTCTCCACCACCTCATCCGGGAGATTGTTCCATGCATCTACCACCCTTTCTGTAAAAATGTATTTCCTTAGATTACTCCTGAGCCTCTCACCTCTTAACTTCATCCTATGCCCTCTCATTACAGAGCTTCCTTTCAAATGAAAGAGATTCAACTCATGCACATTTACACCACGTAGGTATTTAAATGTCTCTATCATATCTCCCCTCTCCCGCCTTTCCTCCAAAGTGTACATATTGAGATCTTTAATTCTGTCCCCATATGCCTTATGATGAAGACCATGCACTAAGTAGCCTTCCTCTGGACCAACTCCATTCTTTTTATATCTTTTTGAAGGTGCGGGCTCCAGAATTGTACATAATATTCTAAATGAGGTCTCGCCAGAGTCTTATATAGGGGCATCAATATCCCCTACTGGACATACCTCTTCCTATGCATACCTCTTTTTCCTACCGGTCATACCACTTTATATGCACCCTTCTAGCTTTCATCCCCACCTTTTTATCCTGTTTGGCCACCTTAAGATCATCACATAGAATCACACCCAGGTCTTGCTCTTCTGTCTTGATTTTGTTTAGATGAAACATTTTTCAACTGTGAATTTTACAAGTGAAAACATCAGGACTTTTTTAAAATATTGTAATATGAAGTTAACAATTCCAAGGCACAGTTAAGTTTACATTTTTTTTCCTTTTTTTATAGGATGTTTATATGAGATTAATGACAGCTTGATTGAATAGAACATTTTTCACTGAGTGGAAGTAGTTATGAATTTAAAATTACATGTGCAGATTGTGTTGGATCTAAATGACAATTTTTACAACAAAACAATAGGTTGCCAATTGTGGTGTATTAGAACTGTTTTCCATCTCTTGTATAGAAGGTCACAAGTTAGAATCTCTTCCACTACAATTTTTAATGGATGTTCATATGAGACCAATGACAACTTTATTGGATTGAACTCCTGTCACCGAGTGGGAATTCTTATGAATTCAATATGGCTAATCGAGACAGTGTGAGATTTAAAAGACAATTTTTACACTTAGGCCCTCTTTTACTAAGGGGCGCTGGCCGATTATCACGTGCTAATCGAATTAGTGCGCGCTAAACGCTAACACGTGCATGTTAGTCTATGGATGCATTAGCGTTTAGCGCGCACTAATTCGATTAGTACGTGATAATCAGTTAGCGCACCTTAGTAAAAGAGGGGGCTTGCCACCAAATCATCACTCATGGCATATCAGAATTGTCTTGTACCTTTTGCACCGAAGGTCATGAGTTCAAATCTCTTCCAGTGAAGTTTTTTTTATTAAATGTATCTCCATTTATAAGTGAAGAAGAAAACATCAATATTTCCTCCTTTTACAAAACTGTAGTGTGGTTTTTAGTACCGGCCATAGCAGTAACAGCTGTGACACTCAAAGGATATTTCCTCTATTAAAAATGCATTAAATGGAATAAAAAATGTGTGTTAAGGCATGGTTGATGTTTTAAATTTAAACCAATTTTCTTGGGATGTTCAAGTGGGACCTATGGCAGCTGGACTGAATTAAGGTCTCCTTTTACAAAGGTGTGTTAGGGCCTTAATGTGCGGAATAC
This sequence comes from Geotrypetes seraphini, assembly GCF_902459505.1. Taxonomy (NCBI): domain Eukaryota; kingdom Metazoa; phylum Chordata; class Amphibia; order Gymnophiona; family Dermophiidae; genus Geotrypetes; species Geotrypetes seraphini. The sequence goes on along the minus strand of NC_047084.1, from coordinate 235,507,820 downwards.
CGCACGCTAAAATCAGGGCAGGATTAATTTGTCAAAGGCCCCTAGGTACACAAGTACACTGGGCCCCCTGCCCTGCCCCACCATACGCCCATGCGGAAAAAGAAAGCTACATCAGAAAGAAGCTTTGGGAAAGCAAAATTACAGTTCCCATTGCCTTTCTTACCTGCGTTGCTTGCTTGTCTTACTTTCTGTCAATGGGGGGGGCGCATTGCTGATCAGGGGGCCGCATTGCCGATCGGGAGTGGGGCCCGCATTGCCGATCGATGCTGGAGGGGCCCATCGCCGTTTGGAAAAAATAATGTTGATGCTCTTCTTCATCGGGCCCCCTGACCATTTCGGGCCCTAGGCACGTGCCTACTTGGCCTATTGGTTAATCCTGCCCTGGCTAAAATGCCACGCATGCTAGCCACTACCACCTCCTCTTTAGCAGGCGGTAGTTTTTCAGGTAGCGTGCGTGCGCTAATCCGGTGCGTGCGTTATAAACGCCAGCGTACCTTTGTAAAAGGAGCCCTAAATGTTGGGGTTTTTTTTAATTGAGTAGAAGTCATTATGAAGAAATGGTTACAACACATGCACTGGCATTTAAGATAAAAAGCAGCAGCATTTTGAATTTTCATGAATGGGAATTTAAGTGGCCAAGACCAACCAGCAGTAAGTCCAAGTATAAATGAATGATATCAATGATAAAAGCACTTCAGAATATTCTTTAGATATGCATTGAAGCCAGTGTTAATTTTGAAGAAGTCCTAAAGCAATAGCAAAATGGTCTATTTTATTTTCCAGATGTGTTAAAGCTAGTGTTGACTCTAATAAAGCCTTAAAACGAGGGACACTGATAAGCCTTAAAACGAGGGTGAAACGGGTCCCGTTGGTGTATGCTCAACACTATAATTCAAATTGCATATCAGAAATTCTGACTTAAAAGTTATGTAATTCTTTGAATGAAACTTTTACACTGGGACTTTTGATTTATAAGTCAAGCACTTTCCGAATGAAGTTTAAATATAAGAGTTAAGCAAAATTAAAAGAAAAAGGAAGATTTTTTGTGACCAATGAATGAGATTTAAACCAAGGGTTCCTAGCACTGAAAGACAAAGAAGTTTGGTATGCAGGATGGTTCTCTGAGGTCCCTGTTTCCTTTCATTTAAGTGTGCATTAGCACGATACACATATTTTGCATATAATGGCCATCATTAAAACTTTGATTCACTGCTATTTATGCTGAGTTTGATAGTTTCAAGAGTGAATGAAGATGATCAGCATCCATTTTATTAAGGCCTTCTTCTATTAAACTGTGCTAGCAGTTTTTAGTGCGGTGAGCCGTGCTGAATGGCCCGCACTGCTCCCAACGCTCATAGAGTTCCTATGGGCGTCGGGAGCAGCACGGGCCATTCAGCACGGCTCTCTACGCTACAAACTGCTAGCGCAGTTTAATAGAAGAGGGGGTAAGTTCAAGGGTCACTTAGATGATTTTAAAACAGGTCTAGCTCATAACATTTAAGTTCCATCCAAGGTGTCTTTGGAAAGTTTTGATTATTAGTGAAAGACATCCAAATCTAAGCCCACTTAAAGCCTGCCAATAATACACCTCTAACATGCTCCCCTTTAGTTCTGGATGCACAGCGGCTAGGACGCCTCGTAAGATGTCCAGAAAGATGGTTTTGAAAATTGGCACTTGGATGTTTTGGCAAGAGAAACATCCAAGGATTGATTTATGCCATTTTTGGGAGGTTGTTAGTGTTTTGGGAAGGTGTTTTTTGTCTTTATTTATTTTTCCTTTATTTAAAATTTGGAGCTCCTTTTACAAAGGTGCGCTAGTGTTTTTAGCGCATGCACCGGATTAGTGCTCACTAATGCGCATGCTACCCGAAAAACTACCACCTGCTCAAGAGGAGGCAGTAGCGGCTAATGCACATGGCATTTTAGCGTGCGCTATTCTGTGCGTTAAGACCCTAACGCACCTTTGTAAAAGGAACCCTTGATGTACACACAATGTCAAATATTTCAAAGCGATTTCAATTCTAAAATATTTTGATTTTATATCATTTAAAATACTGGTTCAATCATCAATTCTTTCAATATTAGACTATTGAAATGTTATTTATTTGGGTGCTCATAAAAAAGCAATCAGTCGATTAAGACCTGAACAACCTGAGAAATAACAAATGATCCTCCTTTGTCACCCTCCATTCTTAAATATCTACTTCTCTTTACCACTTTTTACCTCTAGAGAATGGACAAATGACCTTATTTTTTACAACTATAAAAATGAAAAAAGATCTCCTCTTCACTACTAGAAATTACAAATGTTCTTCCATTGTAACCCCATTCATAAAATTTTGTAATCCGCCTTGAACCGCGAGGTAATGGCGGAATAGAAATCTCTAATGTAATGTAATTAATTCAAAACACAGCAATTAGTCTGTTTTTTAATTTAAAAAAACACGATCACATTAGTTCATATTATCAAAAACTTCACTGGTTGTCATTCGAGGCTAGAGTGTTGTTTAAATTTGTATGCATTTGTTATAAAGCTTTCTTTGGGTTAGCACCATCTTATCTTGTTGCTCATTTTAGATTTTTTACATGTAAAAAAAATATACGTAGATCCGGTTGGTTTTATTTTCCTTCAGCGATAGCTTGCCGCTTTAAGAAATTCTTAGATAGGACTCTGCCGTTTCAAGCAGGAGTAATGAATTCATGTTTGAATGCTTTTATTTCTCCATCCCTTATTATTATCAATATCGGAAAGATCTTAAAACTTATCTATTTAAACAATACAAAATTTAATCGATTTCAAAATTATCATGATAAGCAGATTTTTTATTATTTTTATGGAATAATGTTTACAGTTTCTTACTCATTTTAGTATAAATAATTTGTGTTGTGCATATTTTTTTTTTAATAAGTTAGGGTTGCATTTTGTTAGTATATTTATTGAATTGTGTTATTTTCTTTTATAAGACACTGTTATTTGGATCTGTATTTTAATTACTTGTTGTAATTTCTATTGTGTAAACCGCCAAGAACTAGTGGTTCGGCGGTATATAAAAATAAACTATTATTATTATTAAAATAGGAAGGTTAATACAATACATGGACAAAATTTCAGTCAGACATACAAAACCGAACTGGTACAGGAAGGAAAAGGGGAAGAACTACAAAAATTAGAGCAAAGAAAGAACATATAGGGATAACACAGCCAGGAAGGGAAAAAGGTAAAAATAGAAATGTATAGAAAAGAAGACAGAGAATATATATGATAAAAGAAGTACCGTATTTTCACGCATATAACGCGCGCGTTATACGCGTTTTTACCTACCGCGCATACCCCTCGCGCGTTATATGCGTGAGCGCGGTATACGAAAGTTTTCAAACATAGTTCCCACCCCGCCCGACGCCCGATTCACCCCCCCAGCAGGACCACTCGCACCCCCACCCCGAACGACCACTCGCACGCGCTCCCACCCGCACCCGCATCCACGATCGGAGCAAGAGGGAGCCCAAGCCCTCTTGCCCGGCCGACTCCCCGACGTCCGATACATCCCCCCCCCCCCGGCAGGACCACTCGCACCCCCACCCCGAAGGACCGCCGACTTCCCGACAATATCGGGCCAGAAGGGAGCCCAAACCCTCCTGGCCACGGCGACCCCCTAACCCCACCCCGCACTACATTACGGGCAGGAGGGATCCCAGGCCCTCCTGCCCTCGACGCAAACCCCCCTCCCCCCAACGACCGTCCCCCCCCAAGAACCTCCGACCGCCCCCCCAGCCGACCCGCGACCCCCCTGGCCGACCCCCACGACCCCCCCACCCCCCTTCCCCGTACCTTTGGAAGTTGGCCGGACAGACGGGAGCCAAACCCGCCTGTCCGGCAGGCAGCCAACGAAGGAATGAGGCCGGATTGGCCCATCCGTCCTAAAGCTCCGCCTACTGGTGGGGCCTAAGGCGCGTGGGCCAATCAGAATAGGCCCTGGAGCCTTAGGTCCCACCTGGGGGCGCGGCCTGAGGCACATGGTCGGGTTGGGCCCATGTGCCTCAGGCCGCGCCCCCAGGTGGGACCTAAGGCTCCAGGGCCTATTCTGATTGGCCCACGCGCCTTAGGCCCCACCAGTAGGCGGAGCTTTAGGACGGATGGGCCAATCCGGCCTCATTCCTTCGTTGGCTGCCTGCCGGACAGGCGGGTTTGGCTCCCGTCTGTCCGGCCAACTTCCAAAGGTACGGGGAAGGGGGGTGGGGGGGTCGTGGGGGTCGCCAGGGGGGTCGCGGGTCGGCTGGGGGAGCGGTCGGAGGTTCTTGGGGGGGGCGGTCGTTGGGGGGGAGGGGGGGTTGCGTCGAGGGCAGGAGGGCCTGGGATCCCTCCTGCCCGTAATGTAGTGCGGGGTGGGGTTAGGGGGGTCGCCGTGGCCAGGAGGGTTTGGGCTCCCTTCTGGCCCAACTACCAAAGGTACGGGGAAGGGGGGTGGGGGGTCGTGGGGGTCGCCAGGGGGGGGTCGCGGGTCGGCTGGGGGAGCGGTCGGAGGTTCTTGGGGGGGGCGGTCGTTGGGGGGGAGGGGGGTTTGCGTCGAGGGCAGGAGGGCCTGGGATCCCTCCTGCCCGTAATGTAGTGCGGGGTGGGGGTAGGGGGTCGCCGTGGCCAGGAGGGTTTGGGCTCCCTCCTGGCCCGATATTGTCGGGGAGTCGGCGGTCCTTCGGGGTGGGGGTGCGAATGGTCCTGCCGGGGGGGGGGGATGAATCGGACGTCGGGGGGGGGGGGTGAACGGAGAGGCGGGGCAGCGCACGGAGAGGCGGGGCAGTGCACGGAAGTCAGGGGGGTGAACGGAGAGTCGGGACAGCGCACGGAAAGTCAGGGCAGTGCACGGAAGTCAGGGGGGGTGAACGGAGAGTCGGGACAGCGCACGGAAAGTCAGGGCAGTGCATGGAAGTCAGGGGGGGGTGAACGGAGAGTCGGGACAGCGCACGGAGAGGCGGGGCAGTGCACGGAAGTCAGGGGGGGTGAACGGAGAGTCGGGACAGCGCACGGAGAGGCGGGGCAGTGCACGGAAGTCAGGGGGGTGAACGGAGAGTCGGGCAGCATGCGCGGTATAATCGTGAGCGCGTTATACCAAAGTTTTTGTGCTTATCATCGTGATTTCTGCGCGCTATACACGTGTGCGCGTTTTATACGGGTGCGTGTTATTTGCGTGAAAATACGGTATAGACGATAAGAAAGTCTTGGTCTTTGAGTCTAAATTTCAAAGGCATAATAAAAGAAATTTAAATGATAAAAAGTATTGATCCTCGAGTCTATGGGCTCTTTTACAAAGGTGCGCTAGCGTTTTTAGCATACGCACTGGATTAGCGCGTGCTATAGCGCACGCTACTTGAAAAACTACCACCTGTTCAAGAGGAGGCGGTAGCGGCTAGGCATTTTAGCGTGTGCTATTCCGCGCATTAAGGCCCTAACGCACCTTCGTAAAAGGAGCCCTTTGTTTCAAAGGCATCCTTATACAGTAAGCTTTTTAGGGAGCCTTTGAATCTGTCCAATGCTGTTTTATTTCTCAAGTAGCCTGGTGAGGCGTTCCAGAGCTGTGGGGCTGTGACCAAAAAATAGTGCCGCGCCTTGTATTAATAATTTTTAAGGAAGGAAAGGAAAGAAGATGGTGTTATGTTGATCTTAATGTCCTTTTAGGAGTGTATGGCATAAGGAGACGATTGAGAAATACTGGTGATTTTGATAACCTTATTTTGGAAAATTATTAGAGCTATTTTATATGTGATTCCGTAAGAAATTCAGAAGAGGTGTCACATGGTCGAACTTTTTTGAATTTGTGATAACTTTTATTGCTGTGTTTTGAATTATTTGTAATCTTCTCACTTTTTTTTGTGAAATACCTTTGTATAATGAATTGCAGTAATCCAGCCTTGATATCACAAGTGAATGAATTAGAATGTTTAAGGCTGCTGATTCCAACATTTTTGCTAAAGATCTAATTAAGCGTAATTTATAGAAGCAGTATTTAACCACTGAGCTGATTTGGTCGTGTTAAGAAAGTTTGTGCCTAATTGCTAGTTAAAAGGGAGTTCCTGGTTAACTGCTGGAAAAGTTTAAGTGAACATTGTTTAGTAATTGGTTTATTTAATTGTGCCTGTATTCTAATTTGTGCAAATTACACACTTGGTGCACATTATGCAAACATCTTTTTAATACACAGCTATGCTTTTGCCTGACATTTATTAATTTTAACTGTTACACAAATGATTTTAATGAAAACTTTTAAGTGCAATAAGCCTTTGGAAATAAGAAAGGCAGTATGTAACATTTGAAAAGGTCAGGCTTTAGGTATATGGTTTCCATCACACAAACATCTGAAACATACTTCCATTTTATTTAATGTTTTTTGTGAATTCCTTAAGTGGTAAAAACTTATGAGGGACCCCAAATACCATGACTAAAACCATTCAAAAATCCCATCTATTGCAATTATACTGTCTTACCACTAGGGCATTTGCACTAATCTTGATGTGTGATATGCACACACATAGAGGGCCATAATCAAAAGAAACGTTTAAGTCCGTTTTCACCTAAGTTGCAAGTCGTCCAAAGTCAGAAACAGCTTAGGACACATTTTCGAAAAATATACCCAAAATATATATATATTTTTTTCGATAATCGTCTAACTATACGTCCAGCCATCTGATTATCCAAGCTGCTAAATCGTCCATCTTTATACCACATTTTCATCCAACTTTTCGTCCAAGTCAAAAATGCCTAGAAACAGACCTTTTGGACGTGAGAGGGGTCTACAAAGTGATAAACTGGACAACCAGAATAGCACCTAAATAGTGGGGTACCTTACAGGGCACTGCTGTGAACTTCACAAAAAGGGTGTCATGTCATCATGTCACTACAGCTCCCTTATAGGTCATGGTGAGCCCCCAAACCACCTCCAGAAACCCCTAGATCCACTTATCTACCACCCCAATAGCCCTTATGGCTGCAGGAGCCACTTATATACCAGTACAAAAAGGTTTTGGGGCTTTGTGTTGGGGTCTGCACTTTGTGTCTGCTGTGGTTATCAGGTCACTTTGAATACCTTCTATGAACTTAGACCTGGTTTTAGGTGGCCTAAGTTACAACGTCCAAGTTCCTTCTAGGCTGTGTTGTAAAACTTTTGGTTATACATTTAGTACGACTAAGTCTAGCATGGCCCACGTCCCGCCCAAATCCCACCCTCGACACTCCTCCTGAAATGCCCTGTTTAGCTCTGGTCATTCAGCGGCACTGAGAAGGCCTAGGTCATTTGTAAACGTGTCCAAAACACGTTTCAATTATCGGCACTTGGACGTCTTTCATTTATGATCATCCAAGTGCCGACTTAGGCCAGATTTTGGGCATGTTTCTCTTTCAATTATGAGTCCCATAGCCTCTACTGGCAACTTTAAACTGGATTTACAAGAGATGTAGATTTGTTAAGGCCACATTGCATGCAATATACTGGCCAATATCTTGCATGGAACACAGCACCCAAGGTTAAGCCTTGTATAGGCCATGATGTCTGGAGTCAGGCTAGAACAATCCCTGAAACAGTAGGGAATGATACCATTCGAAAATATTGCTATCATCACTAATATAGGAGGCAACCATTGTGTTGGACTGATGCAGGTGTGGCTGCTATATACATTCTTCCTCTGCTAGCTCCTCCCTATAGCAGGTAGGGCTAGGTTTTCTGGAAGGCCCTATATATTGTTTTTCAGGATCCCTGATGATCTTAAATCGGTCCAGAGGAAGGTTGCTAAAATGGTGCATGGTCTTCATCATAAAGCGTATGGGGACAGATTTAAAGATCTCAATATGTATACTTTGGAGGAAAGGCGGGATAGGGGATATATGATAGAAATGTTTAAATACCTATGTGGCATAAATGCACACAAGTCAAGTGTCTTTCATTTGAAAGGAAGTTCTGGAATAATAGGGCATAGGATGAAGTTAAGAGGTGATAGGCTCAGGAGAAATCTAAGGAAATACTTGCGTGGAACAGTTTCCCAGAAGAAGTGGTGGAGACAAAGACTGTGTCTGAATTCAAGAAAGCATGGAATAGGCATGTGGGATCTCTTAGAGAAAGGAAGAGATAATGGTTACTATGGATGGGCAGACTGGATGGGCCATTTGGTCTTTATCTGCCATCATATTTCTATGTTTCTAGAGCAGAGAGAGAAAAATTAACACATTTAGGACTCCTTTTACAAAGGTGCCTTAATGCGTGGAATAGCACGCACTAAAATGCTGTGCGCGCTAGCCGCTACCACCTCCTTTTAAGCAGGCGGTAGTTTTTCAGCTAGCGCGCGTTAAAAACGCTAGCGCACCTTTGTAAAAGGAGCCCTTAGTGGTCATCCACCTCACAATTACCTGCCTTCCTAAGACCATGTTTCAGTTATTATCTGCAAAAACAAATCAGATTATAGGACAGGTGTTTGAATACTTAGTAAAGTGAGAATAGTGGCATTTTGATGCCAGAATAGTCCTATTCCTGCCACTAACTTCAATCTTTGATGGACAGATGAATTGGGCCTTCTGGACAATTTAGCAATCATGTTCTATTTTTCTGTGTTTATTTTCATGATTTATTGCTCATGATTACTAATAGCAATACTAAAAATAATAACATTTATTATTATTATTATTGTGACTTCTTTCCTCTTCCTGTTTGCTATTCAATCTGGACACAGATTTGTGCTGTCAGGTCATGCACATATCAGACATATTCAGCTTGAAGCAAATCTCAGCTAGAATCCAATTTAAATGAAAAGCATAGTAGAAATCTAACTTCATCTTTTACTTCTTATAGAGACCATTCATTCATATCCCTAGACAAGCCTCTGCCATTTAAGGGACATTGGCTAGTCATGGTAATCCGTTTTGTAAATTGATGGGGATGTCATCCTGTTCTCTTTCTCTGAAGGGAAAGTATCATATTGTTCGCTCCATAAGATGCACTTTTTTTTCCACCCAAAAGTGGGTGGAAATCTCGGTGCGTCTTATGGAGTGAAGGTACAATTTTGCCCCCCCCCCCCGCTGCACCATTTTAAACACCTACCTTCCCGCCTTAGTTGCACCATTTTAAAACACCTACCCACCCACCTATTCGCCCGCCATCGTCGCTGCTGCCACCGTAGCTGCACCTTTTAAAACAGCTGCCCACCCTCTGCTGCCTCGTCCTCCTCCGTCATCATCGTCATTGTCACAGTCACAGTCCCAAGTGGTCCAGCGTGTATCCCTCCTTCGCTAGAAGCACACAGGTCAGGAGCTCGGATGTCAGGAGCAAGCTTTCCGCACTCCCGCTTGGGCCCACGCTGTTTTCTAAATGGCTTTGTCAGTTCTCATGAGTCCCGCGAGAACTGACCACAGCCATTCAGAAAGTGGTGCTGGCCCAAGCAGGATCACGGAAAGCTTGCTCCTGACATCTGCGCTCCTGACCTGTGCACCGCTAGCAAGGGAGGGATACATGCTGGACCACCAGGTATAGGGGATGATCTAAAAATACTGGGGGGGGGGGGGGATTATCTAAAAGTACTGGGGGGGATGATCTACTGGAGGGAGATCTAAAAGTACTGGGGGATGATCTAAAAGTACTGGGGGGATGATTTAAAAGTACAGGAGGATGATTTAAAAAGGTACGGGGGAGGCTGGGGGGCTGGCTGACTTGGGGCGGGCTGGCTTGGGGTGGGCTGGCTGACACTACATTATGCGTGTCTACCATTAGACGTGCCCACCTCTAGACATGCCCTGTACCCTGTCCCAGCCTACCACCAGACCACTAGAGGGGGGACAGAATACAGGGCACACCATTTGTTTCAGAATTTTTTTTCTTGGTTTTTCCTCCTCTACAGGTGGGTGCGTCTTATGGAGTGAAAAATACGGCAATAGTGTATTATTATATAACAATCATCATTAATGAGAAGGTGGAGCTTGAAAGACTTCTCTAATGTGAAGCTTAGCACAGTTCAACATGCTAAAATCTGCTCTGTGCTTTCAATATGAAGAAACATCATTTCAGATTTGATGCTATCAGACTGTGTCTCTGCAGCTTGTCTGTTGCAATGTATATGCTACAGGACATCTACCATTAGGAAGCAAAAAGCTGCATAGCTGACATGCCTTTCCCGAGGTAAAACTAACATTGCCCTCCTGTAGTGCTGCCATTTCACTCCTGGAGAAGATAAGCTGAAAGGCTGACTCGTATGGGAAAAAAATGGTCCATCTTGTTGTGAATGTGAATTATTTCCTCTGTGACTGCTGTCAATAGTAGTTTGTAACCCTGCCTTTTCAAATTGGATAAAACTGTGCAATGGGCACGCATAAGAGGCAATTCTTTAACAGGTCACCAACATTTTCTGGATTGAAAATTTCTCTGGACTGCAAATCTATTCTATAAGAACACATACTAATATTCTCTATGAATACGCATGTAAATGGATATGCCTAAATGTGACATTTATGTGCATAATGCAGGGGTTGACTGACCATTGGGACAATAGTGCAGTAACCTAGGGCCCACAACAGCTAAGAGCCCATTCTTCCCTAGACTCTGTCTAGTATAATCACTTTTGATAGCTAGTTAGGGTCCTATGACCTTTATTGCTCGGTAACCAGTTCACCCCTGGCATAAAGTACAAATATTCTGTAAGCTGCTCATTTAATGGCCATGTCTAGGACACACTCATGCCTCTCCCCCTGTGTCTCTATAAAAAAAACAAAACACTTTAGAGATATAAAAATAATGCAGTGATTTATTTTTAAAACTTGATTGAAAAAATCATAAAATTAATTATAACCTTGCTTTCTTGAATGATAATACTATCATGGAAGCTTGGCATTTTATTTGTATCAAATAATAACACAGGGTTTCTCAAACATTTTGATAATGAGACCCATCCCTCCCAGATTAGAAGTACTCTGCCAGGTCAGCCTGGTAGATCAGTGTACCCACAATCCATTCTCAAGCATACCTAATCCAGTCCATTTAAAAATCTACCATATAATAATAATAATAAAAAAAAAAAAATCATACCACATAGGTTATTCCAAGATGCAAGACATTATAGACCTCAGGTCAACCTGGATAATAATTGTTAAAAGATTTATCAACAAAAAACTTGTCCAATTTTTTTTTTTTTTGTTCTATACATTTTATTGGTTTTCAGTATAGCAAAAGGATATTACATTAACTTTAAAACAAAACAATAATAGCCTACATTAATCAAAACATAGAACCAAACCATAGAAAATGTAAGAAGTCTTCCTTATACAGTTCCAAAATCTGCAATAGAGTAGACACTCCTGATGGTGTGAAAAACATGAGGAAGGACCTAGTGAAGCTTGAGGAATGGTCTGAAATTTGGCAGCTCAGATTTAATGCTAAGAAATGCAAGGTCATGCATTTGGGCTGCAAAAATCTGAGGGAATGTTACAGTTTAGGGGGTAAAGAACTTTTGTGAATGAAAGAGGAGTGGGATTTGGGTGTGATGATCTTAAGGTGGCCAAACATGTTGAAAAGGCAACAGCAAAACCTAGAAGGATGCTAAAGTGTATAGGGAGAGGAATGTTGTGACAAACCCAGCACCAGCACTAGTCCGGTCCCTGATAGGATTGGATGCAGAAGAGCAGACCAGATCGATTCTGACACTCACCTTGAGGCTGACCTCCCTTGCCCCCATAACCAAGGAGATAATGAACTGGAACAGAGACAGGCAGATTGGCAACAGCAGCCTCCTGGCTTTAGAGCAGCTAGAGAAGCCACGAGGAAGGTAGCTGCAGTAGAAAAACCTAGGCAGAGAAAAGCTGCTGTAGAGCCAAAACCCATCCCCCGCTACAGGCTGAAGGGGATTGGCTCTGATCTGTTTAAAAGCAGGCTGAGTCAAGCAGGGGGAGGAGGAGCGAGTGACCAGGGCGAGTCACTCCCACAGCTCAAGGCAGGGGAAGAGCTGTGGAACAGAGCAGGAGTGGAAAACGTGCTGGATTATCCCATGCAGGATTTGGAGGAAATCCTGCCTACTTCAAACTACCAGGTTCTAGATCGTGTGGAAGGCATGGAGATAGAACTGGCTGGCCCTAGGTTAGAAAGCCCGACGGAAGGTATGGAAGTTGCATGAAAGAATGCAGCAACTGAGAAACCATTAGTGGTTTGTGTTTCTTTCTTTCTTTTGCTGATGTTTGGTTTGTTTCTGCTGTGCAAACTATGCCTGAAGAAGTTAAGATATGTTTGAACTTTATAAGTATTTTGAGAGTAAGAATAATTCTTGCTTCAAACTGAGGAATGGATTTAAAAGCAAGTTTGTGAACCTGAAGCTCAAACTGACATAGTTAAGTTTGGTTTTTGGAACTTTAAAAATCCTGCTGTGACTCCCGTTCTGAAAGCTAATTAGATTATCTGTCTCAGCTGTGTAATGTTGCCTGCATGTGGGAGCTGAGAGAAAAGCTGAACTGTTACCAGAGTTTGCTGTGGCTATGTTTGCCTAAGGAGTTTTGATTTATTTTGAATTTGCAGTAAAGCTTTATTTTTGCAAATCTACTATTTTTGTTGAATGACCTGCAAAAGTGATGTTTGTTTTCTGTTGCATACTTTTGACCTGTGGGTCAGAATAAACAACTTATTCTTTCCTAAAGAACTTGTGTTGGCTGGTGATATGGTGAAACCTTGTTGCTTACCTTGCATCTCTTAGGCCCGGGCAATTGCCCAGGGCCACCTGAAAAAGTCCTGAAGGTACCCCTGGTTGTAGGGGACACGCCAGAATCCCTGTGTTTGTCACCCGGCAGCCCTACTCTGCGGAGGGTTGGTGACAATGTGCAGTAGGAAAAAGGAGGTATTGATGCCCCTGTATAAGACTCTGGTGAGAACTCATTTAGAATATTGTGTACAATTCTGGAGGCCATACCTTCAAAAAGATGTAAACAGGATGGAGTCGGCCCAGAGGACAACTATTGAAATGATCAGTGATCTTTGTCATAAAGCATATGGGGACAGACTATGTATACTTTAGAGGAAAGGTGGGAGAGGTGAGCTATGATAAGAGACATTTAATACCTTTCTGGCATAAAGGAAACTCCAGAGTGAGAGTGCATAGAATAAGGTTAAGAGGTGATAGGCTCAGGAATAATCTAAGGAAATACTTTTTGCAGAAAGAGTGGTACATAAGAACATAAGAACATAAGTAGTCGCCTCCGCCAGGGCAGACCAGAGGTCCATCCCGCCCAGCGGTCCGCTCACGCGGCGGCCCATCAGGCATATTGCCTGAGCAGCAGTCCCTGACTAATTTTATACCTACCTCTACATTTATCTCTAAACCTTCCACTGCTCTTATCTGTACCCCTCAATCCCTTTGCAATAGTCTCCCAGTAGAGGTGGTGGAGACAAAGATGGTATCTGAATTCAAGAAAGCATGGGACAGGCATGTGGTATCTTTAAGGGAGAGGCGGAGATAGTGGATACTGTGGATGGGCAGATTGGTTGAGACATTTGGCCTTTATCTGCCACATGTTTCTCTGTATCTAGTTAATATAACTTCTTCCACCAGACTTTTCAGGATCATACCAAGTTAGAGCAGTTAGATGTACAGTATATCATTTGGTTGCAACATCTTGCTTCTTGAAGGACTGCAATGCACTTCTTGCACTTAGATAAGTCAGTGACTCATACTGTAGATAGTGTGATGGGGTGGATTTGTGTGGAGTTGCTGAGAGAAGTAGTTTATGATTAGAGCTTAGCTCTTGGGCCTTGTTGAGTTTGACACAGAAGTCCTTTTTTTTTTAAGCTACCAAATCCAGCAATCAAGGACCCAGGTTTGGTGAATAATTAAGCTTTATTGAGCCACTTACTCAGTGGACTAGAAATCAACAATACTTGAATAAATCCAGGCTCTACCCCAACTCCACTTATAAAATGCTCCAATGCTAAATGAGACAGTGTTGCAACAAGGTCCATGGATTTTCAGCCACTGCTGAAAAAAAACAAGGAAAAACTTGGACAGCATGATTGAAGTGACTAAGAGCCTCTCCTGTTTGGTTATTTATTTATTTTTATATTGGTCCAAGAGCACCCAGAGTCCTTTTTCATATTCTCTCCAGTAAGCATCCTATTGCTTAACTACTTATCCCCTCATTCTTTAACTGGTCACCTCCTATAGTTAAGTGCCAGTTATGTATAAGTTATAAAATACTAGCAATTATATGTGAGACTTACAGTTATGCCTGTAAGTGCTAGTTGGGCCCTAAGCAGTATTCTATAACTTTAGCATATAACTCGCTTACCCCCTAATTCTATAAAAAGTGCTAAAAATTACATGTGCAAATTTAATTGAACAATCTAATTAGCACCAATAATTGGTGTTTCAACAAGCAATTATTGGCACTAACTGCCTCTTTTACAAAGCCGTGCTAGTAGCTGCCACGCGGCAACAGCCCCGAAGCCCTTTAAATCTCTATGGGCTTCGGGGCCATTAGTGCAGGGCAGCCACTAGCGCGGCTTTGTAAAAGAGGCCCTAAGTTATGTGCGTAAATTTTGATGTGGGATCCGGACTTGAATTTTACACACGAGTCAAAAAATGAGAGCATGGAAATAGATGGGTTATGGGCAGATCAGGGGTTTTCTTTTAAGTTACTGTGTGTAATTATAGAATAAGGGCATCCATGCCTAACTTTAGGCAAATGGCCACACATAAAGTTAGGCACATTTTCTGGGTATAAGTGCTATACTATAAACCATGCCTAATAATATCACTTATTTTAGTGCTAATATTTTAGGCACCATATACTATAGAATTTAGTCGTGTACCTGGGAAAGTGTATGGGTGGTATATGGGTGGGTCACACATTTACACATATAATTTACAGAATACTATAAGTGGTAGACTAAAGTGCTGCATCTAGGTATGTAGTTTCATTGAGTTCCCCAGTCTTCGCACCTTCCGAAAGAGCAAATGATTAATCCACCTTTACCTACTGTACGCCATCCAGGATTCTGTAGACCTTAATTACATCCACAATACCTCCTCCCCCCCTCAACTATCTCACTTCTGTTCCAAAGTTTCAAGACTAATTGCTTCAAGAATCAATATTACTCACCTCCTGTGCCAGGAGCAGAAAACAAAAACTGAAGTTCACATGGGTTAGATCAGAAGAGCACTTGACAAAGTGAGAAAATATATGGTTTCTGTATATGACAGGCTTCTGCTTCATGACGTAGAAACCTCTTATTCTTCCATTCTTTTTTCACTCCTATTCTCTTATTTGCTTATCTCTCTCTCTACTATCTTTTTATCACTCTTTTATGTTTTCTTCTTACTCTTTCATCTCATAAACTCATCTGTCCATTTCCCCTGCTCTCCTTGTCACCATCTCCCTTTTTCATTTCCTCCTCATCTATAATTTATATATTGTCTTTTCTCTCTTTCTCTTATCTTCCCTCTACACATCTTAATCTTGTCACTGTGGCATCTGCTTCTCGGATCTGAGCAGTGGGAACTGTACCTGTTATTTCTTGCTCTCAGCCCCTATAATTGGTGCCATATATACTCAAAAATAAACCAACCCAAATATAAACCGAGGTAACCTTTCCTCCCCCCCCCAAAAAAAAGGATGAAAGAAAGGTTGACTCAAATATAAATGGGGTAGGGGGTTAATATTCAAGTGCAGTGCCTTGTCTTACCTTACTCTGTTCTGCACCCTGTTCCCCTCCCTCACAGCTCTGCATCCATCCCCCTCATTCACTCCCTCCCCTCCCCTAACAGTCTCTGCACCCTGCACCATTCCCTCCCTGCCAGGTTCTGTATCCTGTTCCCCCCTCCCGATGACGTGTAGGCTTTCACCAGGCTTGCCATTAGACCTGGTAATCCAGCAGTGGCCGGGACAGGAGGGATGCCTCATGCCTCCCCCATGTACCTGTGAACCACGGCAGGAGCGACCTTCCTTCGCTTCTGCTTGTGCAGAGCCACTAGCTGATTGGGGACCGTGACAACTTATGGCAGCCAATCAACTAGTGGCTCTGCCTGGGCAGGAGAGAAGAAGTTTCAAGTTTCAAGTTTTATTTATATTTGATTAATCGCTTAATTAAAATTATTTCTAAGTGAATTACAATGTATAAGTAAACATGATACTAAAATAGTAAAATAACATGAAATAATATAAAATTAACAATTTATACAGTAAATAAAAAACAACATGATACTCAATAGGAAATAACATATGAAATATTATAAAATTATAAAATAATAAAATTGAGAAATTTACTTAACAAATATATAATAGACTAATGAGTTTATAAGTAATGTAAAAGATATTTACATGTAAGAGGAGCTCATAAGTAATTCAGAAGTTAAACATTAAACATTAAAGGCATCCTTGAATAAAAAGCATTTTAAATTCTTTTTAAAATCGCTTAAATTATTTACTTCTCTTAACTGTAAGGGTAAAGAGTTCCAAAGTTGCGGTGCTGATACAGAGAACATATCTTGACGGCGGATTCCAATAATTTTTAAGGAGGGAATCGTTAGAAGTTTATGGTTGTTTGAACGTAATGGACGTGAGGTATTATATGGAATAAGTAGTTTATTTATAAATTGGGGTTCATTAGTGCTGAGGGTTTTGAATGTTAATAATAGGATTTTGTAAGTAATCCGATGATTTATGGGGAGCTAGTGTGATTTAATCAGAAAGGGAGTGACATGATCGTATTTTTTTCCTTTATAAATAAGCTTAACGGCAGTGTTTTGTATAATTTGTAAACGTTTCTTTTCTTTATGTGTAATATTTAACAGTAGAGAATTACAATAATCGAGTTTAGAGATGATCAATGAATGAAGTAGAATATTTAGCGATTTCGGTTCTAAATATTTTGAGATTGATCGGATTAAACGGAGTCTGTAAAAGCATGATTTAACAGTATTATTTAAATGATCATGGTAGGAAAGATTATTGTCAATAGTGATACCAAGTATTTTTAAAGATGATACAATCTCAATAGACATATTGTTAAGAGTAAAGGGAACATGCAGATTGATTCCTTGTTTCCAAGTAAACAATATAGCTTTAGTCTTTTGTACATTTAGGGCTAACATGTGTGTGGTAAGCCATTGTTGGACTTTTTCTAGTTTTGAATTAATTTGTTGAATTTCATCTTTATTTTCATGATCTATAGGGTGAATAATTTGTATGTTATCAGCGTAACTAAACGTAGTAAATCCTATAGATTGGCATAATGTTAGTAGAGGAGATAAGAAAATATTGAACAGTAATGGCGATAAAATGGATCCTTGTGGGATACCATAATTAAGAGAGTATGGTTTAGAATTAGAGTTGTTGAAAGTCACTGTCGAAGAACGATTGGATAAGAATGATTTAAACCAGTCAAATATTTGATCACAAATTCCAATGGCTTTCAGTCTATTAAGAAGTAATTCGTGATCAACGGTATCAAATGCGGCAGACAAATCTAAAGAAAAAAGAATAATGGATTTGTGATGGTCAAGATAATAGTGTATATTTGTGGTTAATCCGATTAATGAATATTCTGTTGAATGGTTTTTCCTAAACCCTGTTTGGTTTGGATGAAGAACGTTGGTTGCTTCTATAAAATCTGATAGTTGTTCAAATATTAACCATTCCGTTAGTTTAGCAAGAAATGGTAGATTAGCTATAGGGCGATAGTTTGATGGGTCGTCCATATTGGATGTATTGATCAACGGTATCAAATGCGGCAGACAAATCTAAAGAAAAAAGAATAATGGATTTGTGATGGTCAAGATAATAGTGTATATTTGTGGTTAATCCGATTAATGAATATTCTGTTGAATGGTTTTTCCTAAACCCTGTTTGGTTTGGATGAAGAACGTTGGTTGCTTCTATAAAATCTGATAGTTGTTCAAATATTAACCATTCCGTTAGTTTAGCAAGAAATGGTAGATTAGCTATAGGGCGATAGTTTGATGGGTCGTCCATATTGGATGTATAATCTTTTATTATTGGCAAAATAATAGCAGTTTTCCATGAAGAAGGCACTAAACTGAATTTAAGGCTGTTTGTGATGAAAGAATGTATGAAAGAACCAAAGCATGAGAAAAATTTTTTTAGGATGAGAGGAGGAATGATATCTGAACGAGACCCCTTTAAGTTAACTCTCTGAAAGAGAAGTTCTATCTCATTAAGTGAGGGAAGTTTGAAAGTGGAACATTTAGCAGTAGGAAGCATTCCTTCAATAGGAGAATTAGAGATTTCATTCATTGATGTACCACCTAGTTTATTCCGAATGTTATTGATTTTGTTATAAAAAAAGTCCGCAAGTTCCTGAGCTGTTAAATTATTTACGATTTTATTATTTTGCTTTTGTGAAATTGGTGAGATAAATTTTAGAATGGAATAAAGAATTGAAGGATTTTTTGTATTTGAGATTTTTGAGGAATAATACTTACATTTAGCAGAATTGATTTTGGATTTATAATAATTTGCATGATCCTTATACTTTTTTAGGTTAATAGAAGATTTGTTTTTGCACCATTTTCTTTCGAGAGAACGTAATTGTTTTTTGAGTAATGAGAGTTCATTAGAGAACCAGGGATTATTTTTTTTGCGGAGAGAGATAGTTTTAGTGATCAATGGTGCGTTTTTATCTAATATGGATTGTATTGTCAATTTCCAAGAGTTGAGTTGTTCCTCTAATGAATTAGTATTTGAGTCTAGAATTTCATGATTAATATAAGGGGCAAAGTTTGATAGTTCCAGTTTAGTGTAATCTCGGTATGAGATTTGTTTAGATTGCGAATGTGTAATTTGTTGTTTGAGATAGATATTGAAGGAAATAAAAGAGTGATCAGACCAGGGGACGGGTAGTATGTGAGGGGTCGCATCTGCCGAGGTTTATAGCTGGATCACCAGGGATACTACAGGTACACAAGGGAGATGGGAGGGAGGTAAAATTTCTTAGAATCGGCTGGTACAGGAGGCGGGAGGGATCCCTCCTATCCCGGCCACTGCTGGACCACTAGGTCTCACGGCAGGCCCGGCAGAGGCTTGCAACAGGTTCAGGAGGGAACCACCGAGACTCCCATTTATGGGCCATTTTTTGGCCCCAAAATCTCAGTTTATATTTGAATATATACAGTATACCTAGGGTTACCATATGGCTCCAGAAAAAGGAGGACGGATTGAGACATCTGGGTTTTACTTCCATTGCTTTCAATGGAAGTAAAACCCGGATATCTCAATCCGTCCTCCTTTTTCTGGATCCATATAGTAACCCTAGGTATACCTTGAACTAGGGAGAAAGATGTGAAATACATCCAAATCCAGAATAGCTTCTCAAAATGGGTTCGTTTCGCAACTCTGCAGCCTTCCAAACCACCTCACATATTTTCTATACTCTTATGCAGATAGGGAAATATGCTTCTTGTTTGAGCAGGCCTCTAAGGATATAATTTGTATGTAGTGGGACTTTACTTTTATCATTAAGAAACTGAGCATTACACATCTAACATGGAAATATTCTGCTGTAAAAAACAACAACAACAACCCCCCCCCACGATACTTAAGGACCCAATAAAAAATGTTTTGCTCCATCCGCTGTTCTTTTCTCTTGCAGCAGTTTATCTTAGGGTCTATTACCTCCATCTGAAATTTCTGCTACAGCTGGTATACCAATGGTAAGTACACATCCCTAGTATCACTATGAAATACACTGAATGCCATAGCTCATGTGCATAAAACAACAAGACAGAACTATGATATGAACCCTCTGTTAAAAAGCATGCAGCTGTTAGATTCTCAGGACAATATGGGCATAAAACAAGTTGATTGAAAAGGGCTTCCAGCAGCGATAATAGAAGCGACATAAAAACAAGGCTGAAGAGCTGGCAATGTATATGGCAGCTCTGCCTGTTGACTCTGAAGTAGTGCTTGGAGTTTAGTACACAATATGCTCCTTCACAGACTGCTGAGTTTCAAGTGGAGTTCATAAACAATCCAAGATTTCTTCTGTCTGCTATTCAGTAATAATAATAATTAAAAAAGAACCCTAAGTATGTTAGGGAGTGATTACTGCTGCTTGCACAATTAAAAGCCTAAGCAAGAACAAAATCTGGTGAATCATTGGAGCTGCAGACAAATGTTAACCTCACCTGCCTCAAAACAACAAACTCCTTACATCTTTGGTATGAAATCAATAATACCGAAAATGCTTCCAGTTCTTGTATTAATGGAGAATTGAAGTGGGAAATAATGGGTCATTAGAAAGGCAATGTTTAAAGACTGAAAAGAGGCATAAAAACATATAATACATAGAGGTTGATTCACTAAAGGTCACTAACAGTTCAGCATGCATGATAAATAGTATCTTATTCATGAAAGTCTTATTGGGGATTCTGGAATCTATTAGAATCCCTCAACTAGCCAGATTTTCAGACTAGCCATAATGAATATTGTCCTAATATTATTTATTATTTATTATTGTCATATTATTTTGTTCTTCTATATGCTCAGACTATGAGCTATTTCTGTGTAATGCTGCTACCTGCTGACTTTTTCTAGGAATCTATATCAACAGCTTTATAAATCAGTGGTTAAGAAAATCATGGGAATTTTCTCATGTGAATTAGATTCTCCATTATGTGGGCTAGGTCACTGAAAACCCTACAGCTCAGGCTTTCTAGATTGTGGAATAGTTGGGTTAAAAGCAATGCCTAGTGAAAAGTCTAGAGAGGCAATCATACTCTAGCAATTCAGCACCCATAATCTAGTAACTCAGTTAATATAATCTGTGAAACCTAAACAGCTCCTGACAGTATGAGCAAGCCATTATCTTTATTACCCATTGAGCCACAGCAGTTTCCACTAATGTTTTTCTTCCTCATATCTGATAAGATAGCTTAGGGATCTGCTACGCTATGATCTTGTCAGGTATTTTCATATTCACATGGCTAGGATCACTAAGCTCTCATGATAGGAACCTCCATAACTGAAAGGAAGCAACTGTGGTTCCCTGGTAAAAGCCCTGTGCTAATCTTCCTGAGGTCATGGGTTTATATCCCAGCACATATTTTAATTGTGCCATTCTATCTTGCAGGTGCACCTTGATGATCTCATAATGAGGTCAGCATTGTGTAGCTGCACACCTCTATTTGCAATGAAGTAGAAGCCTTGCTAAGGTATGTATCTTTTTTTGTCTTCAATTTTTAAGCTTTTGCAAATGAAGTTATGTATGCATTCTATATATTTTTTCATGTGCTTTCCTGCTTTCAGGAAAGAGCTGATTAGAGCACTGTTCAGTCATGAAAAAGGGTAGCTTTTTAGCAAGAAACATAAAGCTGTGTTTTTCATGTGCTGTGCTTCAGTTAATGAATCCTTTCCTCTAATTAGCAAATATCAGTGCTATCTGTCCACAAAAATAGAAGGTTTTGCATGCAATATATCTGTTTTGATGTGCCCTGTTTATGTGGTGCCTTATTAAATGTATTTTGAGCTTAATAAAGCAAAAATAAAAACCCAGGGAGCTATTTAGCAGATCGCATTCAGGATGTCTAAATTGTGCCTAAGTTTGATCCATAGAATTCAGGTCTATATGAAGCACAACTATGCTGAAAACTAGACTTCCTTTACAATGCCTATAGGACCTAGTTTTATAACTGCTATGCAACTTGCTAGCTCACTGTGTAGCACACTGGTTAAATCTAAAGCCTTCTACCCTAATGTTGCTGGTTCAAATCCCAGTCACTCTCTCTGATGGAAAATAAATAAATAAAAGCATTAAACAGATCCAACTCCCAGTACTACAATTATAATAAAAAAAACACCATAAAATTGCCATTCTAATAACATCATAATAACAAAATATAACATTAATGACATTGTTTGGATATCTAAACAGTGCTGAGTGTTGCTGAGTGCGATTCTACAAAGGACGCCTATCTTGGATGTAGAAACTGCATCTAACTTTAGGCGCGTTTTGCAGAATCAGTGCCAAAATGTCCAACCTCAGACTTAGGCACATTTTTTATTATGCCTCTCCAAGTGTATTGCTACTTTTGATATTTTTTAATTTTATTTGAGTGGAATTTTTTTTAGAAACCTGTGACTATGCTGTGACTATCCCCTAAACAGGACTTTTTTTCTCCATTCTCATGAGAATTCATGGAAGACAATCAAGAAGCTACTCAGTGCCGAGCAGGCATGCCAAAGTGTGCTCCTGCTCTTTGCAGCTCAGCGGCAGAAGAAATGCTTTTCCACGAGTGAAGACAGAGCTGACTGTGGTTGGAAGAGAAGGGGGCTGGGGCAGTGCTTGTTGAAAAACCTGATTCTGTGGGTGAAAAGCCTGATAGGGAGGGAGGGAGGGAAAGGGGCTGGGTGCATGTCTGACAGGGGGAGGGGAGGGAAGGGAACTGGTGTCTGATAGGGTGGAGGGAAGGGGGCTAGGTGCAGAGCCTTACAGGGGGGAAAGAAGAGAAGGGGGTTGGGTGTAGAGCCTGAGAGTGGGGGGGAGGGAGGGAAGGGAAGGGGGCTGGGTACAGAGCCTGACAGGGAGAGGCTGAGTGCAGGGAGTAGGGAGTTGAGAAGGTAGGGAGGACAGATGCTCAAGGAGTTGAGAAGACAGATACTGTACATACTGGGAGAGGGTTAGGAAGGACAAATGATGGGGAAGGACAAGAGAGATGCTGTACATGTGGAGTAGTGGGAAGGGAGAGAAAGAAATGCTGCTGGTGGGGGAGAGAAAAGGAATGGAGAATTGTTGAAAATATGTGTGTGGTGTGAGAGGGAAAGAGATAATGTATATGAGGAAAGGAAGAAAGAGGGATAATTATTGGACGTGATAATGGTGGCGAGGTGGGAGGGAGAAATGTTACACTGGGAGGGAGGAGAGATGATCCAAAGGAGGGAGAGATTTTAGACCACTGCAATGGAAGGAGAGAGAGAGATGCCAGACCTCAGAATAGAAGGGAAAGATGGGAGAGAGAGATGCCAGACCACAGGAAGGAGAGGAGAGAGATGTTAAACCTCAGGAAGAGAGAGGGAAGGAGAGAGAGATGCGAGACTATGGGAGAGATTAGAGATTCCAGGCTATGTGAAGGAGAGGAGAAAGATGCCAGACCATATGAGGGGGCAACAGGGAAGACAGAGATGTTTGGCCATGGGAGAGGGATGAGATGGTGCTTAGGGATGGAAGGGAAGGGGAGACATAGGGAGGAGATGGTGCACAGCAATGGGTGCAACAGAGAAGAGATAAGAAGAAATGCTTCTTATGGATAAATGGGAGTAGGGGAGAAGAAAGAGGGAGGAGATGGTACACATGGGAAGATGGTAGATGGGAAGATGAAGGCATGGAAAAGTAGATTTTGAGAAGAAATCAGAAAAATTGAATGCTGAAAGTTAATGCTAAAGATGGATGTATAAATAATATATGAACTGACTTCGCATTCAACACAAACCTGTCTATGAAGTGTAATCAATATGTTTTAAGTTGCTCAGAAATGTGAAACTCAACAAGGGGGGAACGCACCCCCCTAGAATGGGAACAGAGTTTACCTCCCAGTCATTGCAACTGTTTCTGTAGAGATCACACTTCAAGCCAGGATGTTAGTTAATAAAGATTGTTACAGTCCTTGAAATGATATAAAATATAGGATTTTCTCCTTTCTTCTTATACTTGTTTTATACTTGTCAGAATATCACTTATGCATGATTGATAGAATCATAACTTAGCTCAATGAGGGGTTTGGGGTCCCGACGCGGCTCCGTTTCATGTCCTTCGTCAGGAGACCCACTCACGATTGCTGGAAAACTGGCTGTAGTCTTTTAAACTTCAGTTATGTTAAAGTTAGTGATACGACAACATTTCTGCAATACAAAAGTCATTTACAACATTGGGTGTGAGTAAAAATCCATAAACACACCTCGATGAAAAGTATTAGTTTTTAAGGCTAAACTAGAGGAGGGAATGCACAAAATACATACCAAAACTGAAAAGCTCTCACACCACAAAGTGTATTCAAACTGCCAGAAAGGACACAGCAGTACACTCCTGATTTAAATAGAGAGAAGGGGGAGGGGTTTGATGATGTCATCAAGTGGCTGATTCAATAGTCAAAACTGTAAAGAAAAACTGTAAAGCAAGAAAACTGTAAAATGCTGCAAAAAATAAAAAATAAAACAAAAATAATACAATGATCTGCAATGTTGCCACCTGGCCAAGGAACAAAATAATATTGAGAGTAATAGAAACGCAACCCACTCCATCTCGCTGTTCAGTCCGTGTGGGTGCAAGGTGTTGAGGATAAAAATCCACTTCTGTTCTTGTTTCCAAAGCATCCTTGCAACATCTCCTACTCTAGTAGGAACTATGACATTGAGAATAGAAAAGATGAGGTCCGTAGGTGCATGTTGATGATCCAACCAATGCTGTACTAGGGGGGCCTCTTTCACTCCTGTGCGAATCCTGCTGATGTGTTCTCCAATCTGGGTCTTGATACTTCGGGTAGTGCACCCTACATAAAACAACCGACATGGGCATTGAATGATGTACACTACTTGTCGAGAGTCACAATTAGTAGCGGGGCACTTGATATGACTAAGATGACTTAGACAGGTAGACATTTGTTGTAAAGTGACACAATGTTTGCATATTTTGCAACGACCACACTGCGAATGTTGACCTGACGTTTGTATCCGTGGTTGTTTAATGAACTGGGAATGGACCAAATGCTGCTTCAAGTTGCGCTGTTTGGAGAACGCGAATCTGGGCACCTGTTGGAATGCCTCATGAAATTGCATAATTCCCCAGTGTTGTTTAATGATATGTTTAATATCAAATGCCCGAACTGAATAAGGGAGGACACATACTAGAGAGTTCTCATCTGATTTTGATGGTGAAGACAGTAATAAAGTTCTATTTGCATATAAAGCTCGCTTATATGCTTTCTGTATCACTGAGTGAGGATACCCCCTTTGCTGAAATCTAAGTTTCATTTCACCAGCTTTTATAATATATTCCTGGACCGTGGTGCAGAGTCTTCGGAGACGTAAAAATTGTCCCACTGGAATGTTATTTCTTAAATGTCTGGGGTGGAAACTACTGTATTCTAGTAAATTCTAGTAAATTTATCAAAGCAATTTCTGACTTCTTCTAGTTTTCACTAGTGACATCCCCGCCATCTCATAAAGAAAAAGATGGATGTATGGCAGAAAATGAATGAGAAAAAAAACAGCAAATGGATAAGGTGGCCCTGGATACACAGTTAAGAGCACAGACAGGAAGTGCAGCCAGTGACTGCAGCCAGAGACTTGGAAAGATGGTTTGAAAACCAAAATCACCAGGCAAGAAAGGTAGGGGAAATGATTTTATTTTCAATTTAGTGACTGAATTGTGTCAGATTTGAGAAATGACATCTGCTTTCAATATTTAGCACTGTTCAGGAAGAAATGCATTTGTTTATATTTCTCTGGGGGTTGTACTGTATGCAGAATCTTGCATTTAGGGTTTTATTTACACTTCTCCCTCTGTATTTGCAGTGATGAACAGACCCACGAATACAGAAAAACTGCAAATAACTTTTTCATAAGTTATTCGTAGTTTTCTATTAAAAACTCTCGGGAAAATGATGAAATCGCAAATAACTTCCAACATATCTTCCTTGTGCACACTGACCCCTAACGACCAACCGTGCCAAAAAGTCCAAGGCTTTGGAGCAGAACCAAGCATACACAGAGCTCACCCACTCCCCCCCTTCCCAGCTCCATGATTGCACGCCGGGCTCAGTCTCGCCCACCCATCCTTTCAGGTGGCGGCACGGTCTCCTAGCTCAAGCTCTGGCTCAGCTCCCTCCCCCCTCTCATTTCTGGCAAACTGAGATGGACAACGAGGTGGAAGTGCTGAGCTCTGGGTCCGCTCTGCCCATTCGCACCATGCCTGGCTTCTAGGAGAGCATCAGCCACTGCTGCAGCATCCAGCTCTTCCCGTGAGAACCGGGTAAGTGAAAGGCTCCCCGCCCATTCCCTGTCCCCCAGTTTAGCTCTCAGTCCCCACGTGCTTGGTAATTATTCCAGCCCTTTCCCTTGCTATCTTTTTCTGCCTCGTGCTCCCATTGTACTCATGGATGATATAATTTGGGGGGAGGAGCCATCAAGCGAGAAACCACAAAAAATTGAAATTGTGATTGCTGAAACTGCGAATACGGAGGAAGAAGTGTATATATTTTAGTACTTTTAGTTTGTGGTCCTGTATTTGTATACGGGTTATCTGTGTTCTGCATGTGTGAACAAGGCCAGGTGTTCTGGAAGGAATGAATGTTGAGAAACATACAGTGTGCTTTGCGGTTTTTTAATTTTGTGGTTAACCATTATGCATTATTAATAAGATTATATTGTGTGTATATATGAAAAATGAATGGAAAAATGGTATTATAATTAGTACTATTATGGGGGCGGGGTCTGGGGTGGAGATTAGGCAGAGTCTGGGGTAGAGCTTGCGAGCCCCCCCAAATAAAAAAGCATTCTGCTGCCTATGGCTGTTAGCATGACTGTGTGCTAACTGCACAATAAAAAGACCCACAGTAACTGCTTTTCACACTTTAATAAAATGATCCTAAAATTATTCAAATCTGTTACATCAAATATGGATTGTTAGAGATTGCAGGAGGTCCTTGCAATATTGGAAAACTGAGCATCCAAATGACAGATGATGTGGACAACAAAGTGATGCAAATAGGGAAATATGACATAAATTATTGCTATAAAGGATTTAGGTGCCATTGTGGACCATATGTTGAAATCTGCTCAGTGTGAAAGCAGGATCCAAAAATGCAAACAGAATATTAGAGAAATTATTAGGAAAAAAATAGTGAATTTAAACAAGTAAACACAATAGACTGCTTTTTCAGAAGCACAAAGAGTAGGGAACACTTTTTCAAGTTACTAGCATTATATTTAAAACAAATAGGAAGAAATAGTTTCTCATTCAATGCATGCTTAGGCTGTGGAATTTGTTGCCAGAGGAAGTATAAGGTGGGTTTATAAAAGGTATGGAAAGTTCCTCGAGGAAAAGTTCATAAACTGCTACTAAGGCAGATTTGGGGAAATGCATTGGTAATCATCAGTTCTATCAGGAATACATACTCCCTGATCTTGTTTTTGATAGCCATTTTCATCTTCTCTATGTGAAACCTGGTTGAGGGAAGGCAAGTTGTACTATCTCTACCAATCTTACCCCCCCCCCCCCCCAAGATTTTCTTTCTTCTTTAAAGAGTTGGCAGGATGAGTGGTCCTATTAATCTCCATCTGCACTCTGAGACTCTACTAGTTCTAAGAAATATTTTCCTCCTTTCTCCTATTACTGCTTTATTTCCAGAAGTTGCCTG
The DNA here is from genome assembly GCF_902459505.1 of Geotrypetes seraphini. Lineage (NCBI taxonomy): Eukaryota > Metazoa > Chordata > Amphibia > Gymnophiona > Dermophiidae > Geotrypetes > Geotrypetes seraphini. The sequence goes on along the minus strand of NC_047084.1, from coordinate 235,480,454 downwards.
CTGTCTCCTCTTTATGTAATAGCTCTGGATCACAAAAAATTCTCAGAATTGTCCTCTTTGTTTCTACAGCAGACACCGTGATCTCTTTTTGTAGTGCACCCTTCATTGCAGGATGCTTCCTCAGCAAGTTGGTTAAATCCATTATTATAGTGAGGGAAGTTGGCACCCAGAGTGCAGGCACCCAGCATTGCCAACCAGTGCACCTCCATGCGCTCTTCCCCACTGCCCCAACATCACTGCATCCCCTATTCTCCTCCACTACCACAACATTGTTGTGCCTCTCTGCTCTTTCCTGCTGCTCCGAACTTACTGCCCTCCCTTCGTACCTACATAAGAACATAAGAATTACCGCTGCTGGGTCAAAACCGGGGTCCATCGTGCCCAGCAGTCCACTCACGTGACGTCCCTCTGGTCCAAGACCAGCGCCCTAACTGAGACTAGCCCTACCTGCATATGTTCCGGTTCAGCAGGAACTTGTCTAACTTTGTCTTGAATCCATGGAGGGTGTTTTCCCCTATGACAGACTCCGGCAGAGCATTCCAGTTTTCTACCACTCTCTGGGTAAAGAAGAACTTCCTTATGTTCGTACGGAATCTATCCCCTTTCAATTTTAGAGGGTGCCCTCTCGTTCTCCTTACCTTGGAGAAGGTGAACAACCTGCCCTTATCTACTAAGTATATTACCTTCAGTACTTTGAATGTTTCAATCATGTCCCCTCTCAATTTCCTTTGTTCGAGGGAGGCCCAGTTTCTCTAATCTTTTGCTGTACGGCAACTTCTCCAGCCCCATAACAATCTTAGTAGCTCTTCTTTGGACCCTTTCGAGTAGTACCGTGTTCTTCTTCAAGTACAGCAACCAGTATTGGATGTAGTACTCCAGGTGATGGCGCACCATGGCCCGGTACAGCGGCATGATAACCCTCTCTGATCTGTTCGTGATCCCCTTCTTTATCATCCCTAGCATTCTGTTCGCCCTTTTCGCCGCCACCGCACATTGCGCGGACGGCTTCATCGACTTGTCGATCAGAACTCCCAAGTCTCTTTCCTGGGAGGTCTCTTCAAGTACCACCCCGGACATCCTGTATTCGTGCATGAGATTTTTGTTACCTACATGCATCACTTTACACTTATCCATGTTGAACCTCATCTGCCATGTTGATGCCCATTCCTTGAGCCTGATTATGTCACGTTGCAGATCTTCACAATCCCCCTGTGTCTTCACTACTCTGAATAATTTTGTATAGTCCGCAAATTTAATCACTTCACTCATCGTACCAATGTCCAGATCGTTTATAAAGATGTTGAAGCGCATGGATCCAAGCACCGAGCCCTGTGGCACCCCAATGGTGATTCTCTTCCAGTCCGAGTATTGTCTATTTACTCCCACTCACTGTTTCCTATGCTCCAGCCAGTTTTTAATCCACATGAATATTTCACCCACGATTCCATGGCTCGCAATTTTCCGAACTAGTCGTTCATGAGGAACCTTGTCAAACGCCTTCTGAAAATCCAGATACACAATGTCTACCAGGTCACCCTTGTCTATCTGTCTGTTTACTCCCTCAAAGAAGTGCAGCAAGTTCGTCAAACACAAACTGCCTTTGCTAAAACCGTGCTGACTGGTCCTCATCAGCCCATGTCCGTCAAGGAGATCAATGATGCAGTCCTTTATCAGCAACTCTACCATCTTTCCCGGTACCAAAGTCAGACTTACCGGTCTGTAGTTTCCCGGATCTCCCCTCGAACCTTTCTTGAAGATCGGCGTAACATTCGCCACCTTCTAGTCTTCTGGAATCTTTCCCAATTAAATCGACAGATTGGCTATTAGTTGAAGCAGTTCAGCTATAGTCCCTTTCAGTTCCTTGATGACCCTCAGATGGATGCCATCAGGTCACGGGGATTTATCGCTCTTAAGCCTATCAATCTGTCTACACACCTCCTCTAGACTGACCGTCAATCCTGTCAGCTTTCCGTCTTTGTTTCCAGCATATAGCCTGATGGGTTCTGGTATGCTGTGTAAATCTTCATCGGTAAATACAGACACAAAAATCTTCACCGGCAGTGAGCAGGCTGGAATGGATACTGCTTGTGCTGGCTGAGGCTTCCTTCTGAAGTCACTTCCTGGCCCTGCACACAGGTAGTGACATCAAAGGAGGGATGAGGCCAGCACAAGCAGCACACAGGACAACCTGCTCACTGTTGGTGAAGTTGTAAAGAGATACAGGGGGGCACAGCAATGTCAGGCAACGGGGATGAGCAGGGGTGCCAATGACCCCGCCAAGTCATCATCTGGGGCACTCTATTACTACATCACTGGTTAAGTTCCCAAGAACAAGGGAAATGCCAGGCTATGTGTTCCAGTCTTCAGCCACACAATGATATTGTTTCTCTTTCTCTGCAGCATATAGAGATTAATCCAGATTTCTTTATAATTCTTGTAGTACAGCTTGTATGAATAGTTCTATAAAGCACTAGCAGATGAGTGCAGGGATTGTTTAATCCTCCAACCTTGCAGCATTGGCTGTATTTCAAGTTTTTCTCCAACCAGGAAATGAAAACATGCAACATGGTAAGTTCACCACTCTGTTGATGTGTAAGCTCAGAGGGAATGGAACGTAAATTTAGCAAAGTCAAGAATGACAATATTCAACATAATGGAGAATGTTGACAATAATATAGTGGAACATCAGCTAATCATGTTGAGTGAATGAGACTAATGTATAACAGAAATGGAAGAAACAAGAAAAATGTACTGAAAACAAAATGTAATTCAATAGTAAACAGAAAACAAAGCTAATATATTTTATATTTTGGGGTGTTCTTTCACATTTTTAACCCTTCTGTGACGGGGTGCTGAAACGTTCTCAGCCCAACCAACCAGTTTTCTAAATTCTGAGTGTTATTTTGTCACTGTAGCTGAAAAGAGTGTTATCTTATTTCAGTAAGTGCCCATTTGCAGAAACATAATTCTATGTTTTGACCTTGTTTCAGATCATTGATTAAACCATATCTATGTTATTCTCTTTGTTGGTCTGAGAACATTTCAGCACCCCTGTAACTTAGTCATCATAATGCCAAATATCTAGCTGAGTGGCATGGCCTCAAGAATGTAGCACAAGTAGAGTATGGTCAGTCAGGATTGCTACTGCTTAGTAGTTAGAGATTTCTTCACCTGCTGCATCCTTATCATCCCCAGCCTCAAATTATTCAAGAAGCAGAAGCCAGGATTGGGAACTAAACCATGATCTTTGCAGGGCAGCATACATACTGGTTCATGAATGTGATGTGGAAGGGCATGTTCAATAATATAGCCAAAGATCCAGTAGAGAAAATGGTCATTTTCAAAACAGAAAATGCCTATTTTTTTTATATAATTAAATGGTCATCTCCTAGATGTGTTTATCTTCAGTGCATCTATCTTTTTGAACCATGTTCAAAACAAAAAAGTCCAAAAGAAAATTGCACAAAACAAGCCATTAGGATGTAGGAGGGACAAAGAATTATTAGCACAATGGCTACATAGGCATCCTAGCAGAGCAGAGGCATACTCTAGGGGGCACTACAGTGAACTTCACATAAAAGGTCCCAGGTAAAAATCTCACCATACCTCACCCAAAATCTAATGTACCCTTTATGCCTGTAGATGTCACCTATAGGCTGATACTGTAGGTTTGGGGTAGATTTCAGAGGGCTCACATTTTTTACCGCAAGTGTACTTATTAGAGTGGGATATGGACCTGGGCCCCCTTCTCTGTATTCCACTGCATTGACTACTAGGATACTCCAGAGACCTGCTTGTTGCTCTAATACAGTGGTCTCAAATTTAAACTCTTTGCAGGGCCACATTTTGGATTTGTAGGTACTTGGAGGGCCTCAGAAAAAAAACAGTTAATGTCTTACTAAAGAAATGACAATTTTGCATGAGGTAAAATTCTTTATAGTTTACTAGTGTTTAAGCCCGTTACATTAACGGGTGCTAGAATATATGTCTGTCTGTCTTTCTTTCTTTCTGTCTCTCTCCATTGCCCTGTCTCTTTTTTCCTTTCTTTCTGTCTCTCTCCCTGGACCCCTGTCTATCTGTCTGTCTTTCTTTGTCTCTCTCCCTGCCCACTGTCTTTCGTTCTCGTGCGCTGCCTGCCTGTCTTTCTGTCTCTCTCCATAGCCCCCTGCCTGCCTGACTTTCTTTATCTTTCTCCGTAGTTCCCATCTGTCTTCCCCCCAAAGCAAACCAAAATTGCTCCCTGCCCCCCAGCACACCCCTCCTCCCCAAAGCACAGCAAGTTCGCGCCCTGGCCCCCTTTCCCTCTCCCCCTACTTCCATGTGCAGCAGCAGCATTTCCCTCCCCCCTTCCCTGTGCAGCAGCAGCATTTTCCACACACCCCCCCCCACACACACACTTCCTCGTGCAGCAGCATTTCTGTTTGTTTCTGGTTGGGTCTCTTACAGTCCCTTGCTGAAGTTATTTTTGAGTTTAAAGCTGCCACGGCAGCTCCTCTCATGATCCGCACCTGCGTCAGAAGCCTTCTTTCTGATGTGACGTCAGAGAGGCTTCCGACATAGGTGCAGTTCATGAGAGGAGCCACCATGACGGTTTTGAACTTAAAAAATAACTTCAGCAAGGGACTGTAAGGGAGTCGGCCAGACCGTGGGCCACGCTGTGTTAAACGGAGTGAGGGCGGGAGGGGGGAGTTGCCTCCATGCGTCCCTGCTTAAGGTGCCTCCGTGTGTGCAGAAGAAACCACCACTGACTCCTTCTGCTGCGTATGCGAAGCCACGGAGCTACAGAGCACGGATCATGCAAATAGGAGTGCACATAATAATATTGTAATTTATAGCTTGTAACCCGCAGGCTCCGGGCAATGTGTCCCGGGCTGTGGGGACAAGGAATATCTCTTGTGAGCCGCGGAAGGCTCCACAAGGAAGGGAAAAAGCAAACCAGTTTAGAATAAGGATTTTGCCCACAAGTCAGGTAAGTTGTTCATGAAAACCAGGACTGGATTTATTTGAGTTACCAAACAGTGAAACCAAAAACATAAATAATTTGTCAGGACTTTTCACCAAGCAATCCAGTCTTTTCAAAAAACAAAACTCAATTTCAATATCATATCAATATAGTCTTTCAATCCACATGAAAAGTGTCCTGTATTCATAAATAACCCTTAGTTTAAAATTTTTCCAAAATAAAAAAAAAACTGACAAGAAGAAAATAGTCTCTTCCCTTTTGAAAGTGTCTTTAGATCACCGTCAGTGACACAGCACTGTTCTTCCTCAGCAATATAAATTATGCTGACCAGGTGGTGTGCTCCACGTGTTGTAATACTGCTACAAAATAGAGCCCACTATCCCACCTCAAAACGTGGGGCTAAATCCCCCACCACACTGGCTGGATAAAGTGTAACACAAAAGATTAACAAATGTCAGTTTTACAGTCTCACACTCCTGTGCTGCTCTGCTTCAGTTTCAGCAGGGCAAAAACACATCCTCAAAAGAAAAATAAACCAAAACAGTTCACTATCCAAGACAAAAGAAATTGAAATACTTTTTAGGCAGATTTTGTACTTGCCTTGGAGAGACACACTTCCATGGGTTGATAATTTGATTGAACCTCTGGGCCTGGTTCTGATTCCAACTCCATAGCTTGTGAAACTTCAGAGAGGTCAGGAGTCATCTCAGTCCCAGCTTCAACAATCTCCATGCATTCTGGGGTTTGTTGGTCCTGCAGAGCTCTTAGTCCTGAGCTAGGCTGCCAGTACTTTTCTTGTGACTGTTCTCCACCTCTCCAATTCTCCCTCTGCCTTTCCAACTGCTCAGACCTGAGATTAAGGAACTTGCAACCCCGCCCAACCTTCCCAGGTGCAAAGCATTTCCGGTCACAAGACTTGGGAAGGTGAGGGGGAGGGGAAGTCTGAAGCTCAACCCCCATGCTCCCTCTGCTGGCTTTAATAGGAATAGCAGGCAAAAAGGAAAACTGTTCTTTAGCTTGAGCAGAATGGGAACTAATTGCTCTAGGCATGGGCCTTATACTAGGGCCAGTCCTAGCAGGCCTACCTCGCATACCACAAGCTAAAGAGACATATGATCAAGAAACTCTTTTATTTTACTTTTGTGATTATGATAAACATACCGAGTACCTGGCGGGCCGCATGTGGCCCCCAGGCTGAGAGTTTGAGACCACTGTTCTAATAGGACTGGCCATAACATCTGAAGCTGTCATACAGGCTTTTATATACTGTTTCATTCACATCTTTGAGGGGGGAGGGGGGTCAAAGCATATCAGTGACCACTGGGAGAGTAAGAGATCATACCTCAATCCCTCCAATTGTTATCTAGTCAGTTTGGAAACATTTTAGGCACTTATTCATTATTTCACATGTTTCTCTGGTTGACCTCAATACTAATAAAAATGATTTAAAAAAACAGGCCTAGCCCCAAACACCCTGGATGTATTCTAAAATGTTTGATCATTGAAGAAAAACAACCAAATCATAAGCCTGGCCTAATCCCACCTAAACCATACCTCTAACATGCCCCTTTGAGATTTAGAAGCACTGCAGACAAACAGCATAGAAATACATTTAGAAAATGGGTTTCATAAATAGCAAATTGGAAGGGTTTGGGGAGAAAATCAGTCATCTATGCCTTTATGTCACTTTTTAGACCTTTTTTTTTTGGTGGGGGGGGGGGGTAATGAGTCCCAACGCCAATTATATTAAGGCTCCCTGATCCATTACTTGTGACAAATTGTAAAAAAAAAGTAACCCAGATGACATATTAGCTGTAAAATAATTCTGTGCAGCAACAGGTTTAGCAAAACAGAGCGAGTGTTAAATTAATTTTGTTTCATTTTCATCAGCACACTACACAGCAAGATTTGTGTCACGCACTATTCTAAGGCTTTATAATGATGACAATTGGCAGTTTAACAGTTCCAGTTTCATAATGACGAGTAAGTTATACAGCTCACGTTTCTATCCATTCATATGCAATATGCAGCTCAGCTAAAACTATTGAATCCCGAGCAGCCACGAGTTCAGGAGTTCATGGGGAATATTTCTGGCTCAAAAAATATGTGTTTGTGTATGTGTAGCTCTGGCCGCCTAAGTCAATGAAATGCTTGTTCAAGAGCGCACGTTTTTCAGCTGTTAGCATTTTACAAATGGATCGCAAACTGATTTACGTGATCACTTAACAGAATGGCTCTGTATCTAAAACATTTGAGCTATTTCATAAATTTTATTTTTATTGTTCTGGGCCACCTTGAAAAGAAAATATTTAGAAGAGTGTGATTATTATTTTTGAGATGAGTGGCATCATTTCTTCAATTGCTTTATTCACACTGTTCCCAAAAAATCATTCTAAGTTGAAACTCTGGGCTTTCACATAAAAACTGAATTAGAAAAAGATGCAGAACATTAGGCATTCCATTTCTGAGGGTTCTTTGAAGTGTTTACTTTGGTGCATAACATGAAGAGAGAATATGAAATTTCTAGTTAGAATATGATGATGGGTGTCATATGAAATGTTTTCTTTAAATGTTTGGATCATTATTTTCCTATAGTAAGAACAGGATTTTATCTGAAGTCCTTGATGCCAAGACAGCTACTGATTTGGAAATTCATCACACAGATGTAATAATAGTACTATTTAAATAATGGTGCTGGAAATTAGCAGACATTTTTCAGCTGCCATCCAGATTAGGGGGTTCTTAACTCAGCCTTCAGAACACGGTCTGTTTTTAAGATATCTACAATGAATATGCATGAGATAAATTTGCATACATCATTTCCATTGCATACAAATCTATAACATGCATATTAATTACAGATCAAGAAAACATGACTGGCTGGATGTTCCAAAGTCAGGGTTGAGAACCTCTGATCTAGACATTAGGTTTAGTACCAATATAATAAACTAATGGTATAGAATTTACACTGTAAAGATTTCTGTACTTGAAACTGTCATCAAGTTAAAATGTGTGTTGAAAAGTAATTACAGTATGAAAGCATTCAGTAAACCAATTCATTGAAAAAATGAATTTTAAATTTTGTTTCAGGTCTGAGAACACAACCCAGGGTATCAGGGTAGAGACCCCCAGATATGGAACCATGGGTCAGATCTTTAAACCCTAAACCCTTAGCTAGAGAGCCTCTGACCAAGAACCCTAAAACCTGGAACCTATAGGTCAGAGTGCTTCTGTCTGGTACCAATTGACTTGGGATCCTATGACCAGAGAGGCCTAGACTTGGAATTGGGCCAGATAACCTTGGACCTGAGACCACCTCACTGAAGACCCTCCCTCTAAGCCAGAAAGTCCCTGACCCAGGACTCAGACTTTGATCCATTGTTCTAAGAGACTATAACTCCTCACCCAAGATAAACAGACCAGAGACCCCCAGATATGAATCCCTGGATCAAAGAACCTCTTAATTTTGACTCACAATCCGAGGATGCTTTGAGCAAGGTGACCCAGCCCATTTAACCTCAAGCCAGAGAATATCTGACCAAAATCCCTAGACATGAGTGAGACTGCTTCTATGGTGGGTGTGTGTGTGTATGTGTGTACATGTGGTTCTGAGTAGAAATTATGATTGACCAGATGATTGCCTAAAGGTGTACTTTTTGGCATACACATGGGTATAGTAATAAGGGTTTGGGGTTGGGGATTCTAGATCAGCTATTTCTAAAACTGGTGTCACTTTCTGACTCAAAATCTCTTAACTCAAGGCATGAATTATAAGCACTGTCCAACCCCTACTCCCTCAAAGCTCAAACAAAATATTACCAGAATGCTGATCACAGGAGATGGCTAGATCCCCCAAAATACCAGTATAGGAAATAACAGTCCCTAGCTTGACACTATCCCATCCTCCCCAATAATTACTGGTGGAGGGGGAGTCCCAGGTCATACCTTGAAGCCCAAGCCAATGATTGCAAACATCCAGCAATGCTAGCCTCAGGTTAATATCCAGACAAGACTCTGTATCCCTTTTCTGGGCCCACTAAGGGCCAGTGGAATTCCAAAATTCTTCACTAAACCCTGAAAGGTAGCCATTAACCTAGCACATATATTAGATGTTGCATTTTCAACAAACAAAACATTATCTATATAATACACAATGGTGTTCTTTCCAGACCTTATGAAAGAATGTTGTGATCCCCTCAAATTAAGCACATACAATATAAAGATTAATAATGTGTACCACCTGGTCAAATGAAATATACTGAAATGGACAAATTAGTGAGCCAATGAAATTATTAACACTCATCCCCAATAGGTATTAAAGATTGTGAATAAGGTAGAACTTCCCTGACACCTTTTAGACCCTAACCCAAGTGGCAATGCAACTGATTTCTCGAAATGAAGGACCAAGGAAGAGCCTTCAATCTGACCTAATTACAATTCCACAAAGCAGCTGAAGCAATAGCCAATAAGAAGTGAAATGTAGTGGTGGTTGGCAATTCTTTTCTGAGAAGTACAGAGGCACCCATCTGCTGTTTGGACATGATGTCAAGGGAGATGTGTTATCTGCCTGATGCAAAGATTCAAGATGAAGCAGAAGATTTGCTGAGACTCATCAAGCCTAAGGACCAATAGCTACTTATCCATGTTGGCACAAATGATACTACTGGGCATCTCATTGAACGTATCAAAAGTGACTTCTTGGCCCTGGGAGAGAGGATGAAGAAATTAGGTGCACAGGCAGTGTTCTCATTGATCCTTCCTGGTTTGAGTAAAGAACAAATAAGATAAACTTGTAACCGAGAGTTAAATGTGTGGCTGCGTGGATGGTGTCAATGTGAGAACAATCCTAAGATGATTTTCCAAGACCTGTGCATCACCTATCAAAGAAGGGACAAAGGGGTAAATTCTATAAACGGCGTCCCGATTGTAGGTGGTGGTAGGTGTCCTGTTGCTATCTAACCAGCCAATCGGGACGCACATTTAAAAAAAACAAACAAAAAACATTCTGAGACAGGCTGCCTACATTGTAGGTGTCTTTATAAATCTAGGGAGGCGGGTAGGGTTTAGGGGGGTCTAGGTAGGCTACCTTTGGAGGGGTGTGTGTGAAAGGTATCCGGCAGGAGGGACTGGGCATCCCTCCTGCTGGTGAACTTTCGGGGGGGGGGAGGGTGTAAGCTGTCTGACAGGAGAGATTTGGCATCTCTCCTTCTGATGAACTTTTTTGGGGTGAGGGGCTATCCAGCAGGAGAAATTGGGTATCTCTCCTGCCTGTGATCATTCATGGGTTCAGGGGTATCTGGCAGGAGAGATTGGGCATCTCTCCCAGTGATCATTTAGGGTTTGGGGGGTGTCTGGAAGGAGGGTCTGGGCATCCTTCCTGCTGGTAGTCTTTGGGGGGGGAGCCCCTTGGAGCCGAGGAGCTAGAATCTAAGGTTGTATTATTTTTTTTTATATCCTTTAATAGCCTGGACATGGGGAAAAGGAAAACTAAACCTAAGAGTTCAACACCGGCTGCATCTGGTCCTATGGACAAGCATTTGACATTATTAACCGATAATCCTTCAACAGTACCACTTAACATGAACTCTTCCATTTCGGGTGCTTCAATGAGTCCCCTCGAAAGAACTCCTCCCCTTCATCCAGTATCAAGTGATAGTAGGAATATAAATCCTACTATGTCTACCGAATATGTGGTATCCTCCACTCAGATAAATAAATTAGTTTTTACTGAAATACCTAAATCACCTGAATTTTCAAGTGTAGTGGAAGATCAACCACAAATGATTTGTGATTAGGTGTATCTAGAGTAGAAGGGTTTCTCAGGTCAACTGTGAAACAAACAGTGGATTTTTCACAGTCTGTGTCTCATAAGTTTGAAAATGTGGATTCCAATATAGGTTTCTTAGACAAACGCTTAAATGTGGTAGAAACTCAATGTAATACACTTCAAGCTGTCTCAGTATCTGCTGTTAAGGATTCCACGATGATACATTCTAAAATGGAATTAATGGAAAATATGTATAGAGCGAGGAATCTCCACTTGGTCAATTTTCCAGTAACTCACTTACTATCTTCTGAAATTTTATTAAGGAAATTTTGTAAAGAAATACTGGGATTGCCCAATCCAGAAAATTTCCCAATAAATAATTATTATTATGTACCTCAAAAGAAAATAGAATCCACCCAGGAGGTAGACCCTTTGGTCGCAAGTGAAGTTAATCTGACAGAGTTTCTGGAAGATAGTCAGGATGTGATCCAGAGTCGATCTACCCTGGTGATAACATGCATGAGTGAGATAGATAAAATGTTAATAATGAAACTTTATTTTAAAAATAGGTTAACAAAATTTTGTGGGGACTTGGTTAGAATTTTTCCAGATGTCTCTAGAGCTATGCAATTAAGAAAGAAATAATTTTTGAAATTAAAAGTAAGAGTTTTAGCTCTAGAGGCTTCTTTTTATTTAAAATTCCCATGTAAATGTCTTGTTAAATTACAATTAAGAAAAGAATGTAGTTGTGAACGTATTGTAAATAATAACAATTGAAGAACGACCCTACAATAGTTATTAGGCGAGCTGATAAAGGGGGCGCAATAGTGGTATGGGGTTTAGATTTATATATTGCAGAAGCTAATTTTCAACTTTTCAATATAGATACCTATTTAAAATTGGATTATGATCCTTCTGTGGAAATTTTTGAAAGTATTGCTCAAATTAGCTCTGAAGCTTTGAAACAGGGCTTCCTAACAAAAAAGGAATTTATGTTTCTTACTCATCAATAATTTAAGGTTCCTATTTTTTATTTACTCCCCAAAATCCACAAAAATACGCAGCGACCCCCAGGATGTCCAATCGTTTCTGCTCGAGATTCTCTGCTTGAAAAGACAAGTAAATACACTGATAAAAAATTAATTTGTTTCTTGAAAGATATTAGATCATACATTCAAGATACTACATAGTTCCTCAGAATGTTAAATGATCTGGAACCTGAGATTCCAAAAGATTGTATATTGATTACATTTGATGTATGCTCATTATACACAAGCATACCCCAAGAAGAAGCCCTTCAGGTCCTAGCTAAGTTATGGAATCCTCAACTTAATCCTGAGAATGGTTTTGCACAATTTTTGAAAGAATTATGTACCATAGCTTTGAAGAATAATTATTTTATCTTTAATGGTGAATTTTTCAAGCAACTTTCAGGTATCGTTATGGGTGCGTCATTCGCCCCTACTATAGCGAATTTATACATGGCTTGGTTCGAGGAGACATTTATTTATAAGTTAGCAGAATTTCAATATATGCTGAAATGGTGGCGTTTTATAGACGACGTATTTGCTATTTGGGTAGGGACCCTACAACAACTCCAAGAATTTACCTTGCTACTAAATCAATGTCATGAGTCCATTAAATTTACTATGTCATATAGTAAAAACAAAATCAGTTTTTTGGATGTATTAGTGCAATGGGACGGAATTCATCTGGCAACATCTATCTTTCGAAAAAATACCGATAGAGATACTCTATTGAGATTTGATAGTATGCATCCTGCACACTTGAAGACTAGTATCCCCTTTGCCCAGTTTTTAAGATATCGGAGGATATGTAACACGAAAGAGAACTTCCTTCAAGAGGCTAAAATATTGGAACAAAGACTATTATCCAGGAAGTATCCTGTTCCAATAATTAAAAAAGCGAAGAATCCTAGAGATATTTTATTGGATTATAACAAATCTCAAGAAGAACAAATTGATTTGATCCCATGCATAATTAAACAAACTTGCACATCTCCACAGATTATTAAGAGATATAAAAGACATCTTCCATTGCTTAAAACACTTCCTTGTTTTGAAAATAAGAAATTTATTTTTTCTCAATCTAGAAATAGAAATCTGAGTGATTGGTTATGCCATACATCTAAAGAAAGATTTGATATCGATAGAACGGAAACCACTTTAGGACATAGCCCGTGTGGACATTGTTCAAATTGTATGGTTATGTCTATGATCTCTAATTTCATTAACCCGAATGATGGAAAAAATTATGTTTTACGACATACTTCTACATGTCAAACAGCCAACGTCGTGTATGTAATACAATGCCCCTGTGAACTGTTTTATGTGGGCCAAACATCACTTAGCTTTACTATAAGGCTAACAGAGCATAAAAGCTGCTTAAATACACGTAAAGTTACAGCCCCCATAGTGGCTCATTGTTTGGATTTTGAACATAAATTTGAAAATCTGAAATGTTGGGTTATTGAGAAAGTCGTTCCATCTTTAAGAAGAGGAGATATCAGGAAGTTGTTGTGGCTTACACACCATAGAACCACAGGGTTTAAATACGGTGTATGAATGGCAACCTTTTTTGTGAGAATACAGTTTATTTTTCATCCGGATTTTCTTTATTTTGCGTAATGTTGTATAACCTGGTGCTTAGCCTATTACACATCACGTTCTTGTGATGATGTCATGACGCCCGGCTCCTTCCTCCTTTTTGAACGAGTCGGGCGCGTCTCGCAGTCCCAGGTCCATTTTGAGAGAAGCCAGCTTTTCGTTGTGCTGCTAAGAAGCGTGGAAGTAACCTATATAACATGGATCCCCTGAAGTAGCCTGCCTTCAGGCAAAACAGAAAGCCTTTTCTGTCGGGACGAAGAATTGTTTCACCTTCAGATGAGTGATATATTTTCTTAGAGATTTTGATACTCGGGTCTTACAAGCTACGCTACTTAACCATTCTGAATTATTTACAGCTGAGCTGATTGCCATAGTATAGTGAGTTTGGGATTTAATCACTATTTTATAAGACACTAGCTGATGCCCCGGCGTTGCACGGGTATTTAATTATAGCAATAACACTGTAAATGGATTCAAATAAAGATACTTTACAGTGGTGAATGAAATTATTTTTTTACAGCTTTATAAAAAGTACAATATTCAAATTATAATGTGAAATATTTGACAAAATGAATACAATACAACTAACACAAAACTTGATTATAAACAACATTTTTAGTTTCACCTCCAGGAGCAAGAACATATAAATTCTTGGGTGAACCCACCCTTGAGCAAGCAACATAGAGTTGACCATGGGAAAAACAGGGGGATCTGAAATCCACTCCACAGTATGTAATAGTCTGTCCCTGTGATTTGTTGATTGTGATAGAGAATGCAAGTCTCACTGGAATTTGCAATCTCTTAAACTGAAAAGGAAGATGTGTTGCAAGTTTCGTTCAAATCGGGCAAGCCGTTTTTGCGTTGGCAGCTTTTTACAATTTTTCCATTGACATGAATGGGTGAAATCTGATTTTCTGTTTGTAGCTCCGCCCATGTGTGCAGGTGGGCCACGAGACCCACAGAACATATCACCCCAGGTAGTGAGGGATCTGCATATCAAGTTTAGTTCAAATCGGGCAAGACGTTTTTGCGTTGGCAGCTTTTTACATTTTTGCCATTGACATGAATGGGTGAAATCTGATTTTCAGTTTGTAGCTCCGCCCACATGTGCAGGTGGGCCGTGAGACCCCCAGAACATATCACCCCAGGTAGTGAGGGATCTGCATACCAAGTTTCATTCAAATCGGGCAAGCCGTTTTTGCGTTGGCAGCTTTTTACATTTTTGCCATTGACATGAATGGGTGAAATCTGATTTTCAGTTTGTAGCTCCGCCCACGTGTGCAGGTGGGCCGCGATACCCCCAGAACATATCACCCCAGGTAGTGAGGCATCTGCATACCAAGTTTCGTTCAAATCGGGCAAGCCGTTTTTGCGTTGGCAGCTTTTTACATTTTTGCCATTGACATGAATGGGTGAAATCTGATTTTCTGTTTGTAGCGCCGCCCACATGTGCAGGTGGGCCGCGAGACCCCCAGAACATATCACCCCAGGTAGTGAGGGATCTGCATACCAAGTTTCGTTCAAATCGGGCAAGCCGTTTTTGCGTTGGCAGCTTTTTACATTTTTTCCATTGACATGAATGGGTGAAATCGGATTTTCTGTTTGTAGCTCCGCCCACGTGTGCAGGTGGGCCGCGAGACCCCCAGAACATATCACCCCAGGTAGTGAGGGATCTGCATACCAAGTTTCGTTCAAATCGGTCAAGCCGTTTTTGCGTGATCGCGGCACATACACACACACACACACATACATACATACACACATACATACCTCCGATTTTATATATATAGATTTTTGGACGTTGTCATTCAAATCACTAAATATTTTGAAAATTTTGAAAATACTTACCTCTTGAAAATCTTTTGAGATTATACTTCAATGTATGAAAGTAATTTATATTTGTACGGAGTTTTTTTTATAAACCCGTGATGATGTGGGGGGCATAGGGCACTTGTGTAGTCCCGGCAGCCCACAATTGAGGTTTATTTTTTCTCAGTTTTTTCTATGATTTGGTCAACTGTTCTTTTTGTCATTGTGGTGTGAATGAACCCCTGCTGCTATTATTATTTACAATACGTTCACAACTACATTCTTTTCTTAATTGAATACGATTGTACCTCTATTATATTTTGTTAAATTACAAGACATTGAATATGTCTTTTGGGATCCTATTCAATTGCAACAATTTTTAATTGCCCGAGAACAGAAATGAGTTAATAATAATAAAAGGTTTAAGTTTCACTACTGAGGAATAAGAGGTCATATTCAAGAATCCCAATAAGTAAGGAATGGTTTAGGATTCGCAAGGGTGAATCATGAATTATTTCTTTAGCTTTTCTTTATAATTTGTTTATTTGGAATTCTCTCATGTCTCCCCATTATTGTGGGCTTGGAAAGGAATTTTGTATGAATGAGTAAATATTGTTAATATTTGGAAGATCCTTTTTTTCTTTGTATCGTCTGATATTGTAACTATTAAATTTATAAATAAATAAAAATAAAGCCTTCATTGTATAAATGGCACCTAGGCTACAAGTAAAATACTTGAATATTGCAAATACACTGTCTCAAAATGAAAAGTTATATAAAAAGGCATCAATTTCAAGAAAATAAGTTTGGAAACATTGAAAGAGAGGAACAAACAATGGGGCAATTTAGATAAAAAATAAAAAGCTAGGCAGAACCTTCCATTAATAAACAAACATAAAGAAAGCTCCTCCAGAGCAGAAGTAGTGTTAATATACAGTACAATAAAAAGTAAATACTTTTGTGATTCCTTAGTTGAAGTAGGAGAGAACATAACAACTGGGATTATCAGAGTCCTTGCTACTAGAAACTTCTTCAAATGAATGGGATCCCTAAAGACATGAGACTTTGAATCAATCTTCACAATACAGTTATAAGGATATTGAAGGAAAAAAAAGTTCCTCCAAGTGCTAATACTTGGGGCTTGTAACTCAAAAAGGATTTTCTTCTCCCCTTTGTATCTCTGGATAGGTCAGGAAATACTAATAGTTTTCATCTTTATAGCAGAAATAAAGACACAGAACCTAAGCTTTGTCAGGTTTCAAGGCAAAGGTGGCAATCAAAGTCACTTTAGACAGAGCTTCAGCAGAAGATTCCAGGAACTCTGCCAAATTCAGTATGGCTGTTCTTATGTTATTAATAACAAAAGCTTTTGAAATACTGAAATAAATGATTTTCCCGCTCAGTGGAAGGCATGTTAAAAGGAAACAAAAGCAAAATATAGGACCTTTTACTAAAATATGTTAATTTAACACTTGGTTAATAGCTTCTCTCTTCACCTGGTGCTGAGGGGATCCAGTCAGTCCCATGGTGTGGGCAACTGACCGATTTTGACCTGCTGGCCTGGCTTAAACTCAGGGCCTGACTGGCAGCTAGTAACTTAGGGAGAGTAGGGGTCCCTGCTCTGGGTCTGGTTACTACTGGCCTGCCTCAGCATCAGGCTACTACCGGTTTGACTGGTGGCATTGCTGGCCTGGTTACTACCAGTGACTAACATGGAACCAGACATTGACTATCTCATCAACCAAAGGCAGGCCCACACATCCCATTGAAATACTGGTAAGTTTATGTTGGTCAAAGTGTTCTTCATGTTAAATATTATATTGTTCTTTCATGTTATTTTTGCACTACAAATAAGATATGTGTGGTGTGCAAGGGAATTTGTTCATGTTTTATTTTCAAACTATAGTCCAGCCCCCAACAGTCTGAAGGACCATGAACTGGCCCCCTGTTTAAAAAGTTTAAGTACCCCTGCTCTAAAAGAAGGCAGTTTCCATGCATTAACCAAGAATACTTGGTTAATGCAAGGAAACAGGCAAACTATTATATTTGGCTTTTACCGCATAGTAAATCACATAGTTCCAGATTCTCCAAATGGCACCATAATTGGTCGCCACCTACAAAAGTGGTGCCAATCACACAACAGTACTGTTTGGAGAATCATGACTATGTGAAAGGTAGACACCGGAAATGTATGCCAGGATTTTAAAGACCTACATTTCTGGCACCTACCTTTCATGAGAATTGTGTCTACAGAGGTGCCTAAGGCCACTTCTGACATTAACCACACTTACAATGGCAGTAGGTACCACAAGGTGCCTCCTTAGTTGGGACAACGGTGCTGTTTTGGGAGGCACCTGTGGGCCCCTCCATTTTTTAATGGCATTTTAATTGGCACATTCAATTACTGTGCCAATTGAACCAATTAAAACAATTAAGTTAGGCAGTGGTAGGACACTTATAATTCTTTTAGATCTCTAAATCTTTACAACAGTTGGGACCTACCCTCCGGTGTGTTGACCCTAAGGCCCAGATTCTGTATAGGACGTCCAGTCTCAGAAGCCGACAGCCCTCAGAATTGGGCCTAAGTCCAGTGAACCCAATTCTTTAACCAACATCCAGGTTATAGATTCTGGACATGCTACATTCTCTCATGTTAACTCTCAGCAGGTAGAGAGAGAACATTAACACACAACCCAAATATAAAAATATCAGAAATACCTTCATTATGTGCTGCATTATTCTGTATTTGCAGCCACTGTGCATTAAAATCACACATTAAGCAGCAGTAACTGCAAGTCTTACTATATTTTAGTATAATGTCCCTTAAATACTGTAGTCATTAGTTTTACCTCTTATAAAAAAAACAACTAAGACATTGACTATCTCATCAACCAAAGGCAGGCCCATTTTCCTTAAATTACTGACTATTGGGCAATTGTGACCCAGACTGACTAATGTTGGAGACAGGGTGTTGAGAATCAAAGGTCCATAGCCTAACTCACTAAGGCTCTTCATATGTCTTGATGTTCTAATGCTATTTTGTTAATTCCTGTAGGTTCCTCTCAAGATGGGAGAGAATCTGAAAGTTTGCATCCCAAAGGCCTGACTAATCTTGGTTTATGCTAGCAGCTGTATTGGGCTTAGTATGCTATCAAACAGCATGCATTTTATTTGTTGATTAAACTATTTGAAATATGGTGAAACTTGATATATTCATATTCATAATCACCAGACATACTCAATCACTGTAGCTCTTATAATTTCATTGGAACATTGTTTTCACTAATGACTACTCTACATTAAATCCCACAGTTTTTTCTTTCTTTCCTGGAGCATCTGTTTAAAATTTTTCCTAATATGAACACTAAAATTGCTCCAATTTTCTGAACAGGATAATGATTTAATAAGAGGTAGAAGCAGAGTGTTCAGAATTTTATGCTCATAATTATCCTAGTTTTTTTTCCCCTCTCCTTTAAAATTAACATTGACATTGAAAAATATTTTGAGACTAATTGAATAAGGGATCATTTCAATTTGTTAATTGAAAGGGGTCTGAGGAAAATCATTCATTTTAGAATGTTCAGAGTCACTTTAGTGATGTTGACCCTCTAGAACAGGGGTCCTCAAACTATGGCTCGTGGGCTGGATACATCCCTCTAAGCCATTTACCCAACCCCCGCTCGAGAGTTTACTGCTCATGTTCCCACCATTGCTGACCTGCTCCATTGTGGCTTTCTCACTATAGCGCTCTGCAGTTCTCACCGCTCCTCACTGCGTGCCACCAGTAACCCCCTCACATGAGCTCGATGGCCAGACACATAACACTGACATCACACTTTCATGCCATGTGACCCATTCACTGAGCACGTGCGATGGTGTACAAAGCCCTGTTGCCACTGGGAGGGTTTCTTGGAAGTTCGGTACAGCTTTACCAGTGCTAGTAATACTTAAGAACTCACATACATAATAGCAAAATATCATTCAGAAGATTGAAATGAAGTTAGAGATTGTGGTGGGAAACTTGGTGCCAGATATTTGGGCTACTTTATTGCAGGGGCTTCATAATATTTCACTGAACGTTCCAAACTTCAGTATGCTGTTTTGGCTCTTTTTGTGAATTCCAAACCTCATTCTGGCATTCCAGCAGCTTTTCTATTTCAAGCCTCATGCTGTTGCTCTAATAGCTTCTCTCTTCACCTGGTGCTGTGGGGCTCCAGTCAGTCCCACGGTGTGGGCAACTGACCAATTTTGACCTGCTGTTCTGGCTTGAGCTCAGGGCATGACTGGCAGCATTGTTGGCCTGCTGTTGTGTAGGCAGCTAGTAACTTAGGGAGAGTAGGGGTCCCTGCTCTGGGCCTGACTCAGTGTTCCCTCTAAGCTGCGCTGGCATGCGCTGGCGCACAAAATATTACAACGCAGCGCACAAGTTCCTCGTCACAGCGCACACAGTGTAGAGCACAGTTCTTCAACCGCCGGTCCGCAGAAAATTCCTGCCGGTCCGCGCAGGGCCGGCAAGATGGACGTTGTTAAATTTCCTGCCCTGGTGGTTTTCGCGGAAATCTTCTGTTCCTCCCAGCCTCGGGCGATCAAGACAGGCTGCCGACGTCGGGCATTCCCTCTGAGTCTCGCCTATGCGGAAACAGGAAGTTGAAACAAAATAGGCGGGACTCAGAGAGGAAAGATCCCGACGTCTGCAGCCTGTCTTGATCGCTGCCCCTGCCGAGTCGCCGAAGAGGGCTGCGGGGAAGCTGCAAGTAGAAGGGAGATGGTCAGCGTGCGCGGTGGGGGGCAGCGTGTGGATTGGGGCCATCAGCAGCGTCTGTGCTGAAAGCCTGCCCACGTGCAGAATGCGGCGGATAGGGGCCTCCGGCTCGTCTTGGGCGGCAGGGCCTGCAGTGCAAAGCTGTTTTTGCCGGCTTGGGGGGGGGGGGTGTCACGAATGTGCAGGGAGCCTTCAACAGTGGCTGTCTCCTCTCCTAGCAGCTCTATACTTACCAGGGCAGTGATTCACTTTGGCAACTTCCCCTTTCCTCAGAGGCGGCAACGGACCCAAGGCTGCCTAAGGAAATCACTTCTGCAGGCAAGTACTGAGAGCTGCTGGAAGGACAGGAAGCCACTGTTGGAGGCTGGAAAGCTGATGGATAAAGGGAGAGCTGCTACTGCACCTGGAGGGAGGTAGAAAGAGAGATGCTGCTGGGAGGGGAAGAGGGAAAGGGATGGGAAGAGAGCTACTGTTGGATAGGGGGGAGGAGGGAAGGGAGAAGGAAGAAAGGAAGGAAACAGCTGGCAGGGAGATTAGAGGAGGGAAAGGGGAGAGACAGGAATGAGAAAGTAGAGAGAGATTGATGCTGGAAAGGGGGTCAGCAGAGAAATGAGAGAGGGATAAAGATGCTAGATCTGGTGTAGGAGAGATAAAAATGAAGAAAGCAGTGAAGCTGGAATGAATGATGTAAAAAGGAGAGAGGAAGCACAGGCTGGATGGAAAGGGGAGAGGGGCATAGAAAGAAGTCAGATACATATGGAAGGGGGAGAGGCCAGACAGTGGATGGAACGGGCAGACGCTGGAAGGAAGAGTGGAAAGAAGATGAAAGCAGAGACCACAAAAGGTAGAAAAAAATCATTTTATTTCTATTTTGTCATTACAATATGTCAGATTTGAAATATATATCCTGCTAGAGACATAACTGGGGACTGCAAAGCCTAATACTATTCCTGTCATGTGTTGACTGCAGTATTCTGTTAGCATGATATTTCTGTGTAGCATTCTGTAATAATTTGGCTTGTTCAGTTTTCTTGATAGTAGAGGGGATATATGTGAAGGGGAGGGGAGACAGGGGTTTTGTTGGTCCTTGCTCTGAATATTTATATTTATAAAATGACAATTGTACAGAATATTGTTTCTTTTTATACTTTAATAAAATACGTTCAATATAAAATCATAACTGAGGCTTGTGCAGATGGGATCAGATGGTTTGTGGGGACCGAGCTTGCGGAGACTGGGTGAAAATGTGTTTTTATTTCGGTCTTAGTAGTTTGCCGGTCCACAAAATAATTATTTTATTTATGCCGGTCCACGGGTGTAAAAAGGTTGAAGAACACTGGACTAGAGTATGTCCCCATGAACCTACAAATCTTAAATTCAGTTCCATAACTGGCCTGGAACTTAAGCTGGCCTGATGCCTTGACAACATATTTATTTGGCTCATAACTTGCTGGCGCCCGATATTTTTAGCTCACAGTGAAAAAAGTTTGCTCACAACACCTGCCCGCTTAGAGGGAACACTGGCCTGGTTACTACCAGTCTGCCTCAGCACCAGGATACTACCGGTCTGCCTCAACACCAGGCTACTACCGGTCTGCCTAAGTGCCAGGGCCTGACTGGTCACATTGCTGGCCTGGGTACTACCAGTGACAAACATGGAACCAGACATTGACTATCTCATCAACCAAAGGCAGGCCCACACTTCCCATTGAAATACTGGTAAGTTTATGTTGGTCAAAATTGTTCTTCATGTTAAATAATGTATTGTTTTTTCATGTTATTTTTGCACTACAAATAAGATATGTGTGGTGTGCAAGGGAATTTGTTCATATTTTTATTTTCAAACTATAGTCCGGCCCCCAACAGTCTGAGGGACCATGAACTGGCCCCCTGTTTAAAAAGTTTGAGGACCCCCTGATCTAAAAGAAGGCAGTGAAATCACTCTGAAAATGCTAGGTTAATAACAGTCCGAAAGGAAGAGTCCGAAAACAACTGCCTACACGTTTATCGTATTTGCATTTCTCTGAAACACTCACTCAGGTTTCCACTGGATTTAGGGGTGATAATAACCCCAGCAAACAATACTATTAAAGACTTAAGAGGATACTAAGGTTGAACTCGTTGGGGAGAATGGGATATAAAATGAAATCAATCAATCAATGATGCCTGCTGTCACACTATCCTCCTTTTTTATGAAGCCGCATTAGGCCATAGCGGTAAAAGCTCTGACGCTTATAGAATTCCTTTGAGCGTCAGAGCTTTTACTGCCATGGCCTTTGATAAGAAGCCCTAACATGTCTTCATAAAAGGGGAGGGGGTATATTTGATGAGGAGCTATCCCAGTGTTGAATATTTTCAATGAATTTTAAGCATCACCACACTTTACCAGTGCTAGTAATACTTAAGAACTCACATACATAATAGCAAAATATCATTCAGAAGATTGAAATGAAGTTAGAGATTGTGGTGGAGGATTTTACGTTTCCAGATACAGTATTTTTAGTTTGGAGTAGAGAGATCCTGGACTTTAGGAGTTTTCTGTCAGCCAAATGATAATAAACCAATACTTCCAAATGAAGAAATATTTCTAATGTTCAGGTCCACCATAGAACCAATAATCATCAAGCAGTATAGTTTGGTGTAATAGGCTAGCCAAAGATGAGGACAGCAGAATCCTAAGCCCTGGATTTCAAAAATTTTAACTTTAATAAAATGCAATGGGAGTACAGTAATTTAAGAAGGTGTAAACATGGTAAGATGAGACTAGTGGGATAGAAAGGGATGTCCCTAGATAGACGTATAGAAGTGTATGGGGTGACAATGAGGAGGGTGGAGAGATGCAGTGTGGCAAGCCAAATTGACACTCCATACATTCACCTGTATAAACTTCTTCCTATAGCTCTCTAAAGTCTACATAGACAATATATAAATAAATTGAGTGCTCTTGGTACGGGCTCTAAAGTGATTAACTGGGTGAGCGCTGTTGGGGTGACACCTTTGCCTATTGTCAGGCCAAACATTACATTCTTTCACTCCCTCAGGAGAGAATTGTGCAACCTATTGGGCAGCGTCTTCAAGCTTTTTTCATGGGGGTGGTGGGCTCTCACACCTCTTTGTCAGCATTACATAAGGCTCAGTTTGAATGCCCTAAGGACATCTGGCAGCTACAAGCCAAGTGGGGCCTGAAGCTTCATACTGACCTTAGTCAGTGGAACATCCTGGGTGCCTTGAGTGGGATTCCTCGGTTGATAACGGGAACGGTATTTCGGGAGTGTTATGCTAGAGTGCTTTATAGGGTTTATTACACCCAAGTTCAATTACATAAAATTGGGGGTATCTTTTCTCCTCTCTGTTTAAAATGTGGCTGGGACCCTAACACTTTTGTTCACTCTTTCTGGGATTTCTGGACTCTTCGATCCTTTTGGGGGTCTATCACGATTTATATACAGCGCCTTTACTCTTATGCCCTCTCGGTTACAGTAGAGCAATTGGTCCTGGACTTTCCGGGAGCTTTCTGAGGTTTTCCTAAAGGGGGTTTCCTCTGGTGTCGTACAGTGTGCTCCTTGTTCATAAATGTATCTTACAATCTTGGACGGTGTCCGAGCCGCCATCCTTTTGGGGATGGAGATCTGTGGTGCATAACCTGGCCTTATGGGAGACTTGCGAGGCGATGGGTCGCCTGCACCTGTGTAGATATTTTTTACTCATTTGGGGCACTTATGCTGATTCTTTATCTCCTAGAGGGCGTAGCCTCCTTTTGAATACCATCTCATAGGCGGTCTACTGGTTATTGAGCTCTAGTTTGGGGCCAGACAGAGCCCCCCTTTCCTTTTTTTTTGAGACAAACCTTTTGGACGACCCAGGGGCCAGAAGAGTAAGGGCCTCTGGAGTATCTGACACCTAAGGCTAGCCGCCCTTACTGATCTCATGGGGGGGGGGGTTGTTTTGCTTTGATGGGGCGGTTGTGGGGGGTAAGGAAGGGTAACATTATGCTGCTACTGTTTTGCCTTGTTTGATCTTGATTCTGTTGTTTACATATTTCTATTTTCATTCTTAATAAAAACAGATTTGAACATAAAGTGATTGACTGGGTGAGAAATTAGTTGAGTAAGAGACCTAAACAAAGGTAGTGGTAAACAGAGGATAATGGTCTTAGTCCAGTGTTGTGCTTGAAGGATCAGTGTTTGGTTTGATTCTTTTTAACATATTTGTAAGCAATACTGGGGAAGAGCTGTCAGATAAGATTTGTCTGTAGACAATACAAAAATCTGTAATAGGGAATTTTATTTATTTTAATATTTGTACATTGCTTATAACCTAAGTGGTTTGTATTCAGGTACTCAAGTATTTCTCCCTATCTGTCCCAGTGAGCTCACAATCTATATAATGTACCTGGTGTAAAGGAATATTAAGTGACTTGTCAAGAGTTACAAGGAGCAGTGCTGGGTTTGAACCTGCAATCTTAGGGTGCCGAGGCTGTAGCCCTAACCACTTGGCTACTCCTCTGCTCCATAGAAAGGTAAGGATAACATGAATTGGGATCTAGCAAAGCTTGGAACATAGCCTAGAATTTGGCAGCTAAGATTTAATACTAAAAAACAGGACCATACATTTGCTACAAAAAAGTAATAAATTATGAGGATGAAGGAGTTTGTGAATGAGAGAAAAGTAGGAAATGTAGGTGATCATATCTGATCATCTTACTGAGGGCAAATGGTAAAAAAGATGGCAGCAAAAGTCATAATGATGCTTTGGTGTAGAGAAAAATAAATTGGTAGCAGGAAAAAAGCATGTGATAGCTTATCACTTGGAGTACTGTGTACAGTTCTAGAGACTGTACCTTAAAAATGTGTAAAAAAGGATGAGGTTGGTTCAGAGAGCAGTTGCTAAAATAGTCAGTGGTTTTCAAGATAAAAAAAAAAAAGATGGTAGATGCATGGATTAAGATTTCTAAAACAGGAGGCTAAGAAAATAAAGCAAAAAGATTACCACTGAAAACACAGAAAGGATTGCAGAAAAATGCTCACAAGGATGAATATCGCTTAAACCTAAAAGAGGCAGGGAGAGTAGTCAGAATGTTAAAGGCATGAGTGAAAGAAAAGATAAGAAAAGAAGCAAAGCAAGTTTTTTTTTAAATTATCTTTCAAGAAACACTTTAATAAAATGGAGCAGTGCCCTAATTAGATTATGAGACTGAGTGGCAACAAAGATGTGAGAAAGAAAGATAAAGTAAAAATAAAAATACTAAACAAATATTTCTGTAAAGAAAGGATTTGACTAGAACCACAGTTTGTTGTCAAGGGTATGTATGGTAGTGACGCAGATGCAAATGAAGGTCAGTAATGGAGCAACAAAAGCTAGACAAAACCATGGAACAGAATGAGATACATCCCAGGATTTTGAAGGAAGGACTGTGGTAAATTCACTCTAGGAACTGTTCAATAGATATTTGGAGACATACAAGATAATTCACCAGAATTAGAAAAGGACAGAGGTAGTTCCTCTTAGGAAAGAGATTGGGAAATAACAATTAATATGACTTCAATTGCGGGAAAACGAATGAAGACACTTCCGAAGGAAGGATAGGGAAATGTCTTGAAACCAGCAGGCTGGACAATCCAAGGTAGAAAGATCATGCCAGAGAAATGTGACCAACTGCTTCCATCCAATTGACCAGAGAATTAGATTGGGTGTAGGCAGGAGACATCTGCACATATATTTCATCCATGTGTTTGACACAGACCTGAATATGAGGCTCATAAATTGAACAGTGTAGGATTAGGACCAACAGTAAAGATCTAGGGCTCCTTTTACAAAGGTGCGCTAGCATTTTTAGCGCACGTCAAAGATTAGCGAGCGCTAGCCGAAAAATTACCGCCAGCTTAAAAGGAGGTGGTAGCGGCTAGCGCGCGTGGCATTTTAGCGTGCTAAGCGTGCGCTAAAACCGCTAGCGCACCTTTGTAAACGGAGCCCCTAGTTTAGAAACAGCAGGGAGTTAAGATAGATAGAGTTTACTCTGAAAAAAGGGAAAGGTTATGAGTAGAATGCCTCAGGGATTAGTAGTCATATTATAGGGATTAGTAAAATCAGTTCAAAGTGAGAACATAGTAACATGTGGGAGGTGATGGAAATTTTTCTTTAAATGATGATATAACTCCTCTTCTACGAAACCGCACTAGCTGTTTTTAGTGCAGAGAGCCACGCTGAATGGTCCGTGCTGCTCCTGGCGCTCATAGGAACTCAATGAATGTCGGGAGCCATTCAGCGTGGCTCTCTGCACTAAAAAACTCTAGCGCGGTTTCGTAAAAAAGGGGGATAGTGGTCAGTATATGGTTATTTGATTACAGAAAGGTGTTCCATATTTATTTATGCAATCTGATAGTAAGGAGTGTCACATTATTGACAAATTTTATGTGTTAACTTATGTAATAAATAGATTATTTAGAATTAAAATAGAATAAAATGAGAGAATAGCTTTTTTAGGTTATTGTTGTAAATGTGAATGGAAGCTAATAACTAATTAACTGAAGTTCCCATCACCTGAGTTATATTTAGGGATTACTATTATGGACAGTTCTATAAGATATTATTGTGAGTGTTATTGTGAAGCATATTTTAGGGGTTTGCAGACAGAAAATGTTTGTGTATTATTGGAGCAATGCTATGAAGAGTACACACTCTCTTGAAAAGAGTGTTCACATTTTCAATAGAGTACACATTTTTTCAAACGAGCACACCTTGCATTTTTCTTTGTATCCCTCTCCTGCTCCCATGTATCCTCTTCGTATGTATCCATGTCCTGAACTTGAAGTTCTTGAATCTGACAAAGTAGACTCTGGTCCTTGAAAGTTCATGCCTCAGTAAATTGTTTGACACTCCACCTACATCTGTCAATTTCGTTACACCAGACTAACACAGTGTCCCCTTTTAAAATCTTCTTTTAGCTTACTGTTTGTGTTGCCTCACATTGTGCCTTCATTCTTTCCACATTTACTTTTTCTCTCAAACTCAACACCTCTTTCTTCTCCAAATTATCTTAGTGCTTTTCCTCTTCCCCCCATCTTTCTTTTCCTCTTGCTTTCCCCCTTGTATGCTTTCTCCACTATCTGCTTTGTTTCTCATCTCTCATTCTTAACCTTGGCATTTGCACTGCAACCAGGCACTCAGACAAAAACACCCTTAACAACCTTGACATCTTCTTGGCAGGAAATTGACTGCAGCTTTATTTAAACAAACAGCAAAGCATTCAATATAAACTACAATTATCCCTTTCCAGAGCTGCCTTAGATCAACCCAATATCTCCTCCCCCCTCTCTTTTCCTAAGGGTAGTTGTGTCTGCTCTACACAAATCCCAACATGAATTATAACCAGAGCACAGTCAGTTAAAGTGAGGTTTGCAATGATGCTAAGCCCCCACTTCTGCTCGAGGTGGTATCACATCTGAGCCTTTTACTTCCCAAATTATGAAGGCTAAAATTTAATGCAAGGTCATGCATTTGGGCTGCAAAAACCCGAGGGAAAGGTACAGTTTAGGGGTGAAGACCTTGTGTGCACGACAGAAGAGCAGGACTTGGTTGTAATTTTATGTGATGATCTTAAGGGCCAAACAGGTTGAAAAAATGACTGTGAAAGCTAGAAGGATGCTAGGGTGCATAGGGAGAGGTATGGCCAGTAGGAAAAAGGAGGTATTGATGTCCCTGTATAAGACTCTGGTGAGACCGCATTTAGAATATTGTTTACAATTCTGGAGGCTGCATCTTCAAAAAGATATAAAAGGATGGAGATGGTCCAGAGGAAGGCTATTAAAATGGTGTGTGGTCTTCGTGATAAGGCTTATGAGGACATACTTAAAGATTTCAATCTGCTTTGTCAGGATTTTCTAGTCAGGTTCAAACGTTCTTGAAGAATAACAAATTGCCTGAACGTTTGAACCTGACTAGAAAATCCTGATGAAGCCGACAGGAGGAGAAACGGGTCCCATTGGACATTGGGCAGTTTGAAGATATTTCTGAAAATATGGATTTGTTAGTTCTGGCAATACAGACAACAGATAACAGTATTTAAGTCACCAAATATGAGATAAGTGGCTTTCTACTTGCTTTTTCTACACGGAATTTATTGCAATTGAAGTGAAATGAAGTGTAATAAGTTCCGAGGTAAAGATCATTATTAACGAGTGTGCAATGCTAACAGCATGTGTTTTTGCCTGCTGCTAAAATATTATCAGAGGCTTGCAAATTTGCCTGCTTCTAACAATAGATGCATGTAATTAACAATTGATTGGTGTTTAAAACATAAAAAAAAACAAAAAAGTAATAAAGTTTAAATTACTATAGAAAGAAAGGCTGAGATTACAGTTACAATATATGTGAAGGTATTTTGATCAATGAAAAGTATCTACCACCATTTTACAACCATAGGAGAACAATATATGTTCCTTGGTGTGGTGTTTTGAGATCTTTTCCTTCACTTAGGCATTTATAGCTTCTGGTTGACTTAGTGAGGATCTAATTATTGAGGGAGGCATTGTTGCCTTTTGATTTCAATTGATGGCACACTAGTGTGCTATGGCAGATTCCAGGTATGCCGTGAGACGCCGGCAAGGAGGAAAAGTGCCATCTGATTGCCTATCGGATGTGCTTCTTGCAGTGAGAGGCACGTTCTATAAGCAGTCAGCTGATGCCGGCTCCTCTCCTCCTCTTCTTCTCCAGCACCCTCTCCCTAGCGGTAATTGGAGGGCTAAGGCTGAAGGGCATCCTCGCATGTGTAGATGTTGACACGATGACATCATGCATATGTGTGACATCATCACATCAACAGTGCATTTATGGATTCCCTCCAGCCGCAGACCCATGTTTAGTGTGCTGCAACTTCAAAAGGTTTAAAGCACAGTGCATTATAGAATAGCATTTAATAGCAATTATTCATTTTAAGTGCACATATGCATGTAAATGCTAGTATACTGGCTATTCATTTGGAGCGGCATAATAAAAAAAAAAGATCTAAGTTTCTTTTTGGGCTTAAGTTGGTAGCCGTCCAAAGTCGGCAGTGTCTATAGTCCAAAATATTTTTTTCCGAGAATCGTCTAATTGTACGTCCTGCTGTTTGATCGTCCAGACCGCTAAGTCGTCTATCTTTATGCCCCATTCTCATCCAAAAAATTGTCTAAGCCTAAAATACCTAGAAAAAGACTTCTTAGATGTGGGAGGGACCAGCACAGTGATGGACTGACCACCCAGACATGGCAACAGAGTAGTGGGGCACATTAAAGAGCAATGCTGTAAACATCACAAAAAGGATGCCGCTTAAACATCTCACCACAACTCCCTTATAGGTCATGGTGAGCCCCCCAACACCCTCCAAACCTACTATTTCCACCTGTCTACCACCCCAATAGCCCTTATGGCTGCAGATGACACCTATATGGCAGTACAGTAGGGTTTTAGGGATTTTTCGTGGGTGTATATTTTTCACTATGAATGTAGTGGTTAGAGTGGCTTATGTGCCTGTGTCCTCCTCTCTATAGTTCACTAGCCTAACCCTCAAACTATTTAAGACACCTCTGTGCAACTCTACTAGGCTTTCCTATGCCAGGTGCTGATGTTCTGGAGGTAGGTATACACTTTTTTATTCTGATGTTTTTTATAGTAGGGGGGTAGGTAGTGATCACTGGGGGAGTGTGAGGAGGTATGTACTTTGTCTCTGCAGTGGTTATCTGGTCACTTTGGATATCTTCTGGGCACTTAGACCTGTTTTTAAATCACCTAACTCACAACATATAAATTCCGTCTAGGAAGTCTCGTTGAACTTTCAATTATCGCTGCAGGATGAATAAGTCTAGGTCAGCCCACATCCCGCCTACCTCCCACCCTAACCACTCCTTCAAAAATGCCCCTTTTCAATCTGGGCATATAGCGGCACTGAATAAGCCTAAGCTGTTTTTAGATACATTTAAAACCCTTTTCGATTATCATCACTTGGACGACCTGTCTTTTAGATCATCCAAGTACTGATTTAGGTGAGATATTAGACAGATTTCCATTTCAATTATGAACCCTATACTGTTTTAGTACCTAAATGTTGATTTTTTATTTTTTTGTAGTGGTTATGTGCTGTGGATATTTAGTTTTAAAATCTTTTTTTGATTTGAAATTTTAACATAAAGGATTAGATTCAGTAAATGGCACCCAAATGTGAGTGTCAAAATAATGTGCACCAATCGCTATTCTATAAACGGCGCTCTGAATTGGGCACCATTTATAGAATAGTATGCAGTGCCAGGATCCATGTCCAACTTTAGGTAAAGGATTTACATCAACTGAAACCTGGTGTAATTCCTTGAATGTGTAAATTAGGTGCAGATCCCCTGCATTCTAGAATACTTGTGCATCTTTAGTGAACACCCCTGACTCACTTATGCCCCTCTCATGACCACACCCCCTTTTCAGTTACACTCGTCTTTATAGAATAGCACTTAGCAAGATGAACATGCAAATTGAAATTGCTGCCAATTAGTGCAAATAATTGTTAGTGTGCAGAGTTAAATAGGGAGGGTCATTAGGGTGGGCAGACTAGATGGGCCGCGGCCCTTATCTGCCATCTTTTTCTATGTTTCTATGTTTCTAATTATTGGTGCTAATTGGTTCCTTACTCAATTAAATTGGGTACACACCCAAATTTGAATGTGCAAGTTTGAGAACCACTTATAAAATCCGAGGGGAAATGTACAGCAGTGCATATGTTAGTTTTTTTAAAAATAGGATACAAGTCTGATAGATGTAAAAAAAAAATCAGCTTACCTGAACTGCAACTTTTAATTCCCCAGTGAAATGTAAAATCAATACAATACTGTAACAGAACATACTCTTTTATGAAAGAGAAATCCAATATTGGATAATTGTTTCCTTAATTTCCCTTTCAGCTTCTATTCACATTTCCAGCTTTGCAGTTCAGTTTATGAAAGGAAAATAATGACTGTGCATTAGTCGTACCCATTTTCTTTAGTGGTGGCTTTATTCCTGCAAAAGGTGCACCGTACTACACATCTTAAAGATGACTTTTTTGCTAAGATATTATTTTGAAGCTAAGATAAATGGGTAAATTATTTAATTTATAGTGTTTTATTGTAGATGTTATACTTGACTGTAGGCTAACTGCACAGACACCTAAACTAAATAATTGTTTGAATGGAAAAGATTATCCAAATACAGCAGGTAATTTTACTTAGAGATTTTAGAAGTCAGCCAAAGTAGTGCAACAGTGCTAATCTATATATATAAAATCGGATGTATGTATGTATGTGCCGCGATCACGCAAAAACGGCTTGCCTGATTTGAACGAAACTTGGTATGCCGATCCCTCACTACCTGGGGTGATATGTTCTGGGGGTCTCACGGCCCACCTGCACATGTGGGCGGAGCTACAAACATAAAATCAGATTTCACCCATTCATGTCAATGGAAAAAATGTAAAACAGCTGCCAACGCAAAAACGGCTTGCCCAATTTGAACGAAACTTGGTATGCAGATCCCTCACTACCTGGGGTGATATGTTCTGGGGGTATCGCGGCCAACCTGCACACCTGGGCGGAGCTACAAACAGAAAATCAGATTTCACCCATTCATGTCAATGGAAAAAATGTAAAAACTGCCTCCGCAAAACCGGCTTGCCCGATTTGAACGAAACTTGGTATGCAGATCCCTCACTACCTGGGGTGATATGTTCTGGGGGTCTCGCGGCCCACCAGCACACGTGGGCGGAGCTACAAACAGAAAATCAGATTTCACCCATTCAAGTCAATGGAAAAAATGTAAAAAGCTGTGGGACCGATTTGAACGAAACTTGGTATGCAGATCCCTCACTACCTGGGGTGATATGTTCTGGGGGTCTCGTGGCCCACCTGCACATGTGGGCGGAGCTACAAACAGAAAATCCGATTTCACTCATTCAAGTAATGTAAAAAGCTGTGGGACCAATTTGAACGAAACTTGGTATGCAGATCCCTCACTACCTGGGGTGATATGTTCTGGTGGTCCCGCGGCCCACCTGCACACGTGGGCGGAGCTACAACCTGAAAATCAGATTTCACCCATTCATGTCAATGGCAAAAATGTAAAAAGCTGCCAACGAAAAAACGGTTTGCCCGATTTGAACGAAACTTGGTATGCAGATCCCTCACTACCTGGGGTGATATGTTCTGGGGGTCTTGCTGCCCACCTGCACACGTGGGCGGAGCTACAAACTGAAAATCAAATTTCACCCATTCATGTCAATGGCAAAAATGTAAAAAGCTGCCAACGCAAAAACGTCTTGCCCGATTTGAACGAAACTTGGTATGCAGATCCCTCACTACCTGGGGTGATATGTTCTGGGGGTCTCGCGGCCCACCTGCACACGTGGGCGGAGCTACAACCTGAAAATCAGATTTCACCCATTCATGTCAATGGCAAAAATGTAAAAAGCTGCCAACGAAAACACGGCTTGCCCAATTTGAACGTAACTTGGTATGCAGATCCCTCACTACTTGGGGTGATATGTTCTGGGGATCTCGCATCCCTCCTGCACACGTGGGCGGAGCTACAAACATAAAATCAGATTTCACCCATTCATGTCAATGGAAAAATTGTAAAAAGCTGCCAACGCAAAAACGGCTTGCCCGATTTGAACGAAACTTGCAACACATCTTCCTTTTCAGTTTAATAGCTTGCAAATTCCAGTGAGACTTGCATTCTCTATCACAATCAACAAATCACAGGGACAGACTATTACATACTGTGGAGTGGATTTAAGATCCCCCTGTTTTTCCCATGGTCAACTCTATGTTGCTTGCTCAAGGGTGGGTTCACCCAAGAATTTATATGTTCTTGCTCCTGGAGGTGAAACTAAAAATGTTGTTTATAATCAAGTTTTGTGTTAGTTGTATTGTATTCATTTTGTCAAATATTTCACATTGTAATTTGAATATTGTACTTTTTATAAAGTAAAAAAATATTTTCATTCACCACTATAAAGTATCTTTATTTGAATCCATTTACAGTGTTATTGCTATAATTAAATACCCGTGCAACGCCGGGCCATCAGCTAGTTTAATATACGATTGCCTCAAATATCCCCCCCCAATAAACTTCTATTTGAAGACTGATATTCAATAAACCTTAATATTTGGCTACTATTTGCCATGAGGCTATCCAATATGAAGAGGCCGTAAGAGCATTAATGTTGCTCAGCTCAGCTGATCAAGGGAAATTCCCCTGTCGCAAGATCGGCATTGTGTCAGACCAAGAGTTCACATGCTCAAAGGGATAGTAATTTTTGGTAAATTGGGCTAAACAGGTTCAGACTTTGTGGGCTTGATTTTATAATGAATGCCTATGTAAGAAGTCCAAAACTTCATCTATATATATGTGCCTTTTTAAGGTGTTCTATTACAAGTCTGTGGTAAAAGGAGGCATTAGCATGCACACTAAGGCAATTTTTATTGTAGCCATAAAAATGGCTTTTTTCTCCATTTTTCCCAAGATGGAAAAGCAGACCAGTGGGCAACACCACAAAGCAATCAACAACAAAGATGCAGTAAAATGGGCCTGAATGGGAGAATAAGTCAAAGATTGACTGATAGGACCTGACATGTCCCGTGCTTCAGCTGAATGCCTACGTTAGGGGTCATGTCTTTATGGGCTTCTGTAAATCAGCTCAATTCTGTAAAACATCCAATAATATCCCAAATGGAATGTTTTACAGAACTAATCTGATTTATGAAGCCCATAAAGACATGACTCAAGCATCCATCTGAAACATGGGCTATGTCGGGTCCTATCAATAAAACCTTGGCTTCCTCTAATCCAAGGCCCCATCTCTTTGTTCCCATCTGGTCTCACTTCACTGCATGCTTGTTGCCAAGCACTAATGTTGCTATTAGCATGAATCTATATTTTTAAATTACTGTGTAAACACTTAGGGACTGATTCTGTAAGTGGCACCTGCGTTGTCAGGTGCCCACAAAATAGGTGCCTGCCATGTATCAATCACCGACAGATGCCGCTTCCAGAATTGTGGCTTGATGGGACTCTAGATGCCAGAAATGTAGGCCAGGGTTTCACCACCCCCAACCATGCCCACTTCCAGGCTTTGGTGTCACTATGCATTGCTAGCCACCAGGGACCTAGACGCTGGTCCCGGAGGCCATATAGAAATGCCTTTTTTAAATAATTACTGTTTTATTGATTTTAAATGACGTGGTCAATTACCATGTCATTTTGCACTATTTAAAACAATTAAATTAGGTGGTGGTAGGATACCTATAACCGCCTAACTTTCAGCATTCTGATGAGAATCCAGGCCTTACCGGCATCCATTTTGTAGGTGGTAAAGACTTACATACTATCAGTGCCCTAACCTGTTAGTATATGGTAAAATGCCCCTGATTTACCCCCTTAAACAGTATAAATTTTGGGTACTTTGTTAATGCCCACAGATTTCAGGAGAACATGTGACCCTTTAACATATCCCATAATACTCCATTTTATGCTGCATTAGGCTCATATGCCTAACATAGCTTAGTAAAAGGGTTCCTAAAATAGGATTCCTTGGCTTACCCTAGCAGAGCACAAGTGCCAATGCTCAAATTTACACATCTGGAAAAAGTGCCCCACTACTCTGTATGTGTACAGGCAGGGGACAATTCTGTAAACTAAGTGCTAAGATTTATGTACGTGGTGCACCTGTAAATGTTTAGAATACTAGCATATACAGATGCACATTTACACACGTATGGTGTGATCATAAAATACGAAGAAGTTTTAAATAAAAAAACATTTATTACAGTAAAAGACACATTGTCATTAATCCCCCTCAAAATGCTCCCCCTCACTTTGAACACACTTATCCCATCATTCTTGCCCCTTCTGGAAGTCCTCTTTCATGAATGTCTTTAGTTGCACTGTCATGGATGCTTTGATGTCCTGAATCAATTCAAAACATATACCTTCCATGATCATTTTGACTTTGGATAAGAGTCAGAAGTTGCATGGTGTCATATCCGGTGAATAAGATGGATGAGGACAAACCATAATGTTTTTATTTGCTAGAAATTGCCATACCAGAAGCGATGTGTGACACAAAGGGTTGTCATGATGGAGGACAAAAATGTTGCCCATTTCTCATTCACCTTATGTTCAAATCTGTTAAAATGTTTTGAACGGAACTATAAGAGATGTTCAGATTCTCAGAAATTTCCCTACTAGTCAATCACCAGTTTGATCGAATCATTTTGCTTACTCTTTCAACATTCTTTTGGGATTTTGATGTTGAAGGATGTCCCAATCTATCAGCTCAGTGGCCCACTTCAGAACTTATACCTGTTTTGATTTGGTTTAAGTCAAAATGTATAAGCTCTGTCTGGCGATCTGTCAAACATTTTTGATTATGCATGCCAGATGACTAAGTCTAGGTTGGCCCACCTTCCACCCTATCCACTCCTCCAAAAATGCCCCTTTTCACTCTGGGCATACATAGGCAGTGAAAAGGCCTAAGATGGTTTAGATACGTCTAAAACCAGTTTTGATTATCGATATTTGGACGATCTGTCTTAGGCCACTTTTTGGACTTTTGATTATGAGCTCCTTAGGCTCCAATAGTCATAACATAACATAAAATCAACTTATAGACTGCATAACCATGAGGATCTAAGTGGTTTACAAAAGAATAATTTGTGATTACAACTGGAACAATGAAAAAATTTAATCACCCAAAAATCTAGAAAATAGATGGGTCTTCAAATGTCTCCTAAACTCCAGGTATGACATAGATACAAAGAATAGTTGTCTAAAATCTTTGTCCCATAAAGCAGCCTGATATGATAATGTACGTTCATGATGTTTTTTAAATTTGCAACCCTTCACTGAAAAAAGCACAAGCTTTGCGAGAGCATTTTGGGTTAGGGACTGTGAATATATCTAACAAGTAAGAGGGAGCTTGGCCAGTCATGACTCTCTAGTAAATACAGCCAAATTTTAAAATAGTACGGGTCTCCATGGGCGGCCAATGCAATTCGCGGTAAAGTGGAGATACGTGATAATATTTTTTCAAACCATAGATCAATCTTATCGCAGTATTCTGTATGAGTCGCAATCTGGTGATATTCTTCTTTACCCCTGCTAGATAGATTATATTACAACTAGTATTTAAGCCCGTTACATTAACGGGTGCTAGAACAGATGTGTATGTCTTTCTTTCTTTCTCTTTCTCTCTGCTTGGCCGCTTTCTGTCTGTCTGTCTTTCTTTCTGTCTCTCTTTCCTTGGCTGTCCACCACCACCCTTGCCTGCTCCCCCTGTTCAGCAGTAGCCCTTCCTTGTTCCCCCTGTTCAGCAGCAGCCCTTCTCCCTTCCTTTTATCTCCCCCCTGTCTAGCAGCACCTCTTTCCTGCTCCCCCTGTCCAGCAGTAGGCCTTCTCCCTTCCTTTTACCTCCCCCATGTCCAGAAGCACCCCTTCCTTGCTCCCCCTGTTCAGCAGCAGCCCTTCTCCCTTCCTTTTATCTCTCCCCTGTCTAGCAGCACCTCTTCCCTGCTCCCCCTGTCCAGCAATAGGCCTTCTCCCTTCCTTTTACTTAACCCCCCTGTCTAACAGCACCTCTTCCCTGCTCCCCCTGCCCAGCAGCTCTCCTTACCTGCTCCCCCTGTCCAGCATTTGATTTCCTGGTTGTTCGTGTCTGCCCTCCTCTTCAAAAAAGCCTATTGAGGATAGCAGCCGGCAGTAGCGAACCTCGCCGGCGTGAAGCATCTTGGTAGCACGTTCACTCTGACGCAATCTGGTGCATCAGAAGGAATGTGCTACTGAGGTGCAGAGCGGCCTGCGAGGTTCGCTACTGCTGGCTGCTATCCTCAGTAGGCTTTTTTGAAGAGGAGGGCAGACAGAAGAGCTGCTTCGGTAGACATGATGGAGGACTGCTGCTCGATGCTTGGAGGAGCTGGAGAGCAGGGAGGTCTGCGCTTTAAAATTTCTCTGCCAGTAGCACGCATGCACATTCCTGTCTGCCACGGACATACGGATCACGGATCATGCAGGTAGGAGTGCACATGCGCGCTTAGTGTTTTATTATTATAGATAATCTAGATGTCCCATAATCAATGATTGCACTAATGACTTAAATGCAGTGATATCAAAATAAGCTCTGACAGTCCGTAATTTTCATAAAATATGGAAGACCTTGCGAATTACATATCAACTTGTTTCTACATAGTCAAATATTTTAACTGAAGATTGTAATAGTATCCTCATATAAGTTCTTGCGAGGTGAGGCAAAAAAAAAAAAAAAAATTGTTTTTTTCTGAATATAGTTTTAATCTAAATTCTAACATCCAACCCTCAATTGATTCAATTACTTCAGCAATAATGTGAGTAATATCGGACAGTAAAGATGGGCATGGAATTATAACTGTGATGTCATCAGCATAACTGAAAAGATTCACTCCCAATTTATTCAATCTGTTTCCTAATGATGAAAGATAAACATTGAATAAAAGGGGAAGAGTGGAGAACCCTGCGGAACACCACAAGGATTTTTCCAACCTGAAGAACAGATATTATTCATTCAAACACAGTAAGAACAAGAAATCAAACATCCTTGGAACCAGGCATAAACCCTACCTTGAATCCCAAAGGTGTCTAAACATTCTAACAATTTGTGATGATCCACCAAGCTGAATGCACAACTTAAGTCAAATTGGAGGATAATGGCATTGCTGCCTTTGCTAAATAGATGATGTAAGAAATCCAAAACTGCTGCAAGTACTGTTTCAGTACTATATTGAGAACGAAAACCAGAATGAGAATCATGTAACAGTGAATGATTGCCTAAAAAATTTAATAATTGTATTTGAACTAGCCCTTCTAAGATTTTTGTGAAAAATGGTATGGAGGTCTATAATTGGAGACCAAAGTCAGAGATTCATTGAAATTTGTCACAATTGGAATAATAATAATAATAACAGAATTTCCATTTAGTGGAAATTCTCCCAACACTAAAAGATGAGTTAGCTAATTAAATAATTCCATTTTAATGCTTTTAAGATAGTTGATGAGCAGTAAGATTTTACATATTTGTTATAAAGCTTTACAAATTGATTCCAATTTGGCTTATGAAATGACGACTAACTAAGATCAGCATGACAACCTTCATTGTTCTGAGAAACATCTTGAATGGATGAATGATCATATGAGATACAAGATGATCATAAAGATGTGACCTTCGAACTGAAATAATTGGCCAGTTCATTTGATGCTGGGACTACAGTGTGAGAAGATTGTGTACATTGGGACCATGTGATAGGTGTCTATCTTTTGTAGAATCACGTCTAAAAAGACAGGTGTCTATCTCCCAATTAAATTTAAGCTCATTATTGAAGCCAATTTACTAATTAACCCCCCCGCCCCCTTTTTACAAAACCATAGCACAATTTTTAGCACCAGCCGTGGTGGTAACAGCTCTGATGCTCAAATAATTCCTATGAGTATCAGTACTGTTGCTTCCATGGCCAGCGCTAAAAACCACGCTAGTTTTGTAAAAGGGGCAGGTAAGTTAGGCACCTAACATTAGCCACCTATTTATTTAGGCACATAACTTTAGGTGCCTTTTATAGAATTTGCCCTTTACTGTCTACATAATGGGTGGTGGAAGGAGCTCACACACCAATGGACATGTGCAAATGGAAAAATTACTGCATGACCATTAATAGTGCAAATCGGTCATTTTATCCCTGTGGTACAAAATGGCTTTACTGTATGGGAATGATCCACATAAGGACACTCTTTACAGCAGTTTGGTACAAGGGCCCCTTAATTTGGTATTTCTGTTTTGCTTACCAGGTGAATCTTGGTTCAAGGTGGATTAACTTTGAATTTTGCCTCTACTTTGAATGCTTTAAAGATACTTCCACAAAAGAGATGATTATTCACAAAACAATATTATCTGTGCCGCATTCATTTAGTAATGTCATATTAAGTATATTAGTGTGACAGATATAGATGTATGAAGACTTTAGTCTACAATATTGAATGGAGTCACTGCCACCAAATCTGAATACCAGATATTTTTCTCATCAATTTTATTCCTGGGAAATAGGAAGTGACAGCAAGGCTGTGCTGTTTATGGAGCATCTCTATTATTCTAGTAGTAAACCGATGCCTCTTGACAACTTTGGTATGCCTCTGCATTCAATACTGGAGTCTGAAGGCCTAGCAGAATCACTTACACTAGATAATGCAAAATTGTTTGAATGGAAAGAGAATTTTCCTTTCCCCAGGTGATTTGACAATGATTTATGTAATGCTGAAATGGAAGGCAATTTTTATAAGCATGAGGACAACGTTGATGGCACTGCATCTGAAGTAGGTATAGTATAAGCTGAGGGGAAATAAAATAAAACCACAGCACTTTATGTTGCTGTGCTAAGCAAAATGTTTGAAGAAATCTCCCCTGACAGGTCAGCTTTTCAAGAATGCTGCAGTTGTGAGCTGTGGCAGACACCAAATAGCTTCCTAGCTGAGTGTTATCAAAAGAAGTGAGGGAAATGAACAACTTTTTCACCTGTCAAGACTGGAAATAGAGCTGACATATTTAAAGATAGGAACATAAGAAACAGAGGCAAGTGGTAGTAACATACTAACAGGGGCAGCCAGGGAGCTTATTTTTGAGTCCTAAATCGGTTGTCAAAGCTGTCTCTATTGCTGCAGGCAGCAAATGCCAGTTGGAGAGATCAGCAGTGATGTCACGCAGAAAGGAACACATAAAGTCTTTTTACTCACTTGGAGAAAATTCTAGGCCATGTTTTTCACATTAAGGGCTACAAAGTGGACATGAGAAAGCTCCAGGGGCCACAAAAGATTGTAAGGTTAAACAAGTAATTTTAAATACTAATGTTGATTCTACAAGGCTAAAAAAAAATAAAAATGCAAAATTAGATCACAAAAAAAATAAAACTTAATAAAAGAAAAGCAATAATGACAAAGAAAGAATAATCAAAATTGGATCCAAGGTATTCACAGATGCTAGTCCTGCAGCACAGTGGCAGTGCCCTGGCTGTCTACTTCATTCTAAAATAAAGTACCACAACCACCACCCCCTGCCACTGTAAGGAGACAAATACAGTGACACTGAATAGTGTATCAGAGAGGTGTAAGACTGATGAGCCAGTCTGATGGCACAAAAGTATCTTGGGAGAGACAAAACACAAATATGATGATAAATGGATAACTCTATTGAAAGCAACATAGTAGTAGAGCTCAGTAGGGCTCAGTGACAGAATATAAGGGAAAAGACTACAGACAATGGAATGTTAGCCCACCAAAAATAAAATCAAATTTTGTCACCTGAAGCATGCAGCACCATTAGGAGGTGGGTAGAAAAAAGGTATGCAAAGCTCTACAGAAGAGCATGTACACTTGTACATATGCTCTTCAATGTGACCAAGAATCATGTTTGGAAAGATCGAAGGAACCAGACGAAGAGGACGACCTGCAATCAGATGGCTGGACACATTGAAAACAATCATGGAGATGATGCTGGAGGATCTTACTGGACTAAAACAAAACCAATTTCTTTTTAGATCTGTAATTCATCAAGTTGCTAGGACTTGAGCATAAGTTGATGACACCTAAGAAGAAGAATTAGAACTAATGACAAGATATGTGCATAAATTTAGGCATGTGATCCATGCTTAAATTTTATGCACAAGTCAAAAATAGGGGTGCAGAAATGGGTGGGTCATGGGTAGATCAGGGCATTCCTTTATATTATGTGCACAGTTGTAGAATAAAAACATAAGCAGTGCCTCCGCTGGGTCAGACCCGAGGTCCATCATGCCCAGCAGTCCACTCACGCGGCGGCCCATCAGGTTCAGGACCTGCATAGTATCCTCTATCTGTACCCTTCAATCCCCTTTTCCTTCAGGAAATCATCCAAACCCTTCTTGAAGCCCAGTAGCATACTCTGTCGTATCACATTTTCTGGAAGCGCATTCCAGGTGTCCATCACCCTTTGGGTGAAGAAGAACTTCCTAGCATTGGTTCTGAATCTATCCCCTCTCGATTTTTCTGAGTGCCCTCTCGTTCTTGTAGTTTTTGAGATTTTGAAAAATCTGTCTCTCTCCACTTTCTCCATGCCCTTCATGATCTTGTAAGTCTCTATCATGTCCCCTCTAAGCCTCCACTTTTCCAGGGAAAAGAGGCCCAGTTTCTCTAATCTTTCGGTATATGATAGGCTTTCCATACCCTTTATCATTCGCGTCATTCTCCTCTGAACCCTCTCGAGTATCGCCATATCCTTCTTAAGATACGGAGACCAATATTGGACACAGTACTCCAGATACGGG
Source organism: Geotrypetes seraphini (assembly GCF_902459505.1). Classification (NCBI taxonomy): domain Eukaryota; kingdom Metazoa; phylum Chordata; class Amphibia; order Gymnophiona; family Dermophiidae; genus Geotrypetes; species Geotrypetes seraphini. The sequence goes on along the minus strand of NC_047084.1, from coordinate 235,439,158 downwards.
TGCACCATTGCCCGATATAACGGCAGGATAACGTCTTCCATTCTGGTTGTAATACCTTTCTTGATTATACCTAGCATTCTATTCTCCTTCCTAGAGGCCACTACGCACTATGTCGACAGCTTCATTGTTTTGTCCACCAGTACCCCTAAGTCCTTCTCTAGGCTACTTTCACCCATTACCCTCCCCCCCATCATATAGCTGTGCATAGTGTTTCTGATTCTTACATGCAAGACTTTACATTTTTCTACATTAAACTTTATCTGCCATTTATCTGCCCACTGTCCCAGTTTGTTTAGGTCCCTTTGTAAATCTTCACAGTCCTCTTTATTCCTAACCCCACTGAAAAGTTTTGTGTCATCTGTGAATTTTATAACTTCGCACTTCAGCCCTGTTTCTAGGTCATTTATGAATATATTGAACAACAGCCGACCCCTGCGGAACACCACTCGTGACCCTTCTCCAGTCCGAGTAGTGGCCCTTCACCCCTACCCTTTGCTTCCTACCCGCCAACCAATTTTTGATCCATCTGTGTACATCCCCTTCCACCCCATGGTTTTTTAGTTTCCTTAGCAGGCGTTCATGGGGTACCTTGTCAAAGGCCTTTTGGAAATCCAAGTATACGATGTCTATGGGGGGGCCCCTTCATCCATTTGCTTGTTTATTCCCTCGAAGAAGTGCAATAAGTTCGTTAGGTATGATCTTCCCTTGCAGAAACCATGTTGGCTTGTTTTCATCAGCTTATTTCTTTCTAGATGCTCATCAATGCTGTCTTTTATGAACGCTTCCGCCATCTTCCCTGGAGCTAAAGTCAGACTTACTGGTCTGTAGTTCCCTGAGTCGCCTCTCGATCCTTTTTTAAAGATGGGAGTAACATTTGCTATCTTCCAATCCTCCAGGATCACCCCTGTTTTCAGGGATAGATTACAAACCTGCTGTAGTATTTCCGCTGTTTCTTCTTTTAGCTCTTTCAATACCCTAGGGTGGATTCTGTCTGGGCCTGGAGATTTGTCAGCTTTTAATCTATCTATGTGCTTGAGCACGTTTTCGAGGCTTACCTCCATGGATGTTAACTTTTCTGCTTGATCTCCTTTAAAGATTTTTTCAGGTTCCAGCATGCTGGATGTGTCCTCTCTTGTAAAAACTGACAAAAAGAACATGTTTAGTCTATCTGCCACTTCCTTTTCCTCCTTCACCATTCCCTTCCTATCCCGTTCATCCAGCGGTCCAACCTCCTCCCTTGCCGGTTGCTTCCCTTTAACATATCTGAAGAACAGCTTGAAATTTTGTGCTTCCCTGGCTAACCTCTCTTCATATTCTCTTTTTGCTCTTCTAACTACGTGGTGACATTCTTTTTGATGTTTCCTGTGCTCTTTCCAGTTTTCCCTGGTTTTATCCTTTTTCCACATCCAGAACGATTTTTTTCTTATCTCCTATCGCTTTCTTCACTTCTTTAATTATTCACGCCGGGTCTTTTATTCTGTCCTTTTTGCATCCTTTTCTAAATCTGGGGATATACAGATTTTGCGCTGTGCTCACTGTGTCCTTAAATAAGGACCAGAATAAGGGTTCTGTGCTTAAATTTAGTCATGGGTATTTGCACCACATTTTCATTGGTAGAAATAGCTGTGCCTAAAGTTAGATGCAGTTCACAGGCATAAGCATGATTCTATAAACTGTGCCTAAGTGCAGCTTATAGATTAGCACTTTTTTTACACCGGTTTTTTTGAACAACATATAGAGAATTTATCCCTATGTGATTTTATGCATGTGGGATACATAAGATACATAAGCAATGTCTCTGCCGGGTCAGACCTGAGGTCCATCGTGCCCAGCAGTCCGCTCACGCGGCGGCCCAACAGGTCCAGGACCTGCATAATAATCCTCTATCTATACCCCTCTATCCCCTTTTCCAACAGGAAATTGTCCAATCCTTTCTTAAACCCCAGTACCGTACTCTGCCCTATTACATCCTCTGGAAGCGCATTCCAAGTGTCCACCACCCGCTGAGTAAAGAAAAACTTCCTAGCATTTGTTTTGAATCTATCCCCTTCCAATTTTTCCAAATGCCCTCTTGTTCTTTTATGTTTTAGTTTTCAGAAGCACAAAAGGTGCCCTCTTTGCAAATCGTGTGCAGTCTCTCAAAAGTAAATGATAAAACATCAATTTTAATGTGTGTGTGTGTGTGTGGGGGGGGTCTGCTCAGTCTTGTTTGCTAATATACAATGACATGCAAACAAGTGCCCATCTCTTAATTGCTAGAGGCAGAGAAACAATCTTTGAAAAGTAAGATCTTAGTTTCTGCAGATATGTAGGTCTTACAGCCTTTTGCAGTAATATTGGAGAACGAGGTTTCCATAAGATTTTGGATCATCTCCCAGTTTATGTATTTCCTGTGTAGAGCTGTACTGTAAAAGTCGAGAGACAGCTTCAGCATGTGCTATCTTGCCAGTGCTCATCATATGCATGCTGTCGTTGTTGGATTGAGCAGCAAGTGTAAATGGGAAACAGAAGGTATCCATTATTTTGACACTCAGTAGGTTTTGCTCTCCTTTGTGTATTATCTAATTTATATTCCATGGCAAAATGCCTTTCCAATGATCCTCTTGCCCTGTTACTAAATTTTTTTTTTTTGCTTTTAAACATGGTCACCATATACTTTCTTTCACCATTGGTTAATCTCTACCAAAATCAGATATAGATTCCTTACTTTTCAACAGCAATTCATAGCATGGGAGATCTCATACTTATTTTTGCATCTATCTCTCTCTGTTGTGGTTTTTTTTTTTGGGGTTTTTTTTAAATAAAAGTACTGGATAGAACTGAAGAACAAGTTGTTCAGATCAACTCTGCTTGAGGCTTAGAGAATTTCAGACCAAAGTTCCTTAAAAGTTTTAGATTAGACCATTCTCTGATCTGTACTACATTATTGGTTTCATTAGGATATGCATGCATTGTGAGCCTGTGCTCCTTGAAGAGGAGCTGTGCATTTTTCTAGAAGTGCAGCACAGCCAGGTTTCAGCTAATTGAATGTCTTAACCTCTAGTGCCTAACTGGCTCTATTAGGGCCAGCCCAGAGAATATGGGCTATACCTGCTCTGCCTTTGTGAAATGATTGGGGGTACTAAACTCAAGACAAATTGCCACTCATTAAACACATTCAAGGTGTTTGCTCAATATTGGGATGCTCAAACACCCACAGAGCTGGCTCATATGCTCTGGGCTGATGGTTGCTGGGACACTGCATCATATTTTCTGTTTCATACCCTATGATCCTTGTTTCCTAAGCCAGAGCTTTTTTCCCTTGTTCTTGATTTGTTGTTATGGTGCTCCTGGATTCTACTCACCTCTTGAATTACCTTACTTCCAGGGTATCTTGTTTCCCTTTTTTTTATTCTTGTTCATGGACTGTTGCTATTTAACCAGCCTGCTATATGAATGGTTAAGTACCATTAAAGCTGCCTTTGAAATTACTCTGTGGACTTTGAATTCCTTGCTTATCCCTAAAGGGACCCTCAACCTTAGAGGCTTTTTACTTCCCAGCTAGACCGTGACAATTATTTTCTTCCACTTTGTAGAGCAGCATTTGATATAGTGAGGAGGAAGCACAATGAACATGCCTATGGCATAAACATGTAAATCAGTAATCTTCATTAATTTTAAAGCTGGAGCCATTTTGGATTCTAATTAGCAGAAGGAGACTCACCAAATATCTTCTGATGTAGGGCCACAAAACTGCTGACCAGTGTGAGTCAATTATATCCATCTCTACTGGCCCACATTCTAATTAAATTGGGTGGGGGTGAGGGGTCCTCAAGGTTGTGAGCATTTCCAAAGACATTCTCTTTTGTCTATTGAGAAATACTTTGTCCTTCAAGCACGCAACTCTTCCCTACATTCACATTCCTCTTTTTATTCTGGGTCTGGGTAGAAACACAAAATAGCAGAAAAAATAACACAGAAACCATAGGAGATGCTCCAGAGGGTTCTAGGGGCCACCATTGGCCTCTAGGCCTTGCATTGAAGAACAGTCTAACAGTTAAGCTACATGCACATGTTCTGTTGTACAATTTTTAAAAAACATATTTATTCACCACTTGCATATATAAGTGTATAGAATGCCAGAACTTTCACAGGTAAGGGTATTCTTTCATTCATATTTGGCAGAAAAGCATCTAAGTGCTATTCTGAAAGGGTGCACATACTTGCACAAGGGGTGTTCACATGGGTAGAACAAGGGAGGGGCATGGGCAGTACTGCCACTTATGGAATATTGTAAGTTATGTGTATCTTTGCTAAATTTAGGCATCTGCAGTTACAGTATGTTAGGTCCATGGCTGGTAGAATTGCAGGCATCAAGATTTTAGGTGCCCTGAAACTGGGTTGCGCTGCTACCATCTTGGAAAAGAGGGTGTGGCTAGGGTGGAATTATGATGCCACTTCTGTTGACAATTCTCAAAAGGGGTGGGATTTAGGGAAGAGCTATAATATCAATTTTGGTGATGCCTAAAAATGGGCAAGGACAGGTAGAAGTGAGGCTATGGTAGATCCTTAACTATTCAAATTAGGTTTGATTTTAAAAAAAACAAACAAAACAAAAAAACACACAACCTACATAAAATTATTATTTATTATTATTATAGAACAGCACCACAGGGACAGGCGTTTATACATGTGCTGAGGGCAAATAAGGACAACATAAAAGAGTGGAAATTTAATGGGAGGGGAAGCTGCTGAAGTGCATCGTGTCATATTGCCAGATGTTTGTTGACTACCCAGAAGAAAAGACCCAAATTTCCACAGGAGCAAAAGGACAATCCAAACAAATGAAACTATGGAAATCCAATGTTCTTGATGCTTCTTTTATTCAATTAATTCTTTAAAATACAATATCCACATTTGCCATTGAAGGAACCAACACGAGCTGTGTTTCAGCAAAAATTGCCCTCCTCAGCGATCCAATATATTGAATACGTGAACTTTTTGTAATTGTGGAATAACATGAAAGGCTTGGCAAACCAAGCTGAAACCCAGAAAAGGCACAAAACCTGAGCGCTTGGGAAACAGTAGGAGTATCACTACCCAGGCCACATTCTCTGTGCTTAAAGTGCTAACAATCTACCAAGACACAGTACAAAGAGCCATGACAGCAGAATTGCAATGAAGGGAAGTATGCCATGTTCGTCCACAGAGTACCAACTTATGTTGTATCATAGATAAATTGTTATTCCATCCTTCTCAAAACCCCATCACTTCAGTTTTCCACACAGCTAGAAAAGCCAAAGAAAAGGGCAGGTAAAGTACCCGCAGCAATACAGGCCACAATACTTTCAAATTTTCTAGGAGTAGCTCAGCAGAAAGGCAGTTTAGTAACAATTCATGCTGTGAGGTCCCAGTAGGACATATATAACCACTAAAATATTCAATCTATGTCCTATTGGAAACACAACAGGGGAACCCACCGAGACACTACAAGGAAAACCCACTGCACTCATACACAGACCCACTCACTCAAAAAACAACCAAGAAAAAAGAAGAAAAACTGGAGAAAAAGCCTCAGTTCAACATCATATGGCAAAAAACTCCACTTAAAAGACCACAAAAAAATAAGGTCCAGAGTATCAATCAAATCAGCAGTGAGAAACACAATAGTAACCCACATAGGAACCACTTAAAAAACATCAGCACGCCAAATTTCAAAACATCCAAAAGTGTGAGTACAGCCTATAGCACGTATAAAAGTCTCAAACACTGTCAATGGCAAGCAGGGAAAACAAAACCACTTAGCTGCAGACGGTATCCAAGCTTTCTTCTATGCACCCTCACGGTGCTAGCCTGCTCGGCCCTGCAGTCACTCTTGTCCATCTGGGAAATCTCCGTTTCACTGAGCTGCGTCAGAGGAAAGATTTCAGCCTACTTCGCCAGCAACCGTTGAGGCTCATCAAGTACTGGAACCGCACACATCCAAACACATAGAAGCTCTTCTGTGATTCCCCAGTCTTAAGGGTGCCAGATGGGGCTAAGCCCAAGGCCCCCACCCTTTCCACACATGCCTTATAGCACCTGGCACACGGCCACTGTTCAGTTGGCAATCCGTCACAAATCTGGCATTATATAGAGGTATCTCCACTAGAGGAATCTAAACCAAGTGTTTTAAAATCAAATTGAGTGATTTTTAAGGCAGGTGGAGGTTTTTATTTAAAACTAAGAAAACCAAAGATGGCCAACGCTGTAGCATGGTCAAGCTAAAAATGGTCCACAATACCCCCCCAAAAGGATCAACAAAATATGGGAAGGGGTTTTTGGAGGTGGGGGGACCCTAAAAACAGCCCCAGAATCCTCAGAACCTACAAATTCTGAACCCTCTCCCAATTTTCTCAATAGGCAGTGTTCACTGTCTGTGCTGGGTTAGCCTGCTGCAGCCATCTCAGAAGCTGGAAATGGAAAAGACACTACCTCTTTTGCTCAGCATACCAGTCCACATGCTGAGATCTTTGAGCTGCCAGTCAGACTAAAGTCTGACTGAGACATCAACCCCTGAAGATCCATGTACGAATGGGGGAAGTAACTTATGCAGCCGGCAACAGTTAAGCTCTGCTGGTCTAAAACCAGGGCCAAGCAGCCTGTGCTCATGTACCTGATAAATCAGGATACAAATTAGGTTCAAGGGGAATGGAACCTGAGCTCCACAAGATCCAATGCAGGCCAGCAGGACAGGAACCCCAAGAGTTGCTTTGCCAGCTTCAGATGTCAGATCCAGAGTCTATGTTGTCTCACAGGTAGAGCTGGCCTGGGATCACTGGGGACTTCTTCAGAACTGAAAAGCCTTGAACTTGGTTAAAAGAAATTGAAAAGAATAAATAGAATATCAAAGCAGATCAGAAGCACACCTTCTCAACTCGTTTGCAGAAGGAAAAAACTGAAGGGAGAACTACATCATTCGAGAAGGAGGCGGAGCTGAAGAATGTAAATTTCATCCTTCTGCAATTAACTCGTGAGTATAGGAACATCACCTATCATCAGAACTCCTAGACACATTGCATAAGAAATTGATTTATTCTCTTTCTGAAATTCAATACTATGCTAAGGTACTAATTTCCTGACTTCTCTACTGGAGAGGTTTGAATTCTGTTGTACTGTCAGCTTCAGCTGCTTTGGAACCTACACAGATGCACTCAAACTCACATGCACACTTCAGAGAAGTTGGAAAAAGCCATTTCTTTATTTTAAAATCCAGGGTAGCACTACTACCCTTGAGCTCCTGAAAGAACCTTTACTCCCCTTGTACCTACAGTGGAGTTTTTAAACTCTCAGAAACCTTTAACACAAATTTTCTCCAAAAAACAAACTGAGGTTATATAATTGCTCAGTTTTAAATTTAACCTTATAAATTAAACCTCAGAGGGATTCAATTAACAACTTATTCTTAAAAATAGAGATGTGGTAGAAATCTCTATGCTCAATCCCTCCTTTAATTAAAGGAAAACTAACAATAAACTGAAAACATTCAGTAATTATTTCTACAAATTCCCCTTATCTTCAGTTTCTTTTAAACAGAAATCTCACACTGAGAACAGCATAGCCTTACTCTCAGTTCTACCTGCAATAAAATTAGGAAATTCACTTCCAAACCTTCCTCTCACTGCAGCCACACTACTTTTCACACAAACAGCTCAAGTTCTCACTTTTTTTCTACCAAATACCTCTCTCCCATTCAGCAACCTTTCAGAGATCTTCAGTTTTTCTCCACTGTGTCCCTTGTTCTCCATCAACTGACTTTGGATCTCACACACTTACAGCCTAAGCCAGCCTCTCAGCACCTCAAAACAATTTTCTTCAAAATTATACACCCATTAAGAGACATTTTAATATTTTTTTCATTATATTTTATTAGGGTTACCAGATTTTCTGGAACTAAAATCCGGACCCATGGACCCACCTGGCCCAGTCCAGTTCTGCCTGAGTCACACTCCATTCCACCCCTTAGCCCCACCCCCAGCCCTGCCCCCTCAACCTGTTCACTTGGCAGGAGGGCATCTGCACATGCGCTGGTGTGATATGATGACATCATATACACACACGCATGCACGTGATATCACCACGTGACATTTGCACATGTGCAGATGCTGTCCTAATGTTGCTCCTAGCTGGAAGATTTTCAAAACCCAAAGTGCCAGGTTTTGAAAAGCTTCCTGGACATGTCCTCTAAAAGGAGGGAAAATCTGGACATCTGGTAACCCTATATTTTATTAAAAAAATTTAAAAAATACATAATATACAAATATAATTTTATTAATACAAAACCAAAGGTTTTGGTTGACTACAACTCCTAGCATTCCCTGGGGCTGCATATTAAAAAGTGGAAAACATGTAAAAGGATCTGCAAAAGTTAGAAGAATGGTCTAGCATTTGGCAACTAAAATTCAATGCAAAGAAGTGAAGAGTGATGCATTGAGGGGGGAGGGGGGGTTGAAATCCGAAGGAACCGTATGTGCTGGAAGGTGAGAGGCTGATAAGCACAGATGGAGAGAGGCACCTTGGGGTGATTGTTTCTGAGGATCTAAAGGCATCTAAATAGTGTGATAAGGTGGTGGCTGTAGCCAGAAGGATGCTGGGCTGTATAGAAAGGGAGTAACCAGCAGAAGAAGGGAGGTGTTGATGCTTCTGTATAGGTCATTGGTGAGGCTGCACTTGGAGTATTGTGTTCAGTTTTGGAGGTCGTATCTGGCGAAGGATATAAAAAGACTTGAAGCAGTCTAGAGGAAGGCGATGAAAATGGTAAGACGTTTGAACCAAAAGAAGTATGAGAAGAGACTGGAAGACCTAAAGATGTATACTCTGGAGGAGAGGAGGGACAGGGGAGATATGATACAGAAATTAAGGGTCAGATTCACTAACCTGCCCGATCATGACCGATCCATGTCCAAATCGTGGCAGGCTGAACAATTCACGACAGGACAATATTTAAATGGGGGCAATTGGAGAAACGCCCCCCACCGACTGCACGGATCGCTACTGAGTGATCCCAATGCATCTGCAGACCATCTTCTTTGCCTGTAGATTGTCTACGCATGTGTTTGCTGTCCATGCTTTTTTATTTCTTTACTTTACTTTTACTCACGAGCCTGTGGTTTTAACCCACAGGTTAAAACCACAGGCTCGTGCTGCAGGGAAGAGAGGCAGAGCAGGAGAGTCAGGGCTGAGCAGGGCTGCATGAGCAGGAGAATCGGGGCTGAGAGCAGGGTTTTTGCACAAGCGACTGGTCCTCAGTAGTCGCTTGTTTTTGGATCAGCCAACCCAGTCGGTGTGTCTGAATTTTGTTAGTGAATCGTGTCCTTCCTACTTTGCATGCCATTTCCCCTCATTTGCATACACGGATCGGAATCGGATCGGCACAGAAGTTAGTGAATCGGGTCGGAGGAAAATCAGGTCACAAAGGGGTCGCAAACTGATCAGTACATGATTGGTTTGCATAGTGAGTCTAACTCTTAAATACTTGAAAGGCATTAATATAGAACCAAATCTTTTCCAGAGAAGAAAAAATTGTAAAACTATAAGGCATAATTTGAGGTTACAGGGAGGAAGACTTAGGAGCAATATTAGGAAATTCTTCTTCACGGAGAGGGTGGTAGATGCCTGGAATGTCCTCCTGAGGGAAGTGGTGGAGAGGAAAATGGTGATAGAATTCAAAAAAGCGTGGGATAAAAATAGAGGATCTCTAATTAGAAAATGAAGGATGTAAAGTAAAAAACTAAGGCTGGTATTGGACAGACCTGCACAGTCTATGTTCCATATATGGTGATTCGATGTAGGATGGGCTGGGGTGGGCTTCAATGTGAACTCCACTAATATGGAACAGGAGGATGTTATGGTAGATGTCCTGCAAACAACAGGATGGTTGGATAGGCTGGAGTGAGCTTGGACAGCAACTTCAGCATTTGGAACCTAGGACAATACCAGATTTTACAGTCTACGGCCAGAAATATCAAAGAAGAGACAAGCTAATCTAATTGTGCTTTTTTTAATGAGTATAACTTATGGGCAGTCTGGATGGACTGTTCAGGTCTTTATCTGCCATTATTTACTTTGCGTGTTTCATACATGTGATCGTGCCCATCGAGATTCAGTCAAAGCCCACAGAGGCCAAAGGAGTTTTTTTGGGGGAAAACAGTAGAAGAACTGGACAAATGTTGAAGGTACATGTTTGATATTTATCCTAGAGAAATGACTGCTTATAAATCAAGAGGATATAAGCTTGGCTTTTGAACTGACGTGTAGTTTAATGCCTGAGTGTGTGGTTAGAGCTATAGCCTTAACACCCTGAGGTTGTGGGTTTAAATCCCTCACTGTTCCTTGTGACCCTGGGCATGTCACTTAATCATTGCCCCAGGTACATTAAATAAGAGCTTGAGCCCACCGGAACAGAAGGGAAATATGATAAAGTAGCCAAATGTAAATACCACTTAGGATATAAGTACCGTATTTTCATGTAGATAACGCGCACCCGTGTAAAACGCGCACACGGGTATAGCGCGCGGAAAACACAAATTTGTGTAAAGAAATTTTTATATACCGCGCTCACGGGTATACCGCGCATGCCGCCCCGACTCTCCTCTGGCTGCCCTGACTTTCCGTTCACTGCCCCGACTCTCCGTTCGCTGCCCCGACTCTCCTCTGGCTGCCCCGACTCTCCGTTCATCTGCCCCGACTTTCCGTTCGCTGCCCCGACTCTCCTCTGGCTGCCCCGACTCTCCTCTGGCTGCCCTGACTTTCCGTTCACTGCCCCGACTCTCCGTTCGCTGCCCCGACTCTCCTCTGGCTGCCCCGACTCTCCTTTCACCTGCCCCGACTTTCCGTTCACTGCCCCGACTCTCCTCTGGCTGCCCCTTCTCTGAGCCCTGCGCTACGCTACTTCCTCTTCCGGCGGTCCCGCCCTTTCTCTGACGTCAGAGAAAGGGCGGGACCGCCGGAAGAGGAAGCAGCGCAGCAGGGCTCAGAGAAGGGGCAGTACCGCCGGCAGAGGAAACAGCTGGGCTCACTGGCATCCGGAAACAAGGTAGACAGCTTCTCCATGGGGGAGGGGGGGAGAATGTGGGGGTGCGAGCGGTTCTTTGGGTGGGAGTGCGAGCGGTGGGGGTGCGAGCGGTCCTTCCGGATGATGAATCGGGTGTCGAGCGAGGTGGGAACTATGTAAAAAAAATTTTATATACCGCGCTCACGCGTATACCGCACAAGGTTATGCACGGTTTGTAAAAACACGTATAACACGCGCGTTATATGCGTGAAAATACGGTATATATAAATAATTAAAAGATAAATAAAAAATATAATAGTGGTGCTTCTTGGGGATGAAGAGCCTGGCCAGCAGCCTGGAATCCCCTTCTGTAAAACTGGGCTGCCTTCTGCATGCCATTTTACTGCATGCAATTTTAATAATGCTACAACACGACATCAGGACGTCTATTCGACACCTAAAAGGCAATTCTATAAAGGTCACCTAACTATATTCAGTCAACTCTGCTTAACTGCAAGGCCTTCGGCCCGGCCCGCGACGTGCGCTTAAATGGAGTGTACGCTTAATCAGAGTACCACTTTTTAGTCATGAAAAATCACAGTATGCTGTACAGTAGTCAAATGCAATTAACTTTTATTTAACATAAACACTCGTAAAACAATTTTACACAGTTCAGTTTAGAAAGAGCACTGTTCATTCTAATGCAATACAGTACACTGCAAACCTTTCTTTAAACCAACATTCTACTGAAGTAATCAGTCATTGTTTTCTGCATGCAGATTGCACAATTCAGGATGTGTATCTGATTATTGATGCTGTAAAACTGGCCATAGTCGTGACATCCATTTATCTCCAGATAACAATGCAGCGTGTGTAGAGGCTTCAGCACATCTGAGAAGGAAACAATCTCTGCAGGTGTTTCATTAGTCGTGATGACCATAGCAGTATCTCCATCCTCATCAGACTCTTGGTTGTCTGCAGTGTCGTTTATGACTGTACAGATATTGGAATTAGTGCTGTCAGATGATGTAGGCCAGGGCTGCCAAGTCCGGTCCTCGAGATCTATTTCAGGATATCCACAATGAACATGCATGAGAGAGATTTGCATATCAAGAAGGCAGTGTAGGCAAATCTCTCTCATGCATATTCATTGTGGATATCCTGAAAACCTGGCCTGCCAGTAGATCTCGAGGACCGGACTTGGGCAGTCATGTTGTAGGCACCTTGTTGCCAACGGCGACATACAGCTCAAACTCTTATGGCGAGAGTCCAACAGGGAGTTCGATGGACGAAGTGTTAGCTTCAGTTCCCATCAGATGCGTGAATGAAGCTTGCATGTCGATAGCAATTTGAAATTGTGCATGATGAGATTTGACTCCACGCCTCCCGTACCATATGAAGAGAGTCGAGCACTGTCATTTTTCTCATGAGCTCAGCAGCTCAGGGGCTGGATTCCGTGCTTGCATCAATCATTGCCATGACATATCTTAGGACAAGCGACCTGTAATGACATTTGAAGTTGCCGATTATCTCCTGGTCCATTGGTTGGATCAAAGATGTCATGTTTGGTGGCAGAAACACAAGTTTAATGTTGGTTAGTCATACACCATTGCTGTGTGCTGCACAGTTATCACACAGCATTACAATGTGTCTCCTATGCCTTCTCATCAGATTATCAAGCTTCTGCAACCATCAATCCACAGTGTTGCCATCATCCATGTGTTTTTGTTGCTTTCATATTCAACAGGCAGTCATTTAATGTTTTTGAAGCACCAAGGATTTTGATTCTTTTCAATCACCAGTGGCTCAAGCTTTTCACTACCATCCATATTGCAACTGAGCAGCAATGTCAATCGTTCCTTTGGCACCTTAAAGCCAACAGTTTTGCTGCGTTTGAAAGCCAATGTTTCATCAGGGATGGCATGCCAGTACAGGCCTGTCTCATCGGCGTTGAAAACATTGCATGGTTCATATCCACCAATGACTGATGATAACACTTTCATGACCCATCTTTCTGCATCAAACTCATCAGCGTCTTGTTTTTCACCATGCTGCTTCTAAAATTTTATGCCGTTACGAACCTTCCACCTCTCCAGCCATCTATTTGTTGCTTTGAAGTCTTCTACAGCCAGTTCTTCGGATAGCTGTGCTGCTTTCTGCATCAGCAGAGGCCCACTGATTGGCAGTTGACAACTTCTAGCTTCAGCAAACCATCACAGCAACACCTGTTCAATGTCTCTAGCCTTCCCAATTCTTTTCCGTTCCTGGTAAGACTGTTGTTGTTTTGCAAGTCGTTCAATATGGCTTGCTTTTTTTTTGTGAATTCAAGAAATCTGGCTAGGATGAACGCTGTAATGTTTTGCAATGGCGACCTGACTCTCCCTTTGGTCAAGTCTCTTTAAGTCTTTAAGACAATGACTTTTGTACAGCGTGGTGGAAACATTCAGCCATGGACAATGACTTTTGACCAGCGTTTTGGACACGTTCAGCCAAAGACAAAGGTTTTTCTCCATGAGACGCCATGGTGCAGTTTCGAAAGTTCGAACACCTGGCCAGGCCTAGATTGCTGATCTGAAACACGTAGATCATCAACGTGAGAACGTGATTGCTTTTAACCAGAGAGAATATAACGTAAACGAATAGAGGTGGGACCTATAACATCAGTGCGCATAAGTGAATTGTGTGCTTATCTGGTTTGCGATTATCCAGAGTTTACGTCCATTGACTTTAATGTAAAAAAACCGGGACCACGGTAGTAGGCTGCGGATAACCGAAGCATGCACTTAACCAACGTGCACTTAGGTGGAGTCGACTGTAGATGCACTTAAATTCTGTGATACTTAATTCTCAAAGACCTCACTAAAGACCTCACTAAATTTCTCTAGTAAGTAAGCATTAATAATTGGCACTGTGAACAGTTTCAGGTTGAACAAGGAAGGACACATGAAGTATGGTCCTTCTGTCAGAGGAGAAAAGTGGTAAAGTTTAGTTCAAATAGTATGAAAGTTAGCTACAACCATCTATTTGAACTCTTGTCAAGTGTTTCCAGCAAAGAGAAACACTGGTTTTATTGAAGCATATGTGTTGTCATAGCAACCAATGGGCCTCCATTGAAAATAATAAACTGCCATTATTTTGTATGGGTTGTCATAGCAACCAATGGACCTCCTTTGAAAATAATATACTGTTATTTAATGGACTGCCATAGTAACAAATGGATGGAAAGAGAGAAGGAAAAAGTGGTATCAGAGAAATTATCTATTGTAGAAATGAGGGACACAAAAGTCAGGTTTAGGAATATGCATAAATTTAGTCATTAAAACTTGTTGTCCTTTCTGTTTAATTTTTATATATGCCTTTCAAAAATTATAAGAGACCAAGGAGCTCACTTTCAAAAAAATAAAATCATCGAAAAAGTGACATAAAGTGGTAGATGGACATTTTTCTCTCCAAACTCTTCCAATTTGTTATTTTCAAAACCCATTTTCTAGATGGATTTTTATGGTAGTTATCTGCAGTGCATCTAAATAGGAAGGGGACATGTTGGAGGCATGGTCTGTGTGGACCTAGGGCAGGTTTATGACTTGGACATTTTTCTTCAGTAATCAAATGATTTATAATATGTCCTGGGCATAATTTAGAAGTTTGGACTTAGACTTGTTTTAACAATAAATAAGTGCTAAAAGGTACCCAAACTGAGCAGATAACCACTGGAACGATGAAGTCATGACCCCTCTACACTCCCCAATTATATCAACCTGAGTTGACCCATTGAATCCACAGAAAAAAATGAAAGTCCAAACCAAGAGATACTGTGGAGACTGATGTTACTGAAGCAGACTTTATTGTATCAAGAAGGTAATCCACAACCTTGGAACAGTGAAGACCATCCACAACTTTAGACAATGAAAAGGAATGAATATTGAAACAAAACAATGTAATAGGCATGTCTATCCAGTTAGTAATTCTTGTTTTTGTATAATAATGAATAAAGCTAAGTTCAACTTGACCTGTGAATCCAGCAGTGAAGTGTTCATATATTAGCAGGTCATCAAAGTCAATAATATTAATATTACACTAAAGAATCAAAGTAATGTGGCACAATATGTGCTAAGAGGATTCCATATTTGTTGGTATCTTTTAAGTGAACCATGTTTTTCTGCAATGCATCTTTCTTATTTTGCTACTATACACACCATATGCCACCATGCATTATAATGTACATTAAACAAGTTTTTCCAGTTTGTTAGTATTATCTTAATCACAATATCAATAGACATTTCAACAAACAGGCATCAGAGTCACTAATAAAACTATTCAATCCTTCATGACCAAATGCAATAATAGCCAGTGTTAATTGAGACTCAATGTTCAGTATCTGACATATTGTTTTCCATATTTGATTCCAATATTCATGAAAAGCTGGACATCTAAAGATCATATGATCAAGAGTTCCAGATTCTTGTTTACGAGACCAGCAAATATTTTTATTTGAGTCATTCAATTTTGATAATTTATACAGAGTCCAATATATCCAATTCTTTGATTGCTTGTTTTGATACTATACTCTTTCTATTTAGGGATCCTTTGTGTATATCCCATGCATTTTTTAACTTTGCCACAGTTATTTTTTTTCCAAATGATGAAGTTACGATTGTCTTATATTGGTCACACCATCAGAAGAGAGATATTACTGGAGAAGGACATCATGTTTGGGAAGATCGAATGAACCATACAAAAAGAGTGACCTGCAATCAGATGGCTGGACATGTTGAAAACAACCATGGGGGTGATGCTGGAGGACCTTTCTGGACTAGCACAAAACTGATTTCTTTTTAGATCCACAATTCATCAAGTTGCTAGGACTCGAGCACGAGTCGAAGGCACCTAACGACAACACTGTTATTGTCTCTACCACCTCCACTGGGAGGGTATTCCTGGCATCTACCACCCTCTCTGTGAAATAATATCTCCTGACATTTCTCCTAAGTCTTCTACCCCACAACCTCATATTAAATTCTCTAATTTTATTACTTCTCTATCTTTGTTACCATCATTTTCTACATTTAACGGGACCAGTTTACCAAATTGCTGTTAAATAATTGCATGTCGGAGCTGTTACTGCCAAGGTTTGCGCTAAAAAACCATGCCACGGTTTTGTAAAGGTGGGTAAGTAAATGCACATTAAGCGCAAGGACAGACTCTTACTACACAAAAAATGGATCAACAAATAAGTGCATTTGCACTATCATACTATCTAGGTGAATTTACCAGGGCTGGCTACTTAAAAACTACCCTCCCCCTCAAATTGTACCCTGATGCTCATTCCACACCCTGATAATGCACTACCTCCCCCTGATATCTTAGCTTCTAACAAGGTTGTCACTTGTGGTTTATTGAAGAGGGCAGTAGTGAACCTCAGAAGTTCCGGTCCCATTGCTGGCATGGGGGCAAAATGGTGCTCTGATCCCTAGCAGCAGTGTCACAATAGTACCACTATGTATCAAGCTATCAAATAAGGAGCTTTAGTCTCAACCTCCTTATTTGGCTCATGATCCCTAGGGTATTATTATGACACTATCACTGCTGCTCCTTGTGACCCTGGGCAAGTCACTTAATCCCCCCATTGCCCCATGTTCGTTAGATAGATTGTGAGCCCGCCGGGACAGAGAGGGAAAACTGCTTGAGTACCTGAATAAATGTATGTAAACTGTTCTGAGCTCTCCTGGGAGAACGGTTTAGAAAACTGAATAAATAAAATTAAAAAAATAAATAGAGGTTAGAAATGACTGACTATAACCAATAATATCTTCATGGTGAAAAAAATAGGAATTGAACACTCACCTTACAATTGTTGAACAATATCTTTACATTGCACATTGTTTTATATATTTCTCAGGTAGATGGAGCATTTCTAATGCTTTATTTGTGAAATTTCAGTTTTGGTAACTTCTAGAGTTGTTTCTACAGGTGTATCAGATGAAATAAATTAGGAGATGAAATATTTCAGCACAGACATCCACAGTGGCTGATGAATAGACACAATTCAACTATAATTGTCTTCTGTCAAAAACCATGATATGTAAGGTGGCAGATTTGATTTGTCAGGCTTTTATCAAAGTATATTACATGCATGCCCATGGCCAGACTAAGGAAGCAGGTTAAATATACAGGAACTGGGGAAAAGTAAAATCGGATTCATTAAAGGATGCAGGAATGAAAACAATTTAAATGTAGTCTCATGTTGCAGGTGATCTGGTTAAGATGAATGCTGATATCATATGCCGTCACAAGCTATAGGTGGATAAATATACTTTACGGACATCAGTAGAAGTAATTTGTGCTGGCTGAAATTCCTTCTATTTTCCAAATCTCATTTCATAAATGTTCTTTTTATAGAACTGATCAGCTGTACACTAATAATAATAATTTTATTTCTTGTATACCGCTATACCGTAAGGTTCAAAAAAGTGGATCAACTAAGCCAATCTTTCACTGAATCTTTGTTCTAAGAGTTTTTGAATAGACTATGGAGCTCATTTTTAAAAGAGAAAAAAACATCCCAAAAGTGGTATAAAGGGGCATATAGACATTTTTCTTGCAAAACTCTTTCAATTCAATTTGTTCTAGATGGCTATCTTTGCAATTCATCTAAATCTCAAGGGGGCATGCTAGAGATGTTGCTTGGATGGGACTAGGGCAGGCTAATGACTTGGCCATTTTTCTGCCATAATCAAATATTTTAGAATATGTCCAGGGCACAAGTTAGACGTTTGGGGCTAGACCTGTTTTAATAACGAATAATAATATTTTTGAATTTTTGAAATATACACCCCTTCAAACTAAAGCAGTACTGCCTACACTTATCTGTGACGACATCATCATCTTTTGTGAAAGTGTGGCACATTATATTATTTTAATAACGAATAAGTTCCATAAAGGTGGCCAAACTGACCAGATGACCACTGGAGGGATGTAAGCATAACCTCCCACACTCCCCTAGTGACTGACCCTATCTGATCCCATCCCACCCTCAAAAGATGTAATTAGAACAGTACATACCTGCCTGTAAGGCAGCTTCAGATGTTATAACCATCCTAGTAGAGAAGCTGAGGTGGATCATCAATTTACGGAAGAGCTATCTGAAACCAATTCAATCCCTTGAGTACTTGGGAATCCTCTTCAAAATGGCAGAGGGTTATGTTTTTATTCCAGAGCTGCATATACTGAAGCTATGGCTCAGATTCTGGGCATACTGGCCAGGTCAGCCTCCACAGTGGTTCCCTGAGCAAAAGCTCATCTACACCCTCTTCAGAATGCTCTGTTGTCCCACTGGTTGCCAAAGGCGGAATCACTCCAGATGTCATTTCCCTGAACAGCAGAAGCACATCACAGTTTGCATGGTAGCTCCGGGCAGAGACTCTTTCCAAGGGAGTGCCTCTTTGCATCTCGTCTATCTTATCATTCCTTCTGTAATTCCCCCACCTGAGCACTTTGTATAGATGCACCTTCTTGTCCACTTTGTTTCTCTTGACTAGATTATAAGCTCTTTTGAGCAGGGACTGTCTCTTCTATGTTTTAATGTACAGTCCTGCATATGTCTAGTAGCATTATTGAAATTATAAGTAGTGGTACTAGTAGTAGCAGCAGCAGCAGCAAGCAGGTTGCTGGAGTAGCCTGGTGGACAGTGTAGTCAATCATAAAGATGGGGACTCAGGCCCATATCTCACTTTAACCACTATACTTATGGTGGAATTTGTGAGCCTTCTAAACTCCACCCAAATCCTACATGTGAGGTAACATTTGCAGGCATAAGTGCTATTGGAGTGGTGTACAGTTGGGTCCAGTAAGTTTTGGGCGGGTTTGAAGGGCTTACCATACACTATAAGGTGGTTATGGTGAGATGTGTACTTGGAACCTGTAATGTGAAGTTCACTATAGTGTCCCCTATGGTGCCCCACTGCTCTGCTGGGATGTCTGTGTAGCTGGCCCCTCATTCCAGTGGCTTGTTTTGTTCATTTTATCATTGGATGGTTTTTGTGTTTTTTTTAATGGTTCAAAAAGATAAATGCACAGAGAACATTTTTAAAAGAGCAAGATAGATGTTTTGAAATTTTGAAAATACATGTTCACTACTGGATTATTGTGCATCTTTTTTTTTTAATAATCTTTATTCATTTTAAAATAATTTCATTAAGTGAAGAACAATAAATAAAACATTTATACTATAGACATCACTTAAAATATTACAAGATTCTTACAGATCAATAACCCCCCACCCAAACTATTCTTTATCATTCAAGTATCTATAAATTTATCATAATGCCGTAATTCACTACATATTTTAAACATAAAATTACACATTTATCCACTTAGACATATTTTACACTTAAAAATCACCATGCCCCTATCCATAATAATAGTTGATTATAACCCTTATATTCCTCCCACCCTCCCTGGATGTGCAATTCTTCTAACAACAAAAATGTATAATTATAATAAATCTACAAAAGACGTCAATGGACCCCATATTAAATTAAAGTTTTTAAAATTCCCTAACTGATCAGCTCTCATTTTTTCATATTTATATATTTGACATAAACTTGCCCACCAGAAAGCAAAATTGAGGCAATCCCAGTTTTTCCAGTTACGTGTAATCAATTGTATAGCTGTACTTGTCATAATTAAAAAGAGACGTCTTTTATATTTATCTAGGGCATCATTGATATACAAAATGGTACCACAGATTACTACTTCATAAGTTAAAGGAATCTCAGATTCTAAAATATTAGTAATATGTCCCCAAATCGATTTCCAAAAAACCAGTATCTTAGGGCAATAAAACAGTAAATGATCCAATGTTCCTATGTCAAGATGACAGTGCCAGCATCTATTAGACTTTGAATTATCCAACATATTCAATCTATCCGGGGGTCCAAAAAGAACGATGCAATAGAAAAAACCAAGTTTATTTCATAGATGCTGAAGCTGTACATCTCATCCTCCAAGACCAAATACGTGGCCATCGAGATGCAGAAATATAATGCTTAATCTCAATGCTCCAAATGTCTCTAAGAGCGTTTTTGGGTTTCTTATTCATAAGTTCAGATATTAATTTATACCACTTAGCAGCTTGATGTCCTAGGATGTCTGTGTGAAAACAGAGGAATTGTAAGCTGTAATAATTTTTCAAATTACGCCACTCAGGGAACTTCCAAGTAAACATTTGAAACAAGTTATGTATCATTGCTGATCAATTTGAAACAATACCTTTCCTGCAATTAGCTCTTTGCCATTTACCTACATAAACAGCAGTTTACCTGGGAATATTGTATATTGGTTCTTCAAAGGGAGCTCAGAATGGTTTACTTGAATTAATTCAGGTGCTCAAGCATTTTCCCCTGTCTGTCCTGGTAGGCTCACAATCTATCTAATATACCTGGGGGCAATGGGGGGATTAAGTGACTTGCCCAGGGTCACAAGGAGCAGTGTGGATTTGAACTTGCAACCTTAGGATGCTGAGGCTGTAGCTTTAACCACTGCAACACACTCACTAGAAGACCAAGTCACCTTCTACTTAGAATAAGCTGGACAGCTACAGATCCCTTCAAGCACTGATGAGTCATTATTCTTATCTCTATTGGATAGCTTGCTATTTCACTTTCACAGGTCCTTTTGAGAATAGAGAGACGGAGAGAGTAAAGAGCAGGAGAGGGAAAAAAGGAGTAGTAAAGAGGAGTAGAAAAAAGGAGTAGTAAAGAGGAGTAGAAAAGAGGATAAGAGGAGACAGAAGACAGAGAAATATAGAAAACAATATTGGCCTAAAGTAATAGGATTAGGGGGCATGCAATAAAGCTATTTAGTAATAGATTTAAAACAAACCAAAGAAAATGTCTTCACTCAACATGTAGTTAAACGCTAAAATGAGGTGAAAGCAGGTAGCTTAGCAAAGTTTAAAAAATATTTGGATAATTTCCTAAAAGTACTTAAACCATTATTAAGATGAATGGAAAATTATCTGCTTATATCTAGAATAAGCACATAAAATCTATTTTATTATTTTGGGATCTTGCCAATAATTTGTAGCCTGAATTGACCACTGTTAGAAGCAGGATACTAGGCTTGATGGACCTTCGGTCTATCCCAGTATGGTAATTCTTGTGTTCTTATATTCTTATGTTCACTTGGTTACACTCCTGCACAAACCATTAGTCCATGTGCCAAGTATAAATTCATTGTATAGTATTTACAGCATGATCCTACTTATGTGAACTCATCTCTTCTTTAGGCAGAGACATTATTTGCATTCAATGCATTAATCTTGATAAATGTGAATATGACATTTATATATGCCTACTTGCTATATAACCTTTATAAAATTAGTCCAAAAATTACACAAGGGTACTATATAACTTCTTTTATAAACCCTTGCCAAAAAATCTACCCCTCAATTGCTGCACAAAACTGTATGCTATATTATATTATATGAATCAGAGATGACTTCAAACTTCAAATGTGGGGAATGAATTGATATTTGATTTTAGGTGAGGAACATGAAATAAATTATTATTACTCCTCATTGAAAAGAAGAACCTCTAGGCTTATGATTCAGTTGTGATCTCTAAGCATTACAGTGATAGGAGCTCATTTAGAAAACTGTTAAAAAAACCCAATTATTTGTTGATGCATTTTTCTAAGTGCTGATTGTTGTTAAAATTAATGCTGTCTGTTTCTACTTGTCCAGATTTATTTTAACAATTTATCATTTAAAATTTTTATCATTTTGTAAACCATTTTGATATAACACGGTATAGAAATTTTTTAAATAAATAAATTACAAGGGGCTGCTGAAAAGTTCTCAGCCCAACCATTATGAGCATTATTTTGTCATTGTAGCTTAAAAGAGTGTTATTTTATTTTGCAAAATGCCAATTTGCAGAATCCTAATGCTATGTTTTGATCATGTCAGTGAAAAGTGTGGAATTTTAAGGGCTCCTTTTACAAAGGTGCGTTAGGGCCTTATCGCGTGGAATAGCACACACTAAAATGCCACCCGCGCTAGCCGCTACCACCTCCTTTTAAGCAGACGGTAATTTTTCAGCTAGTGCATGCTATAGCACAGAAGAAAACTCCAAAGAGATCCATGAATATATGATGCAAACATTACCCCCCCTTTTACAGAACCGTAGCGCGGTTTTTCACTCTAACTCTAACTCTAACTCTAACCTTTTGTAAAGACTTTAGCTTTTTCTGAAATACTGCCTGCATATGGAAAGGGAGAGCAAAGAGTGAAAAACACAGAGGACTTTAATAGATGGCTCAGAGCCTGGTGTCATCAAGAAGGCTTCAGGTACATAGGAGGATGGGGAAATACATGGAAGGACAAGAAGCTATATTGCACTGATGGGCTACATATTACTACAGCAGGAAAAAGAAACCTTGCAGAGAAATTTAGAGAATATTTTTCTAGGCATTTAAACTAGAAGGTGGGGGTGGTGTATGTACGAAGGACAATTATAGAGACCACCCCCGGCAAAAGAAAAGATATGATAGTAGTAAAGGCTGCAACATAAGCAATATCAGCAATTCATTTCTTAGTATTGCAACGGAAAGTGAAACGACACAAAAATCCATACGAAAAAGGAGATTATCGCTGAAAAATAGCTGGAAAGCGATGACCACAAATGCTCGCAGTCTAAGCAACAAAGTTCAGGATCTGCAAGCCCTGATATTAGAGGCAGATCTAGATATTGTTGCTATCACAGAGACATGGTTCAGTGAATCACATGGATGGGATGCAAACATACCGGGATATAATCTTTTTAGGAAGGACAGAGATGGTCATAAAGGTGGAGGAGTAGCTCTCTATGTAAAGATCAATATCCAAGCGATCGAAATGCAAGGGACCTGGGGAGAGGAAGAAGCAATATGGATTGCTCTGAAAAGAGAAGATGGAACTTCTATCTACGTGGGTGTAGTCTACAGACCTCCGACTCAATCGCAGCAAATTGATAAGGATCTGATTGTGGATATCCAAAAGTTTGGAAGGAAAGAGGAGGTTCTGCTGTTGGGAGATTTCAACCTGCCGGATGCGGACTGGAATGTTCCATCTGCGGAATCGGAAAGAAGTAGGGAGATTGTGGATGCCTTTCAAGAGGCTCTGCTCAGACAAATGGTGACGGAACCCACAGCTCCGACGCTAAAAAACGCACTATGGTTTTGTAAAAGGGGGGGTGGGAAGGGTAAGTGACAAATGTCCAACATATTCCACAGTGAAGTAGTGTGCAAACTTTCAGCATGGAAATTTCAAGGCTGAAGATACACAAAGGTCTGGGATGCCTTAAACGGTATCAACTCCTGAAATTGCTGACCATGTCCATGACCTGATTTTGGCAGATCAGCAAATATCAACTAAAACAATTGCTAAGACACTACAGATATCCAGGGAATGTGTTGGGTATATAATCCACAAGCAGCTGGGTATGAAGAAGCAGTCAGCTAAGTGGGTGCCCAAATGTTTGAACGCTGATGAGAAACAACATCGAGAGGACACTTCCAAGTTGATTTTGCAATATTTTCAGTGAGTTGGTGCCAACTTTTTGAAATGGCTCGCTATTGTTGATGAAACATGGTTACACAACTATGATCATGAGACAAGACTACAGTCCATGCAATGGTGGTACTCAGGTTCTCCAAGGTCAAGGAAATTCAAGATCCAAAATTCAGCTGAAAAGGTCATGGCCACAATGTTTTGGGATCAGGAAGGAGTTGTAATGACTGGCTATCTTCCAAGGGGGCCAAACAGTTAATGCAGAATACTACTGTAACTAGAAGTGCTGATTAAAGGAGGCACTGAAAGAAAAAAGGAGAAGGAAGCTGCAGAAAGGAGTTCTCTTTTTGCAAGACAATGCAACTGCTCACAAGACTGGCAAAACAATGGATATTTTGACGCAGCTGGAGTTTCAGTGCTCAGATCATCCACCCTACTCACCAGATCCTGCTCCATCTGACTACGGGCTAGATTCACTAAAGTCAATGATCATTGCTAAACCCGTTTTCACAGGTTTAGCTCTGCATTGTGTAAATCACTCATTGAGCGATTGAGTCGGTCGGTTTGCATGCAAATTATTTGCAGGCAAACTTAATAGTGAATCAATCACTGTTGGAAAATCAGTCAGAGAATCGGCCAACAGCAATTGAGTCGCTATTGTTAGTGAATTTAGCCCTATTTTCTGTTTCTAAAACTTAAAAAGCTTTTGAAAGGGCAATTAATATTCGAGTGATTCAGAGGTGATTGTTGCAGCAGTGCAGTATTTCAGTGACCGGACATCAGAGTATTTTTTGGAAGGGTTACAGAATCTTCAGACATGAAGTGCCAAGTGTATTGAACCTAGAGGTAAATATGTGGAATAACTTGTTTCATGGATCTACATCATTCCTTTCTTGGTTGGGCTGAGAACCTTTCAGAACTCTCTCATTATTGTAATCTATATATATAAAATCGGATGTATGTATGTATGTGCCGCGATCACGCAAAAACGGCTTGACCGATTTGAACGAAACTTGGTATGCAGATCCCTCATTACCCGGGATGATATGTTCTGGGGGTCTCGCGGCCCACCTGCACACGTGGGCGGAGCTACAAACAGATAATCGGATTTCACCCATTCATGTCAATGGAAAAAATGTAAAGAGCTGCAAACGCAAAAACGGCTTGCCCGATTTGAACAAAACTTGGTATGCCGATCCCTCACAACCTGGGGTGATATGTTCTGGGGGTCTCATGGCCCACCTGCACATGTGGGCAGAGCTACAAACATAAAATCAGATTTCACCCATTCATGTCAATGGAAAAAATGTAAAACAGCTGCCAACGCAAAAACGGTTTGCCCGATTTGAACGAAACTTGGTATGCAGATCCCTCACTACCTGGGGTGATATGTTCTGGGGGTATCGTGGCCAAACTGCACACCTGGGCGGAGCTACAACCAGAAAATCAGATTTCACCCATTCATGTCAATGGAAAAAATGTAAAAACTGCCTCCGCAAAACCGGCTTGCCCGATTTGAACGAAACTTGGTATGCGGATCCCTCACTACCCGGGATGATATGTTCTGGGGGTCTCGCGGCCCAACTGCACACATGGGCGGAGCTACAAACATAACTTCAGATTTCACCCATTGAAGTCAATGGGAAAAATGTAAAAAGCTGTGGGACCGATTTGAACTAAACTTGGTATGCTGATCCCTCACTACCTGGGGTGATATGTTCTGGGGGTCTCGCGGCCCACCTGCACAAATGGGCAGAGCTACAAACAGAAAATCAGATTTCACCCATTCATGTCAATGGAAAAAATGTAAAAAACTGCCATTCTCACAGTAATTCCAACTACCTGGGGTGATATGTTCTGGGGGTCTCGCGGCCCACCTGCACACGTGGGCGGAGCTACAAACAGAACATCAGATTTCACCCATTCATGTCAATGGAAAAAATGTAAAAAGCTGCCATTCTCACTGTGACCAATTTGGACGAAACTTGGTATGCAGGTCCCTCACTACCTGGGGTGATATGTTCTGGGGGTCTCGCAGCCCACCTGCACACGTGGGCGGAGCTACAAACAGAAAATCAGATTTCACCCATTCATGTCAATAGAAAAAATGTAAAAAGCTGCCATTCTCACAGTAATTCACAAATGGCTTGACCGATTTGAACGAAACTTGGTATACAGATCCCTCACTACCTGGGGTGATATGTTCTGGGGGTCTCGCAGCCCTCCTGCACATGTGGGCGGAGCTACAAACAGAAAATCACATTTCACCCATTCATGTCAATGGAAAAAATGGAAAAAGCTGCCATTCTCACAGTAATTCAAAAAACGTCTTGACCAATTTGAACGAAACTTGGTATGCAGATCCCTCACTACCTGGGGTGATATGTTCTTGGGGTCTCGCGACCCCCCTGCACACGTGGGCGGAGCTACAAACAGAAAATCGGATTTCACCCATTCATGTCAATGGAAAAAATGTAAAAAGCTGCCATTCTCACTGTGACCAATTTGGACGAAACTTGGTATGCAGATCCCTCACTACCTGGGGTGATATGTTCTTTGGGTCTCGCGGCCCTCCTGCACACGTGGGCGGAGCTACAACCTGAAAATCAGATTTCACCCATTCATGTCAATGGCAAAAATGTAAAAAGCTGCCAACGCAAAAACGGCTTGCCCGATTTGAACGAAACTTGGTATGCAGAACCCTCACTACCTGGGGTGATATGTTCTGTGGGTCTCGCGGCCCTCCTGCATACATGGGCGGAGCTACAAACAGAAAATCAGATTTCACCCATTCATGTCAATGGAAAAAATGTAAAAAGCTGCCAACGCAAAAACGGCTTGCCCGATTTGAATGAAACTTGCAACACATCTTCCTTTTCAGTTTAAGAGCTTGCAAATTCCAGTGAGACTTGCATTCTCTATCAAAATCAACAAATCACAGGGACAGACTATTACATACTGTGGAGTGGATTTAAGATCCCCCTGTTTTTCCCATGGACAACTCTATGTTGCTTGCTCAAGGGTGGGTTCACCCAAGAATTTATATGTTCTTGCTCCTGGAGGTGAAACTAAAAATGTTGTTTATAATCAAGTTTTGTGTTAGTTGTATTGTATTCATTTTGTCAAATATTTCACATTATAATTTGAATATTGTACTTTTTATAAAGCTGTAAAAAATAATTTAATTCACCACTATAAAGTATCTTTATTTGAATCCATTTACAGTGTTATTGCTATAATTAAATACCCGTGCAACGCCGGGGCATCAGCTAGTGACCTATAAACTAATGCCAAAATCAGTGCCCACAGATTTTTTTTCTCCCCTGACTAATGTTTTCAAACTGCATTGATGCTAGCAATAAAAACAACCTGTTTGTAAGCAATCTTGGTGTAATAGGGTTAAAAACCTTGCTCATCAAATTTGCAGGCATGATTCCAACCAAAATTGCATGTTCCTGATATTTAATATTTCTGCTGATTTAATTGTAACTATTATGCCAGCTTTCACAATGCCCTAATTAATAGATAAGAATTCTTTGTGGCAAAAGTCTAATATTGAACTTTGCCTCCTCCTGGAAGTATTCGTAGACTAAAGAGCTGTTGGAATTTGTCTTCCAGAATGATTGCCCTGATCATATCTGGCAGAGGAATGAGCAGGTTATTAAGTCATGCTGAATGATTTGAATTTTCAAATAATCAGAGTCTTCTGGAATTTGTGTAAGAGTCATGGGATATGATGCAGCTTTCAATTGAATTAGGATTGGTTATCAGATATAAAACAGAGGGTAAAATCAAAAAACAGATTTATGAATGCTTTTTAAAATTTATAAACATTTTTATGAATGTTTTTATTTATTTTTAACATATATGACTGAGAATATATCTGTTGGGTTAGGAGGTTAGGTTGAATGGCATTGGGGGAGGGCTTAGAGGCTATTAATCCTATGCTTGCATCCAAGTGTCTGTATTATTTTAGGAAGGGGGGAAGGGTAGGGTATGGGAAGAGGGGTCCTGGATGTGTATAGAATTATTATTATGTAAACAGCTGATTAATGAGAATATATATTTTGTTATATGGAAAAATGTATTTTAAAATATTCTCCTCAAATGTCAATGGGCTCAACCATCCAATTATTAGGAAGAAAACACGTAGGGCTCCTTTTACAAAGGTGCACTAGTGTTTTTAGCGTACGCACCGGATTACCGAAAAACTACCGCCTGCTCAGGAGGAGGCGGTAGCGGCTAGCACACGTGGCATTTTAGCGCGCACTGTTCCACGCAAGACCCTAACGCACCTTTGTAAAAGGAGCCCTTAATTTTCTAAAACAACAAGATGTAGACATCTATTATATCCAGGAAATGCATTTATCCAATATGGAATCAGGGAAATTAGAAGAAGGATGGGTCAAGTATTGTATTTTTTGCTTCAGCAGTGGGTAAGAAGGCTGGGATGGCTATCTTGGTCCATAGGAAATGTTTAGCTGCATTCAATCAGATTTCTGCAGATCCCTTAGGCAGATGGATTCATGTGGAAATGAGCTTGGGAAAAGATACTCTGGCGCTCTTCAACATCTATGCCCCTAATTCAAATCAAGCTAAATTTTTAAAAACTCTTCAACAGTTGGTACTACCACTGGCTGCTTCTAATGTAATAGTGGTGGGGGGACTTTAAGGCTGTTATGGACCCAATGTTGGACAAGAAACCCAATAAAATTCTAAAGTCAGGGCTAGATAACTTGGTACAATCCTGTGGATTGAAAGATATATGGTGGATCCTTCATTTTGATGCTTGGGAGTTTTCTTTTTGCTCCCACGTTCATAAATCATTTTCACAAGTAGATTATGTTTTTATTTCAGATTAATTAGTACAGCAGGTCACAAAAGCCACCATAGATCCAATTATTTTGTCAGACCATGGTGGAGTTTTGATTGAATTTAAGTTTGCTGAACAAGATTGTAGTAGACCTGTATGGAGATTTAATAATACATTGCTTGCAGACTCAAATTTTCTTGAAGAATTTCAATAAAAAATGAATGAATATTTCCAAATCAATGCCTCACAGGAAATCTCCTTAGAAACATTGTGGGATACTTTCAAAGCTACTATGAGGGGGCAAATTATATCATATTCGGCTCATATTAAGAAACAATTTAAAATGGAATTTTCTAATTTGGAACAAAATATTAAGAAATTTGGAGTCAAAATTAGCCTCAAAATGGGAACCAATTACTTTGCAGGCCCTCTTAAAAGCAAAATATAAATACAATGAGATCTCTTCACAATTGGCCAGGAAAGATTTGTTTTCTCAACAGGCTCTGTATTATGGAAACTCGAATAAAGCTAAAAACAGAAAAGTAAAGATTGTTGCGATTAAAGATGAGAAGGGTGAAACTCATTCTCAAATTGGAAATATTTAAAAACAATTTTTGAACTTTTATAAAGTTTTATACTCTTCTGAGCCTTATTCAAATAAAGAAATTGAGGGTTTAGAGTTTTTAAAGTTGATCAGGGGACCAAAAGGAAATCTTGAGGCGCCTATATCACTGAAATAATTACAAGCAGCGTTGAAGTCCCTTAGAGTTGGATCTGCTCCAGGTGGTAATGGTTTCACTGTAGAGTTTTACAAATCATTCCAAATTACCCTATTACTTCATCTTTTAAATTTATATCAGGCTTAACTAACTAAAGGTTGCATTTCAGGTACTAAGGCTATAACATAGAAACATAGAAACATAGAAATAGACGGCAGATAAGGGCCCTCGGCCCATCTAGTCTGCCCACCTTAATGTCCCTCCCCTACCTTTGCCCTGTGAAGAGATCCCATGTGCCGATCCCATTTGGCCTTAAAATCAGGCACGCTGCTGGCCTCAATCACCTGTAGTGGAAGACTATTCCAGCGATCAACCACTCTTTCAGTGAAAAAGAATTTCCTGGTGTCACCTCGTAGTTTCCCGCCCCTGATTTTCAACGGATGCCCTCTTGTTGTCGTGGGACCCTTGAAAAAGAAGATATCTTCCTCCGCCTCGATGCGGCCCGTAAGATACTTGAACGTCTCGATCATGTCCCCCCTCTCTCTGCACTCCTCGAGCGAGTATAGCTGTAATTTGTCAAGCCGTTTTTCGTATGGTAGATCCTTGAGTCCCGAGACCATCCGGGTGGCCATTCTTTGCACCGACTCCAGTCTCAGCACATCCTTGCGATAATGCGGCCTCCAGAATTGCACACAGTATTCCAGGTGGGGCCTCACCATGGATCTATACAATGGCATAATGACTTCCGCCTTACGACTGACGAAACCCCTTCGTATGCAGCCCATGATTTGTCTTGCCTTGGACGAAGCCTGCAATATAAGTGGTATATTAATACTTTTATATATATATTGTAATTGTTTATTTGATAAATCACTTTCTGTGTCCACTTTTTCAGATTTGAAGAGCGTAGATTGACAATTGACTCCATGTTTTGCTACGCTCATGATGTTTTAGGGTTACCAGATTTCCTCCTTAAAAAAGAGGACACCTGGCCCCACCCAATTCTACCCCCACCATGCCACGCTCCTCCCCCCAGCCCCACCTCCACACAAACTGCATATCTCCTTTCCTGAGCTTGGGCAGTGTCTGGATGTCCTCTGCACTTGCACAGACATCAACGTGATGACGTGGATGTGTGTGATATCTTCATGTCATCATCCGTGCTTGCACAAAGAACATCCAGACACAGTCCAAGCACAGGAAATCTCTCCAGACACCCCATCAGTCCTCTAAAATGAGGACATGTCTGGGTAAATGTGCCATTGAAAAAGTCATTGCAGCATGATGGACAGATGACTCATTTGCCTGAGAAAAAAGCTTTCTCAAAGATCTGAGGGACATGCCATAGTAGAGCTAAGGAATAAATCTGAGATTGATTTAACAAAATTTCTAGTGTCATCTCAGGATGATTTCCATCAGTAGACAGTCCTCTTGGTTTCTTTTACTTTTGAAAATGATACATTTATGGTTTAGCAAAGCATATTTTAAAAAGAAATATATTTTATTTTGCAGTCAAAAATTCATGATTTTCCTGATGTGGCAAGGGTCATTCAGGTAAAAAGGAAAAGATTTCTCAAGATGTAATGTGAGCACTTCCATTGGGGGCTACTTCAGATACATTAGCAACAGGAAACGAAACACAGATGGGATAGTACGCCTCAGGAAAACAGACGGGGATTATGCAGAATCGGATTCTGATAAAGCCAAACTACTAAATGAATACTTTTGCTCAGTCTTTAACTGTGAGGCGCTGGGGACCGGTCTTCAGCTGCAGGCAAGGCAAACCTTGGAAGACCCGTTTCAAAAGTTCAAGTTTACACCCAGCAGCGTTTACTGCAAACTATCAAGACTCAAGGTGAACAAAGCCATGGGACCAGACAATCTACACCCCAGAATTCTTAGGGAGTTGTATGATGTCCTAGCGGAACCGCTATCCGGGCTCTTCAATCTTTTTACTGCAAACTATCAAGACTCAAGGTGAACAAAGCCATGGGACCAGACAATCTACACCCCAGAATTCTTAGGGAGTTGTATGATGTCCTAGCGGAACCGCTATCCGGGCTCTTCAATCTTTCCCTGAGTACCGGAAAAGTCCCCTTGGACTGGAAAACGGCTAACGTCATTCCACTGCACAAAAAGGGTTGCAGGACGGAGGCTGCGAATTACAGGCCGGTGATCTCACCTCAATAGTGAGTAAACTCATGGAAAGACTTATTAAACACAAACACGATCCTGATCGAGGAGAATTTACAGGATGCCCACCAGCATGGATTCACAAAGGGGAAGTCCTGCCAGTCCAATCTAATCGGCTTCTTTGACTGGGTTACAAGGAAACTGGATATGGGGGAATCTCTGGACGTCTTGTACTTGGACTTCAGCAAAGCTTTTGATAGCGTCCCACACCGCAGATTGTTGAGCAAGATGACATCGATGGGATTGGGAGCAACATTGACGACATGGGTCAATGACTGGTTAAGCAGCAGACTCCAGAGGGTAGTGGTTAACGGTACCCCCTCCAATACATAGGAGGTGACCAGTGGAGTGCCACAGGGCTCGGTCTTGGGACCGATCCTTTTCAACATATACATAAGAGACCTGGGGCTTCAAGGTAAAATAACATTATTCGCCGACGCCGCCAAACTATGCAACATAGTAGGTAACAGCACTTCGCCCGACAGTATGGAGCAGGACTTGCTCTTATTGGAACATTGGCCTCAACTTGGCAGCTAGGCTTCAATGCTAAAAAATGTAAGGTCATGCACCTCGGCAGCAGAAACCCATGCAGAACTTACACTCTAAATGGTGAGACCTTAGCTAGGACTAGGGCTGAACGTGATTTGGGAGTGATCATTAGTGAAGACATGAAAACTGCCAATCAGGTGGAGAAAGCTGCATTCGTAGAGGTTTCGTCAGCTGGAGCCCCAAAGTCATAATGCCTTTGTACAGATCCATGGTGAGACCTCATCTGGAATATTGTGTTCAATTCTGGAGACCACATTATCAAAAAGATGTGCGGAGAATTGAGTCGGTTTAACGAATGGCCACCAGGATGGTCTCGGGACTCAAGAACCTCCCATATGAGGAAAGACTGAATAAATTGCAGCTATACTCACTCGAAGAACGTAGAGAGAGGGGAGACATGATTGAGATGTTTAAATATATCACGGGCCGCATCGAGGTGGAAGACGATATATTTTTTCTTAAAGGACCTTCGACCACAAGAGGTCATCTGCTGAAAATCAAAGGCGGGCAATTTCATGGTGACGCCAGGAAGTATTTCTTCACCGAAAGGGTGGTCGATCATTGGAATGGACTTCCACTCCAGGTGATTAACGCCAGCAGCATGCTAGATTTTAAAAAGAAATGGGATATGCATGTGGGATCTCTAGCGGGATAAAGTCTGAGGGTGGGTCACTAGGTGAGCAGACTTGATGGGCTATAGCCCTTTTCTGCCATCATATTCTATGTTTCTACTTTATTTTTTATTTTCATCAAGTGCTTGACTACAATTCAGAATAAGGAACATATTTTCTTTTGTCCTATTCAATTAGTCAATGTTCTGTTAAGAAAAGAATTATCTTTGTCAAAACCATAGAAATAGTTTAGTTTAATTTAGAGTTCATGTAAAGGCCAAGTTAATGAAATACTGAAATAAGTATGTTTATTTCCTTATACATGCTCAAGCTTGATTTAATTGCCCCCACTGATGTGGGTTGAAATGTTTTTTGTATTTTCCATGTAGATTTTTTTTTTCTCCTGTATTCAAGATTTTCTTTATTCATTTGAAACTTATTAAACAATACAACAAAAATAAACAAATGGTTCTTAAACATACAGGAGCTTCACAAACTACAAAAGATCACAGAAAGAGGAAGACAGGCAAAAATATCTGGAAAAGTTGAGAGAGGCTGGTCATGTAGTCAGGAAAGCAAAGATGCAAATGGAAGAAAAAAAATAGCTGACATGGTAAAATGGGGAGACAAGACACTTTTTAGTTATATTAGCGATAGGAAGAAGTGTAAAAGTGGCATTGTGAGACTCAAAGATGAAGAGGAGAAATATGTGGAAGCTGATAAAGAAAAGGCCAAATTGCTTAACAAATATTTCTGTTCTGTGTTCATGGCTGAAGCGCCTGAAGCAGGACCGCAGAAGACAAACATGAATAGGGATGGAGGATAGTAGACCCTGATTGATTTCCAGAGGGTTGGGTTTGTGAGGAGCTAGGTAAAATAAAGGTAGACAAAGCAATGAGGCAGGATGGTATACAACCGAGAATACTGAATGACCTTTTTATGAGTCTCTAGAGTCAGGAGTGGTACCGGAGGACTAGAGAAGGGCAGATGTGGTCCCTCTCAACAACAGTGGAAGTAAGGAATTACAGACCGATAAGTCTGACTTCTGTGGTAAGCAAATTAATGGAAACACTTTTAAAACAGAGAGTGGTCAAATTTCTGGAATTCTATGGATTACAGGACTGGAGGTAACATGGATTCACTAGAGGTCTTATCAGACAAATCTGATCAATTTCTTTGACTGGGTGACCAGAGAATTGGATAGAAGTTGTGTGCTAGATGTGGTGTATTTAGATTTTAGCAAAGCCTTTGACAGTGTTCCACACAGACGTCTAATAAATAAACTGAGTGCCCTTGGGATGGGTCCCAAAGTGACGGGCTGGGTCAACAACTGGTTGAGTGGAAGGTAACAGAGGGTAGTGATCAATGGAGATTGCTCTGAGGAAAGGGATGTTACCAGTGGTGTGCCTCAAGGTTCTGTTTCTGGGCCTATTCATTTTAACATTTTTATAAATGATATTGCTGCAGGGCTGTCAGGTAAGATTTGCCTCTTTGCAGATGATACCAAAATCTGCAATAGAGTAGACACCCAGGATGGTGTGAATAACATGAAGTAAGACCTGGTGAAGTTTGAAGATTGGTCTGAAATTTGGCAGCTACAATTTAATGCTAAGAAATGTAAGGTCATGCATTTGGGCTGCAAAAACCCGAGGGAATGGTATAGTTTAGGTGGTGAAGAACTTACTGTAAGTGCATGACAGAAGTGCGAGACTTGGGTGATTGTATGTGGTGATCTTAAGGTGGCCAAACAGGTTGAAAAGGTGATGGTGAAACCTAGAAGGATGCTAGGGTGCATAGGGAAAGGTATGGCCAGTAGAAAAAAGGAGGTATTGATGCCCCTGTATAAGATTCTGGTGAGACCTCATTTAGAATATTGTGTACAATTCTGGAGGCTGCACCTTCAAAAAGATATAAAAAGGATAAAGTCGGTCTAGAGGAAAGCTACTAAAATGGTGCATGGTCTTTGTCATAAGGTGTATGGGGACAGACTTAAAGGTCTCAATCTGTATACTTTGGAGGAAAGGCAGGAGAGAGGAGATATGATAGAGACATTTAAATACCTACGTGATGTAAATGTGTATGAGTTGAGTCTCTTTCATTTGAAAGGAAGCTCTGGAATGAGAGGGCATAGAATGAAGTTAAGAGGTGAGAGGCTCAGAAGTAATCTAAGTAAATACTTTTATACAGAAAGAATGGTAGATGCATGGAACAGTCACCTAGTAGAGGTGGTGGAGACAGAGACTGTGTCTGATTTCAAGAAAATCTAGGATAGTCACATGGGATCTTTTAGAGAAAGGAAGAGATAATGGTTACTGCGGATGGGTAGACTGGATGGGCAATTTGGCCTTATCTGCCATCATGTTTTTTTGTTTCTAGGGCACCAAGATTGTCTAAGCATACATTTCTCTATTTGCCTGCAGATAATTCAGTTTATGTACTTCAGAATCAGCTGTCTTTGATGTGAGTGCTGAGGTGAATGTTATCCTGTTTATTGTCTAACTCAGTAATGAATATGGTGGATTCATTAATACTAAAGTTCATACATAATATACAATAGAGTGAAACTAGGATAGATCAGTTTTCCTCTAATTCAATCACATCAATGTTTTCAGGGGAATGAAGAGAGGCAGAAGAGGAAAGGCAATTCATCCTCCAAAAAGACCTATGATCAATGCAGCTCTAGGATGATGGTTTAAGACTGGGGCCACAAAACCCCTTTAGTCCACCAAGCTCGAAGAGGAGAATGGCAGCTGGAGAGACTAGAGAGTTGCGCGGGGACAGAAATCTCACCCGTCCCCGCCAAAGTCCCACCCATCCCCACCCGTCCCCGTGAGGAATCCCACCCGTCCCCACCCGTCCCCGTGAGGAATCCCTCCGTCCCCACCCGTCCCCGCGAGGAATCCCCTCCATCCCCACCCGTCCCCGCGAGGAATCCCCTCCGTCCCCGCCCGTCCCTATAAACTTCAGAAATAGTTATTTCATTTAATTATGCTACTGAATTAAAAGCTCTGGTAGAAACCCATTTACAAATAAGCAAAAAGACTTTATTAATTTGAAAATATTAATTGGGAAGAATACATACTTTGCAAACGGGTTTCTACCAGAGCCTCTAATGTTTATAAATTTTTATCAACACAACTAATATACTACTTTATCCTGAAGCAAAATAAAAAAAAAGAAATATAATTCTTTTCCTACCTTTGTTGCCTGGTTTCTGCTTTCCTCATGTTTTCATTCAATTCCTTCCATCCACTGTCTCTCTTCCTTCTGCATCTTCCATTTGCTCTGTTACTGTGCCTCTCCCTTTCTTCCCCCTTCCAAATTGGTCTGGCACCCATCTTCTTCTCTCCGCTCCCCCCATAGTCTGGCATCTGTCTTCTTCCCTGCCAGCGTCTTCTCCCTACTCTCTCTTCCCCATTTCCTTTCAGCGTCCTTCTCCCCCCATCTTCCCCATGTCCTGTCAGCGTCCTTCTCCCCCCTCTGTCTTCCACATGTGCTTTCAGTGTCCTTCTCCCCCCTCTGCTTCCCCATGTCCTTTCAGCGTCCTTCTCCCTCTCTGTCTTCCCCATGGCCTTTCAGCGTCCTTCTCCACCCCCCCCGTCTTCCCCATGTCCTTTCAGAGTCCTTCTCCACCCCTTTGTCTTCCCCATGTGCTTTCAGCATCCTTCTCCTCCCTCTGTCTTCCACAAGTGCTTTCAGAGTCCTTCCCCCCCGCCCTTCCCATGGCCTTTCAGCGTCCTTCTCCACCCCTTTGTATTCCCCATGTGCTTTCAGCGTCCTTCTCCCTCCTCTGTCTTCAAGTGCTTTCAGAGTCCTCCCCCCCCTCCCGTCTTCCCCATGGCCTTTCAGCGTCCTTCTCCCCCCTCCTTCTCTACCGCCCCGGGTGCAGCATAGCCGGCCAGGTCCCCTTACTTTTGTGGCACTTCCCCGACCGACCGACAACAGCCCCGGTCCGACAAACCTCCCTGCCCTTAACTGCGAATCTAAATTACCTTATTACAGCTGCTGTAAGAAGATAATTTAGATTCGCGGCTACAGGGCAGGGAGGATTGTCGGACCGGGGCTGTTGTCGATCGGTCGGGGAAGTGCCACAAAAGTAAGGGTACCTGGCCGGCTGTGCTACAACCGGGGCGGGGTGGGGCGGACCGCCCCCTCCCTTGGTAGCCACTCGAACCACAAGGCTACTCTCCTCCTTACCTGCACTGCCTGCAGCACAGAACCAAACGGAAGTCTTCCCGACGTCAGCGCTGACGTCGGAGGGAGGGAGGGCTTTGTTTAAGCCTTTGTTTAAGCCCTCCCTCCCCTCCGACGTCAGCGCTGACGTCGGGAAGACTTCCGTTCGGCTCTGTGCTGCAAGCAGAGAAGGTAGGGAGAAGAGCCACGCGACTGAGTACATCCAGCCCCGCAGGAACCCCGTGACCCTCGGAGGCGTCCCCACGGGATCCCCGCGACCCTAGGGGGTGTCCCAATGGGATCCCCGTGACCCTAGGGGCATCCCCACGGGATCCCCGTGACCCAAAGGGGGAACCCGCGGGAAGCCCGCGGGTCCCGCGGGATTCCCGTCGTCCCCGTTCCCGTGCAGCTCTCTAGGAGAGACCTGTCTCACTGGAAATCTGAAATAGTAGTTGTCCTTTTTCACCTCCCTCCAGGAACAAAAGAAGATAGTGCTAGTACAGGATGATTGCAGCAGCAGAAGCGAGGGGGGGGGGGAGGAGAAGGAGGCAGGAGGAAGCAGGAGAGCAAGTAGGTAAAGATAGCCAAGTGTATTAAACATACACTGTTCTCTCTTGACAGCATATTATAGCAGATATTGAATCAGATGAATCATCATGTGAGAGATTTCCAACATTAGGAGATATTAAAATGTTATAGCTAAGGAAGATTTGGATAAGTTAGTTATAAACATGTGGATGTGCAGCCATAAGAAAAAGGAAGTGACACTGCTTAGGACAAGAGCACATGTCCTGGCAAAACAGGTAACATATATTGTGAGGGATATCAGTAGTCTCTCCTGTTCTGTTCTAGCAATAGCCCCCAAGGATGAGAAAGGGGGTCCATTAAAAAATCAGAAGTGTGGAAAATTGGCTATAAAAATCATGACTTACTATGCACTGGTCATTTGTATATTGCAACATTGTGTCATATGATTTACTGGCATAATAACCTCTAAAACTTTGAACATTGGTCTGAGACCATAATAAAAATTATTGAATATAGTAGATACATTATCTTATAATGTCATAATCTGGAAGCCATTATGTTTATGTTTATTAAAACCTTGATATACTGCCTGGGCTGTTGTGCAGATCACAACAGTGTATTAGCATTATATCTCACTTTCTGAAGAAGTATCACAATTGCTAGAGGTGGGGTTTTTCTCCTTGCTTTCTGTTGCCATGAAGTTAATAAATAATAGGAACGGTAATACTATCCTAGATTTTAATATGTAATGGAATATGGTTTGAGTTATTTCCATATTTGAAGTAATGGGGGAAAAGGGGGTTAGAATATAAAAAGCTAATCTAATCCAATCCACAACATTTTTTTTTATTTATAGAAGATTAATTAATTACACAATCAAGAAAATTATTGTACAGAAAACCCATACATAATACATTAAAATATATTTAATCAAATCAAGGGTAAATGAAACATTATGGGGTTCATAATAATAATAATAATAACAAAAAAGTCCAAAAAGGGGCCTAAATTGGTATTTGGACGATCAAAAAGCCAGATCGTCCAAGTATCAATAATCAAAGTTGGTTTTAGATGGATCTAAAACCAGCTTAGGCCTTTCCCCTGCCTCTAAATGTCTAGAGTGAAAAGAGGCATTTTTAGAGGAGGGGAAAGGGCGGGAGGTGGGATGACCTAGATCTAGTCGTACAGCAAATATAATCAAAACCTTGAACAGGTTACCTAATCAGAACTTATATGTTTTGACTTAGACTAAGTCAAAATAGGTATAACTTCTGAAAAGGAGCCGCTGAGTTGATCGTGGCTGCCGCATTCAGCTCAGCGGCCCTGGCAACCTGCCAACCCCCCACTGCAACAATCACGGCAGGAGAGATGCCTCATCTCCTCTGCTGCGATCCTCATCCCGAAGTGCCGTGGTTCGCAGCACTTTGGGGGATCACTATTGTGGCAGGAAAGATAGCCAATCTCTTCTGCTGCAATCCACCCCCTGAACCGATATCCAACCCCTCCTGCCCCTTTGACCACCCACCCCCTTAAGAAATCCCCCCCTTAAGAAACCCCCTAAGACCCCCCCACCCCCCATTCCCCTAAGGAGGGAGCCCAACCCCTCTTGCCCCCTGAAACCCCAATAGCCTTAGGCCTCTCCTGTGGGTGGGGCCTTTGGCACATGGGCTGGGTTGGTCCCATGTACCTAAGGCCCCGCCCACAGGGGGGCCTAAGGCAACTGGGCCAATTCCGGTTGGCCCAGGCGCCTAAGGCTCCTCCTGTGGGTGGGGCCTTAGGTACCTGGCCCAATCAGGCCCTAAGGCCTGCCATTCAGGGGTGTGGGGGGGTCAGCCGTTTGGGGGGTCTGGTCATGGAGGGATGCATCTTGGGCAGGAGGGGTTGGGCTCCTTCTTGCCCGTATCTTAGGGGGGTGGGTGGGCTTGCCAGGGCAGGAGGGGTTGGTGGCTCCATGAGTTCCTGTTGTAGTCTCGTGAGACCACGAGAACTCACAGCAGCCATTTTCAATGACGGATCTGCATGGAACAGGAGTGTAGGAAGATCACTCCTGCCCAGCATCACCACTAGACCACCAGGTAAGGTTTATTCACTAGGGGGGGGAGCGAGTGTATCCCGGCACCAAAAACCACAAATAGTAGAAACCGCGGGTGCCAAAACCATGAATAAGGAGGGAGGAGTATATAAATTAACAAATATAATAAATGTCATTACAAACATAAAACCATACAGAAGTACAATCTAAAAAACATAAAAACTTAAAATTGTTAAAAGTGATTAAGCATCAATATTCAAAGCACATCTTCACCTAGCCAAAAACATAGTAATAAAGTACTACATAATCTGCAAACCAGTAAGTAAATTTTCACCACTGTCTGTAAAGTACGAAGAGGGCTAGCCCTATCACTAAAGGGCCAAATATCCACCTAAATAACACAAATCTGGGGGCATGCCTGAAAGGCTAGGGGCTCCTTTTACTAAGCTGCGCTAGTGGTTTTAGCGCACGCTTAGCGTGCGCTGCATTACCGTACGCATTAGACACTAACGCCAGCATTGAGCTGGCGTTAGTTCTTGGCGCGTAGCGCTGGGTTAGCGCACACGGCAATGCAGCGCACGCTAAAAACGTTAGCCCACCTTAGTAAAAGGAGCCCTAGGTTGAATGAGTGTTTTTTCAGAACTTGAATTGAAGCGTTACAAGAAGGTTTTTGTGCCAATGAGGCTCTATTTTATATAATGTGTTTACTTTAAAAAATTGAAACAGGTTATTTTCTGAGGCTTTTCCTCCTCTTCATGTTGAAGCTCGAGATTAAGAACTTTTTGGGGTTCCCCTGATGTAGACATCCCAAATTTCTGAGAGCCATTTCTTTTTTGGTATTGATTTCCTTATACTCTTGCCCTGTATAGGTTTTTTGAAGCCCACTATTTACCCTTCTCCATTTAAGCCCATTTGCTTTTTCTGTATTTCAACCAGTTCTTAATCCATGCTAGGACATAACCTTCTACATCATGACTTTCTAATTTCCACAGAAGTCTTTCATGAGGTAATTTGTCCAATGCCTTTTGAAAATCCAAATACACAATATCAACCGATTCACCTTTATCCACATGTTGATTCATCTCTTCAAAGACGTATAGTAGATTGGCGAGGTAAGATTTCCCTTGACTAAAACCATGTTGGCTTTCTCTCATTAATCCATGCTTATGTATATGTTCTGACATTTTGTTCTTTATAATAGTCTCTACCATTTTGCCAAGCATCAACGTCAGACTCACTGGTCTATAATTTTCCAGATCACCTCTCGAACCCTTTTTAAAAATCAGTGTCAGGTTGGCAACCCTCCAGTCTTCTGGTACTATGATGGATTTTAAAGAAAAATTACTAATTACTAACAATAGCCCTGAAAATTCATTATTGATCTCTATCAGCACTCTGGGATGTATACCATCTGGTCAGGCAATTTGACATAGTAAAATAGTAGATGACGGCAGATAAAGACCCGAATGGTCCATCCAGTCTGCCCAACCTGATTCAATTTAAAAATTTTTTTTTTTTTTTTTTTTTCTTCTTAGCTATTTCTGGGCAAGAATCCAAAGCTTTACCCGGTACTATGCTTGGGTTCCACCTGCCGAAATCTCTGTTAAGACTTACTCCAGCCCATCTACACCCTCCCAGCCATTGAAGCCCTCCCCTGCCCATCCTCTACCAAATGGCCATACACAGACACAGACCTTGCAAGTCTGCCCAGTAACTGGCCTTAGTTCAATATTTAATATTATTTTCTGATTCTAAATCTTCTGTGTTCATCCCACGCTTCTTTGAACTCAGTCACAGTTTTACTCTCCACCACCTCTCTCGGGAGCGCATTCCAGGCATCCACTACCCTCTCCATAAAGTAGAATTTCCTAACATTGCCCCTGAATCTACCACCCCTCAACCTCAAATTATGTCCTCTGGTTTTACCATTTTCCTTTCTCTGGAAAAGATTTTGTTCTACGTTAATACCCTTCAAGTATTTGAACGTCTGAATCATATCTCCCCTGTCTCTCCTTTCCTCTAGGGTATACATATTCAGGGCTTCCAGTCTCTCCTCATACGTCTTCTGGCGCAAGCCTCCTATCATTTTCGTTGCCCTCCTCTGGACCGCCTCAAGTCTTCTTACGTCTTTCGCCAGATACGGTCTCCAAAACTGAACACAATACTCCAAGTGGGGCCTCACCAATGACCTGTACAGGGGCATCAACACCTTCTTCCTTCTACTGACTACGCCTCTCTTTATACAGCCCAGCATCCTTCTGGCAGCAGCCACTGCCTTGTCACACTGTTTTTTCGCCTTTAGATCTTCGGACACTATCACCCCAAGGTCCCTCTCCCCGTCCGTGCATATCAGCTTCTCTCCTCCCAGCATATATGGTTCCTTCCTATTATTAATCCCCAAATGCATTACTCTGCATTTCTTTGCATTGAA
Organism: Geotrypetes seraphini; assembly: GCF_902459505.1. Classification (NCBI taxonomy): domain Eukaryota; kingdom Metazoa; phylum Chordata; class Amphibia; order Gymnophiona; family Dermophiidae; genus Geotrypetes; species Geotrypetes seraphini. The sequence continues at coordinate 235,397,548 of NC_047084.1, read as the reverse complement.
TTTTAGTTGCCAGGCATTAGACCATTTCTCTAACTTTTGCAGATCCTTTTTCATATTTTCCACTCCCTCTTCGGTGTCTACTCTGTTACAAATCTTGGTATCATCTGCAAAAAGGCACACTTTTCCTTCTAACCCTTCAGCAATGTCACTTACATACATATTGAACAGGATTGGCCCCAGCACCGAACCCTGAGGGACTCCACTAGTCACCTTTCCTTCCTTCGAGCGACTTCCATTAACCACCACCCTCTGGCGTCTGTCCGACAGCCAGTTTCTGACCCAGTTCACCATTTTGGGTCCTAACTTCAGCCCTTCAAGTTTGTTCAACAGCCTCCTATGAGGAACTGTATCAAAGGCTTTGATGAAATCCAAGTAAATTACATCTAGCATATGTCCTCGATCCAGCTCTCTGGTTACCCAATCAAAAAATTCAATCAGGTTCGTTTGGCACGATTTACCTTTTGTAAAGCCATGTTGCCTCGGATCCTGTAACCCATTAGATTCAAGGAAATACACTATCCTTTCTTTCAGCAACACTTCCATTATTTTTCCAACAACTGAAGTGAGGCTCACCGGCCTGTAGTTTCCTGCTTCATCCCTGTGACCACTTTTATGAATAGGGACCACATCCGCTCTCCTCCAATCCCCAGGAATCACTCCCGTCTCCAGAGATTTGTTGAACAAGTCTTTAATAGGACTCGCCAGAACCTCTCTGAGCTCCCTTAGTATCCTGGGATGGATCCCGTCTGGTCCCATCGCTTTGTCCACCTTCAGTTTTTCAAGTTGCTCATAAACACCCTCCTCCGTGAACGGCGCAGAATTTACTCCATTTTCTCGTGTAACTTTGCCAGACAATCTCGGTCCTTCTCCAGGATTTTCTTCTGTGAACACAGAACAGAAGTATTTGTTTAGCACATTTGCTTTCTCCTCATCACTCTCCACATATTTGTTCCCAGCATCTTTTAGCCTAGCAATTCCATTTTTTATCTTCCTCCTTTCACTAATATATCTGAAAAATTTTTTATCTCCCTTTTTTACATTTTTAGCCATTTGTTCTTCCGCCTGTGCCTTCGCCAAACGTATCTCTCTCTTGGCTTCTTTCAGTTTCACCCTGTAGTCCTTTCTGCTCTCCTTTTCTTGGGTTTTTTTATATTTCATGAACGCCAACTCTTTCGCCTTTATTTTCTCAGCCACTAGGTTGGAGAACCATATCGGCTTCCTTTTTCTCTTGTTTTTATTGATTTTCTTCACATAAAGATCCGTAGCCATTTTTATCGCTCCTTTCAGCTTAGACCACTGTCTTTCCACTTCTCTTATGTCCTCCCATCCTAACAGCTCTTTCTTCAGGTACTTTCCCATTGCATTAAAGTCCGTACGTTTGAAATCTAGGACTTTAAGTATCGTGCGGCCGCTCTCCACTTTAGCCGTTATATCAAACCAAACCGTTTGATGATCGCTACTACCCAGGTGAGCACCCACTCGAACATTAGAAATACTCTCTCCATTTGTGAGGACCAGATCCAATATCGCTTTTTCCCTTGTGGGTTCCATCACCATTTGTCTGAGCAGAGCCTCTTGAAAGGCATCCACAATCTCCCTACTTCTTTCTGATTCCGCAGACGGAACATTCCAGTCCGCATCCGGCAGGTTGAAATCTCCCAACAGCAGAACCTCCTCTTTCCTTCCAAACTTTTGGATATCCACAATCAGATCCTTATCAATTTGCTGCGATTGAGTCGGAGGTCTGTAGACTACACCCACGTAGATAGAAGTTCCATCTTCTCTTTTCAGAGCAATCCATATCGCTTCTTCCTCTCCCCAGGTCCCTTGCATTTCGGTCACTTGGATATTGATCTTTACATAGAGAGCTACTCCTCCACCTTTATGACCATCTCTGTCCTTCCTAAAAAGATTATATCCCGGTATGTTTGCATCCCATCCATGTGATTCACTGAACCATGTCTCTGTGATAGCAACAATATCTAGATCTGCCTCTAATATCAGTGCTTGCAGATCATGAACTTTGTTGCTTAGACTGCGAGCATTTGTGGTCATCGCTTTCCAGCTATTTTTCAGCGATAATCTCCTTTTTTGTATGGATTTTTGTGTCGTTTCACTTTCCGTTGCAATACTAAGAAATGAGTTGCTGATATTGCTTATGTTGCAGCCTTTACTACTATCACATCTTTTCTTTTGCAGGGGGTGGTCTCTATAATTGTCCTTCGTACATACACCACCCCCACCTCCTAGTTTAAATGCCTAGAAAAATATTGTCTAAATTTCTCTGCAAGGTTTCTTTTTCCTGCTGTAGTAATATGTAGCCCATCAGTGCAATATAGTTTCTTGTCCTTCCATGTATTTCCCCATCCTCCTATGTACCTGAAGCCTTCTTGATGACACCAGGCTCTGAGCCATCTATTAAAGTCCTCTGTGTTTTTCACTCTTTGCTCTCCTTTTCCATATGCAGGCAGTATCTCAGAAAAAGCTAAAGTCTTTACAAAAGGTTTCACGCCCTCACCAAGCTCCCGAAAAGCTTTCTGTGCTACAAGTGTGGAGTTGTTGGCCAGGTCATTTGTTCCCAGATGGATAACAACATCAGTGTTAAAATCCTTAGTTTCTTCCTTAATTATAGTCAGTATTTGCCTGGAACTCCTGGTAGCTGAGGATCCTGGAAGACATTTCACTATTTTGGTCTCCTCGCCATGTGTTCCAAGGTTAATGCCTCTGATGATGGAATCCCCCAACAGTAATAGTTTTCTGTTTTTGGCTTTTTTATTTGTACTTAGGGTACGCTTGTTCTCTTGAGTTACCTTCATTGGTTCCAGTCCCACCTCCCTTCTGTTTTCCTGAGTATCGCATTGCACTAGTGGAGCGAAGGAATTCTGTAGAGGTAATATTAGTGAAGGTGGATGTTTCTGTGTTACATGTCGCAATCTTCCTGAGCCTACTGTGACCCATTTATTCCTGGACTGTTTTATTCTTTGAGGTAGAGGTGGTAAGTTGGTATGATTTTGTGGAGTGATGGAAGCTGCTTTAATTGTATTCAGTTCCTGTTTAAGTTTGCAGAGCTCCTCCTTAATACTGGCAAGTTGAAGACAGATGGGGCAAGCCTTAAGCCTCCAAATAGTATGTCTTGGAATTAAAGCACCACAGTGATTGCATAGAATAAAGGTCATCTTGATTGGTTGTGAAGTGACTTGATTTGAGTAGTCCTGATTATATGGGTCTCTATATATGAATAGTGGTCCCTGGGGTTGGTGGGACTATAAGTAAGACTACTAGTAAGGCAGAAATATAGGCTCTATACTACCTAAAACACAGTATTTTAAACAAAACTGCAGGTTCTATCAGTGCTACCCTAAAACACAGGATTTATAACAGGCTTTTCCCTACTTTAGTCACCCTGAGCCACAGGCACCAGAAATATAGGCTTTATACCACCTAAAACACAGTATTTTAAACAAAACTGCAATTTCTATCAGTGCTACCCTAAAACACAGGATTTATAACAGATTTTCCCTACTTTAGTCACCCTGAGCCACAGGCACCAGAAATATAGGCTCTATACCACCTAAAACACAGTATTTTAAACAAAAATGCAGGAAGAGGAAATAAGATTTAACAGAGGAAAGAGAAGGATTTTTTTGTGCTTTTTTATATTTTTTTAGTAAGAAACAGGGAGGAGAAGAGAAATTAAGCAGATATAATGCTGAAAACCAGTCAAAAGAGCAGAATATGAAATGCTGAGTAACTTAGCTTTTAGATGTTTACAGGGCAGCGTTATTCACAGCATTGTATAATCCAGTGTTACAGAGATGTATATGAGTTTCTTTGATTCATCAGAATTGAATATCATTTCTGGCACTTGTTAACCATGCTGGCTGCTGTTTGGTCTTTCTTCTTACTTTTTTAATACATGGAATATATCTAGTCTGGGCTTCCAGGATGGTATTTTTAAATAACATCTTTGCCTTATGTATATTTTTGACCTTTGCAACTGCACCTCTAAGTTTCTTTTTTACCATCCTCCTCATGTTATCAGAGTCTCTTTTTTCAAAATTAGGGTCTGTTGTATTGGATTTCCTGTGCGAACATCCAGGGATTATATCAAATCTGTTCATGTTATGATCACTATTATCTAGCGGCCCCTCACCAATTCATGTGCTCCACTAAGAACTAGATCTAGAATTGCTTGTTGGTTCCTGAATCAGCTGCTTCAAAAATAGTCCTTGATTTCATCAAGGAATTTTATTTCCCTATAATGTGTGAAAGATACATTTACCCAGTCAATATCAGGGTAGTTGATTTCACCCATTATTACTGTATTACCCAGTTTGCTAGCCTCCTTAATTTCTGATAACATTTTAGCATCTGTCCATTCATCCTGGTCAGGCGAACGGTGGTACACTCCTATCACTATCCTTTCCCTCCTTACACATTGAATTTCTACCCATAGGGATTTCAAAGTGTGCTTCTGCTCCTGTAGAATTTTGAGTCCATTTGATTTGAGGCCCTCCTTAACATATAATGCTACACCTCCACCGATTTGATCCACCCTATCACTACAATATAACTTGTACTCTGGTATTACAGTGTCCCATTGGTTATCTTCCTTCCACCAGGTTTCAGAGATGTATCTATCTTTTCATTTAATGCAATATATTCTAACTCCTTCATCTTGTTTATTAGGCTTCTAACATTTGAATACAGACATTTCAAACAGTGTTTGTCATTTCCATTTACAATTTGCAATCTTTAAAATTAGTCTGCTCTGAATTTAAGGAAACCTGGTCTACTGTGGCCTGTATTGCAATCTCACTATCAGGATGCTCTGTCTTCCCTTTTTTGATGATATCTTTTAAAGATACCTTGTCCCAAACCATGCCCTTTTGAATGTCTGTCGAAACCCACATCATTTTTTTTAGTGCCCATGATCTCCCTCTTTTCCTCTCTTCCCTCCAGTTTATGCCATGTACAAACTCCCCCAGAACATCATCCCCTACCCCAAATTCACATGGACTAAGTAGGACTCTGGGATTATCTTTGCTACCTGGTGGTCCAGCGGGGCACCGGGAGCAGAAACGTTGCCCCATGACTCCTGTTCCTTGCAGATGGCTTGACAAAATGGTTGCTGTGTCTTATTGTAGCTATTTTGCTGCATTAAACAATCACTGTGAGTTGTGAGAGGTTGAGAGAGGTTGCAGCAGCCATTTTCTATAGCCAGTCATAAGGGGCAGGAGTGAGGGGGCAAACATCTCTCCTCAGTGCCCTAATGGACCATCAGAGAGCAAAGGTAGGCCCCAACGGACTTTGAACAAAAACAGTGCCTATGCAAATTTTAGAAATGCTATGGTAATAAAACCTCTCAAAAACACCATCTATTTTCTATATGTCTGCTCACCCTAACTTAAAAACCTGATTGTGCCCCTAGAGGCAACCCCGATTTTACTTACATTTCAAGGGGCCAATATTCAGCCATTGGTGGGCCTTTTCTAGTGACTGGCATTGAATATCCAGGTTTATTGTTAGCTGTGGCAACTGGTTATGCCAATATGTTAACTAGATAAGTACTTAGAGGCTATAAATAGGCCTATATTTATGTAACAACACTAAGAAATTGGCTGACACACCTAGTCCTTCGGGGAAGAAGTCTGAAAAAGTAAGACAGATTTGTAAATAATGGACATCAGTATGAGCCCTTGATGGATCAACGTAAATGTCTGGCTCAGGCGATATCTCAAAAGGTGACTAGCACCAGACCATGGTCTAAATGAGAATAGCCTCATACATCATGTAGTCCATAAAGAGGTTTACGTTGATCCATCAAGGACTCATACTGATGTCCATTATTTACAAATCTGTCTTACTTTTTCAGACTTCTTCTCCCAAGGACTAGGTGTGTCAGCCAATTTCTTAGTGTAGTTATTTTTAGGATATTACTAGCTGATGCCCCGGCGTTGCACGGGTATTTAATTATAGCAATAACACTGTAAATGGATTCAAATAAAGATACTTTATAGTGGTGAATGAAAGTATTTTTTTACAGCTTAATAAAAAGTACAATATTCAAATTATAAAGTGAAATATTTGACAAAATGAATACAATACAACTAACGCAAAACGTGATTATAAACAACAATTTTAGTTTCACCTCCTGGAGCAAGAACATATAAATTCTTGGGTGAACCCACCCTTGAGCAAGCAAAATAGAGTTGTGAGCCGTGAGACCCCCAGAACATATCACCCCAGGTAGTGAGGGATCTGCATACCAAGTTTCGTCCAAATTGGTCACAGTGAGAATGGCAGCTTTTTACATTTTTTCCATTGACATGAATGGGTGAAATCTGATTTTCTGTTTGTAGCTCCGCCCACGTGTGCAGGAGGGCCGCGAGGCCCCCAGAACATATCACCCCAGGTAGTGAGGGATCTGCATACCAAGTTTCATTCAAATCGGTCAAGCCGTTTGTGAATTACTGTGAGAATGGCAGCTTTTTACATTTTTTCCTTTGACATGAATGGGTGAAATCTGATTTTCTGTTTGTAGCTCCGCCCACGTGTGCAGGGGGGCCGCGAGACCCCCAGAACATATCACCCCAGGTAGTGAGGGATCTGCATACCAAGTTTCGTTCAAATCGGTCAAGCCGTTTGTGAATTACTGTGAGAATGGCAGCTTTTTACATTTTTTCCATTGACATGAATGGGTGAAATCCGATTTTCTGTTTGTAGCTTTGCCCACGTGTGCAGATGGGCCGCGAGACCCCCAGAACATATCATCCCAGGTAGTGAGGGATCTGCATACCAAGTTTCGTTCAAATCGGTTAAGCCGTTTTTGCGTGATCGCGGCACATACACACACACATACATACACACATACATACCTCCGATTTTATATATATAGATTGGCTATTATCCAAAAGGGTTACATTATTGTGCTATATTTATGTAGACATATTTAGCTGCTAAACATAGCCAGTTTGGTACTGAATATTTGTGCCTAGCTGGCCGTGTCATGCGCTATAGCATGTTAGTAGCTAGGTACTAACAACAAATATTCAGCAATAGATAGCTGGCTATCTCCCACTGAATATCCATGATCAGGCACCAATATGTCAGTTAAATAGTTTTGAAAAGTGGGGGACAAGTTTTTAATAACAAAAGCATGAATCTTTAGAGCTGGGCTTGTAATCTGCATTGTGATAATTTTTTTCTAAATCAAAAACTTTGCAGTTTGTCAGTTTTCACTTTGGGAATAGCCTATAAAGAAAACTGGAGAAAGACAGCGATGAAGGGAATGCATCACGGCCTTCTGCTTCAGTGAGAGATAATTGGAAAAGGAAAAAATGAAGCTGTACTGAGTCACTACTGCTAGATCAAGTAAAAATCTTACACTTCAATAGGATTTGTACTTTTAAACAGGACCCTTGTTAACATAATCAAATGAAGCATAAAATCCCAGTAAAATAATAAGTAGAATTATTTTTTTTTAAACTTAGCAATAAAGAGGCTTTATTAAGACCCCAGACTTTTCTTCTTGAATTTACAGTACAACAGAAACATTATCAAACAAACCATCTGCTTCAGATTCTTTTCTTCTGGCTCATTAAAGTGTCAAGTGCATGCCGGCTAGCAAAATTCATGATTTTAGAAATTTTCAGTTCACTGTGAACTTTATGATGCAGCCCCAGTTATTCAGAAGCAGAGAATTATTGATTGTCATGATAATTTGCCATACGAAAGAAAAGCACTGAATAAAGAATAACCTGGATAAAGATTTACCATGGAAGGGAAACATCTATTATGCTTTTACTCATTTTATAGGCCTGTTTAGATATGATAAAAGAATTTCAATAGAATTTGCAAAATGTAAGTGAAGTAGAAATATCAAGAATTGATAATGGGGGCCTGGATGAATAATTTGCATAGATTATTTTAAAACCTACTAAACTATTATATATGCTTGAATTATTATATATAATTATTTTAGTGGTAAATACTTTTTTGAAAGTATAGTTTAGGTCAGGGGTTGTAAATACATATCTGTGTAGCAGGATAGAAATGTCATGTACCATGGGAGAAAGGGGTATGGTGTATTTATTTCCTATTCTGTTAGTCAATGTATTAACATAAAGATACAAGGGTTTAAAATTATCACTGCTGTTTGCAGTCCCAGGTATTAGTGCTGCTGGAAGTATGTCAGTTGGAGTTGAACTTTCTGCACCTGGATTTTGTAGGAGTTGTCATGGAGATAGGTTGAGGTTTGAAGACTGGCTGGCTCCTGCGAAACTGCCGAGCTCCCTATTTCAAGGTGGGGCTGGGAGCTTCTGGAGACCTAGCACAAACAGAAGCCAAGACAGATTTTGGACCTCCTGGGGGTAGTCAAAGAAAACATGATTATACCTAGAGAAGATTTAAGACCTGGTTTTAGTGGTAATTTTTGTCTTTTGGGTATCTCCTACCATTGGATCAAATCCATCCAACATGGATGGATTACAGCTGATTATAACAACTAACATCTGAACAGCAAAGGAGATTTGTACATCGTAGTTGGACTGTTATAGAAACTGTTCTTTGTTTATGCTAGAGCCCTTTCTCTAAAAGAAAGAGTGAAGTTGTGTTTTAGACTTTAAGACTCTGGTGTGGTATCCCTTTTTGGAAATTAACAGACAGACTGGTGCCTGCTTGCTGCAGGATTCCAACTTGAAGATCCAAAGACGATATCCTCTTATGCTTCCACGTCTACCCTGTAGAACTTGGAGAATGTATGCAGAGTGGACCAGGTCGCTACCCTACAAATTTTTCCAGGTGAAATCACCTGAGCTTCTGCTCACAAATAGGCCACACTTCTTGTGAAATGCACTTTCAAGGAGACCAGCAATTGCTTGCCATAGACAATATATGCTGGTCTACTGCATTTAGCCTGATTGGTGAGCTCAAATAGATGGTCTGACAGTTGGAACTCATTGGTGACCTCTAGATAACATAGGAGGACTCTCCTCACATCCAGCTTTCTCAGAATTCTATCCTTTTTCTTTGACCCTGTGGTCTTGAATGCTGGTAATCTTACCTCTTGATTGACATGAAATGCCAAAATGACCTTCGGCAAAAAAGATGGGACCGTGCATAAGGAAATTCCTGTCTCCATGATCTTGAGTAAGGGTTCCCTGCACTACAGGGCCTGCAGCTCCAAGACTTGTCTCATTGATGCAATGGCCATGGCTGAGGCTATGCAAATACTTCAAACTATCCTTAAGTCCTCACTGAATTAGAAACAGAAAACTTAAACAAAATTGTGAATTTAAAGAGCTCAGACCACCAACCTTAGTGCTTAATAACAAAACAAGTGTAGGTTGTCAGAGGGACCATCACTGCACTGCCAAGGGCCCCTCACACGCCACATAAATCAAACTAATTTTTTACATCACTTGATATTGTATTTCAATACAAAATCACATTACTTATCTTGTCTGCATTGTATACTCATAATAGGCAGTGTTTCTCTTTGACTTCTTGCACTTGCTCCTTCACCACTATTAGATCAACTAAAAACAGTGTCCATGCCAGCCAACCCCTCTACTCAAGTTTCGCAAGAAACTGCTTTGTCAAGAGGGGGCACTACAATGAATCACAACATACAAATTAAAAAACTATACTCCACTACTATCACTACTAAGATCAGTGCACCTAACCAATACATATGGAGGGGCATAATAAAAAAAAAATGTCTAAGTCCTCGGAATGGTGGGCCTAGGGCCTGAGTGGCCCAGGCGCCTAAGGCCCCACCCATACAAATATGAGATATAGATTTATCAAATAAAAAGAGTGTTTGTGATTGGAGGATGTTTGGGCCAATTGCCTGCACATGAGGGTAATGATGTCAGTATTTTCTCTATACTGACGTAATTACCCTCATGCGCAGGCAATTGGCCCAAACATCTTCCAATCACAAACACTCTTTTTTATTTGATAAATCTATATCTCAAATTTCTACTTTACTTTTCAATACCTTCCAGGAAACCGGCATTCAGAAATCAAAGCTGAAACCATTTGATCTCTTCATTCAGATCTCTCAGGCTCAATGTCTACCATTCAAAGATAAATCTGTGTTTATTCATTAATAAACACTGGGAAATGTCCCCAACTCTGGAGTTCTTTATTTGTTTCAAAACTGTATATCACAACTCCTTTATGGAATGGGGGCTTGGGAGTGTCGTCAGGAGGGTGCAGGCATCGTTCCTGCCAATCTTCAATAGGGGGTGTTGGAGGTTTGGGGTATCAGCAGAAGGGAGTGGGCATCCTTCCTTCCCATCTTCAATGGAGGGTGTTGGCAGGAGGGAGTAGGTATTCTTCATGCCAATTTCAGGATGCTGTCGGTGTGTTTGTGTGTGTGTGTGTGTGTGTGTGGGGGGGGGGGGGGGGTAGGGGTCCTCTGCTGCAGCCAGCTCAGCTAATTGCAGTAGGGGTATTTCCCCCTCCCCCAATCAGCTGAGCCAGCAGGACTCTCTGAAGCTGTAGCTTTGGGCAGTCCTGCAGGTTCAGCTGATCAGGGATTTGTGGTATGATCAATTCAGCCAGCCATGTCTACAAAGGTCTCTAACCAGTACTGGGCACCGATTATAGAATTGGGGGAGGGGGCGGGGTTAGGCATCTGTTTGTTAGGGCAGACGCAATTCTGCATAGGATGCTGGTACTCGATTCTCAGCCACTTCTTTGGCGGCGGCTGAGACTAGAATCCTATACAGAATCAGCCCCTATGTGAATACAGCAAAATCTTCTTTCTCTATTGCTGATCCAATTTTATGGTATGATATTCCTGGAGAATTGCATTTCTGTAAAAATGTGCTTAGTTTCAGGAAGTTATTGAAGACGTATCTTTATGTCCAGGCATTTCATTGAAGTAAGTGTAGATTGAATCTAGGAAAACTTGTGTATTAGATCAGTCTTAAAGATGCTCTGTTAACTTTATTGATGTCACTGATGGTTTTTGAATTTTGTATATGTCTGTTGGTGTTTGTGGATTTTTTTTTAATTGTAAGCTACTTAGTTCTTAAGCAGATAATAAATATTTAAAATAAATTAATAAATGAGGGAAAATATAAATATTATAAACTAAACTAAACCTTAGGTTTTTATACCGCGCCATCTCCATGGTCGTGGAGCTCGGCACGGTTTACAGGGATTGTAATAAGAAAGAAACTCCAGGGAAAGGGTGAGATGAAGATCGTAGGGGAGGAGAATGTTAGAGAGTTAGGATGTGAGAGAGGGGGAGAGGTTAGATTTTAGAGAAAAGCCAGGTTTTCAGATGTTTGCGGAAGGGTTGGAGAACACTCAGGTGTTATAAAACAATATCAACAGAGGGTTGGAGAACACTCAGGTATTATAAAACAATATCAACAGAGTAGAAATAGGTACCTAAACAATAAATACTGTTTCCCCCAAAATAAGACCTAGCATGATTTTTAAAGATGCTCTTATTATAAGCTCTACTCTAAAAATAAGCCCTAATTAAGACTGACCCCTGAAGCCACCCTGACAATCCCCGACTCCATCCCTGACACTAGTGCCAATCATCTCTCCCTACCTCTTCTCCACCTCAATTCATCCTCTATCTTTCTCTCCACCCCCCCCCCCACATGTGCAGCATCATTCCTCGCCTCTCAACCATCCACTTGTGCAGCAGCTCCCGAGGCCTCCAAAAACAGCGGTAGCACTCTGAACGGGCTGCTTCACTGCCTTCCCTCTGCTGCTATTTTGGTTTCTTTTGGAGTGGAGGTATGTCAGGCTCATGTTGGGAAGGTCGGTGCGGTTCTGCTGCACAGATGGATGGGAGGGATAGAAAGATGCCACAGATGGAAGGCCAGGCCCCAGCAGGGAAGGCTGCGAAGCAGCCCGTTCAGAGCGCTGCCGCTGTTTTTGGAGGTCTCGGGAGCTGCTACACAAGGGGATGGGTGAGAGGCGAGGAAAGATGCTGCACATGGGGGGGGGGGAGAAAGGAAAGAGGAAGAATTGGGGTGGAGGAGAGGAAGGGAGAGATGATTGTTGCACATGAAAAAAAATAGGACATTCCCGAAAATAAGCGCTAGTGCAGGCATCTCAAAGTCCCTCCTTGAGGGCCGCAATCCAGTCGGGTTTTCAGGATTTCCTCAATGAATATGCATGAGATCTATGTGCATGCACTACTTTCAATGCATATTCATTGGGGAAATCCTGAAAACCCGACTGGATTGCAGCCCTCAAGGAGGGACTTTGAGATCCCTGCGCTAGTGTGTTTTTTTGAACACAAATTAATATAAGACCCTGTCTTATTTTTGGGGAAACACGGGTAGCTGAACAAACAAGAGTACAAAATACCGCCATATAAATGAAGCAAAAATTTGCAAATATAAGCAAAAACTAAATAGAGTCCTCAAGTTAACACAAGAAAATACAAGCCATAGAAATAGGCCTCAAGTTAACAAAAGAAAATACAAGCCACAGAAATAGCTAAATAATATTTCAAAGTTAGAATGGAAACATACCGAGATCTAAACGTCATTTCAGGTCAGACATGTCATAAAACCAAATTGAAATCTATTTTTAAATTGAGACCTTTGGGTGTGACCAAGTCCAAATTAAAAATAGTTTTCTGTTTTTCCTGAAGGAGAATTTGCTCTGTATCCACAGTGCTCTGGCCTCATTCCAGTGTTTAACCAGAGATGCTAAAGTGATGTTTCTATTGATGCAACTACCATGTTCCATAATATGAGTTTTTATCATCCTTTTGTTTTTTCCCACATAAATAAGCTGACATGGGCACTGGATGATATAAACAACATTGCTGGTATTACAGTCAGAACTGTGTTTAAGAGAATGTTTTTATGAGCATTTATATTGATAAAAACATTAGCTGTTAAACAAAGGAGGCAGATGTTACATTAGTGGTTAAATGCTGATGATTGTACCTGTCCCATGCTTTTTTGAATTCAGACACAGTTTTTGTCTCCACCACTTCTACTGGGAGAATATTCCATGAAGCGAATAAACTAAACTACAGGCCAGTGAGCCTCACTTCAGTTATTCACTTCAGCCTTCACTTCAGGAAAAATAATGGAAGCATTGATGAAGGAAAGGATAGCGAATTTCCTAGAATCTAATGGATTACAATATCTGAGGCAACTAAAGGTAAATACAGTGGTACCTTGGATTACGAGCATAATCCGTTCCAGGAGCATGCTCGTAATCCAAAATGCTTGTTTATCAAAGCAAGTTTCCCTATAGGAAATAATGGAAACTTGCTTTGATAGGTTCACCCCCCCCCCCCAAGAACCGGCATTGCTCCCCCCGAAGGCCCCCCCTGCGATCCGGCACCCTCCCAACCGCGATCCAGCACCCCCCCCCCATGCGATTTGGTACCCACCCACCATGATCCGGCACTCCCCCGACGCAAGAGGGCACCCCCCCCGCCACTTCTTACTGTCATCTGGGCACCGGCATGTCCTGTGCTTGGTGTCGGTGCACGAAGATCGGCCTCCTCTTCTGCTGGGCCTTGAGCATCTGCGCATGTTCAAGGCCTGCAAGTTCACATTCAGAACATGAACTCGAAGGCCTTGAGCATGCACAGATGCTCAAGGCCCAGCTGAAGAGGAGGCCAATCTTCGGGCACCGACACCAAGCACAGGACATGCCGGTGCCGGTGCCCAGATGACGGTAAGAAGCGTTGGGGGGGGGGTGAGTGTGCCGGATCGCGGGGGGGGGGGGGGGCGCTCGTAAATCGAGCCATGCTCAGTTTCCAAGTCGCCAATTTTGCAAATGTTTTGCTCGTCTTGGAAAACACTCGCAAACCGATGCATTCGTAAACAGAGGTACCACTGTAGTACCAAATGAATCTGATAGAATTCTTTGACTGGGCGACCATAGAATTGTATTGAGGATGTGTGCTACATGTACACTAGTTTACTTAGATTTCAGCAAAGCCGTTAACACTGTTCCTCATTGGAAGCTCTTATATATACTTCACAGGCTGAAGTTAGGACCCAAAGTGGTGAACTGAACTAGAAACTGGTTGACAGATAGACAGTGATGGTTAATGGAATTCATTTGGAGGAAGGAAAGGTGAGAAGTTGAGTGCCTCAAGAATTGGTGCTGGGGCCGATTCTGTTCAACATGTTTGAGAGCAACATTGTCAAAGAGTTAGAAGGTAAGGTTTGCCTTTTTTGTGGATGATACCAAGATTTATAATAGAGTAGACATCCTGGAGGGAGTGGAAAACATGAAAAAAAGATCTGCAAAAGTTGAAAGAATAGTCTAATGTTTGACAATGAGAGGACATAGGATGAAGTTAAGAGGTGATAGGCTCCGGAGTAATCTGAGGAATTACTTTTTTACAGAAAGGGTAGTAGATGTTTGGAACAGTTTCTCAGAAGAAGAGGTGGAAACAGACACTGTGTCTGAATGCAAGAGGGCCTGGGATAGGTACATGGGATCTCTCGGAGAGAGAAAGAGATAATGGTTACTGTGGTTGGGCAGACTAGATGGGCCATTTGGCCTTTATCTACCATCATGTTTCTATGTTTCCAACTAAAATTCAATGCAAAAAAGTGCAGAGTAATACGTTTGGAAAGTAGAAATCTGAGAGCGATGTAGTATATGTGTTGGGAGGTGAGAGGCTGATATGTACAGATGGGAAGAGAGATCTTGGAGTGATAGTGTCTGAGGATCTGAAGGTGACAAAGCAATGTGACAAGGTGGTGGGTATATCCAGAAGGATGTTAGGTTGTATAGAGAAAGGCATAATCAGCAGAAGAAAGGAGGTGTTGATGCCTCTGTAGAAGTCATTGGTGAGGTCCCACTTGGAGTACTATGTTCTGTTTTGGAGGTTGCATCGGGCTAAGAATATAAGAAGACTTGAAATGGTCCAAAAGAAGGCAACAAAAATGGTAGGGGTTTGTGCCAAAAGACAAATGAGAAGAGACTGGAAGACATGAATATGTATACTGTTATGGCCCAGCAGGCCTGGACTCAAAAAGAAAAAGCATGATTCACCAGAACCATATATTTATTCAAGGAAAAATAGTTAGGTTAATTTTTCAGTTTTTCCTTATAACATCAGTAGGATTCTCATTCCCGTTCTCCCTCTCAAGACCCAGCCTGGGCTCAGGCCTAGTCACCACAATTAGTTTCTGAAAGATAATAGTTTTTAAAAAAACAACAAACAAAACCTTTAGACAACTCTCTTGGTCCCACCGCTCAGGTGCAGTGAGAGAAGAAAAAAAAAAAAAGCCTCTTCAGGACAATCTTTCACTCATCCCTAATCCACTGCCAAACTTTGAAATAGTTCAATTCTAAAAAAAAAAATTAAAAAAAAAATCTTCTGGGTAGGCTTTTTCCCTAACCTAATCCACTGACAAAGAAAGGTAACAAAAATGGGCTTCCAGATTTGTCACAGGTCTACCTTACAGCAGGGACTTTCTACATGGTAGTCTTTAAGCCTCCAGTCTTATTAACGCACTTGGGGCTAGATTCACTCAGCCCACCGATCAAGTCTCAACCACTTTGCGACCCGATTTCCCTCCGACCTGATTCACTAACCTCGTGGCCGATCATCCTCCAATCTGATCCAATTTGCGCATGCAAATGAAGGGAAACGGCATGTAAAATAGGCAGGCAGCGATTCACTAACAAAAAACTGGAACACCGAGTGGGCTGGCTGATCAACAAACAAGCGACTGCTGGGGACCAGTTGCTCACATCGTTTCCGACTGCATCTCCTGTTCTCTGCCCCAACTTTCCTGCTCTCTAACCCAATCGCCGCCCTGCTTCAGCCCCGATCGCCGCCTTGCTTCTGCCCTGACTCTCCTGCTCTCTCTGCCCCGACTTTCCAGCTCTCTGTTCCCAACACTCCTGCTCTCTGACCCAATCAACGCCCTGCTTCTGCCCCGACTCTCCTGCTCTCTCTGCCCCAACTTTCCAGCTCTCTGTCCCCAATACTCCTGCTCTCTGACCCAATCAACGCCCTGCTTCTGCCCTGACTCTCCTGCTCTCTCTGCCCCGACTTTCCAGCTCTCTGTTCCCAACACTCCTGCTCTCTGACCCAATCAACGCCCTGCTTCTGCCCCGACTCTCCTGCTCTCTCTGCCCCAACTTTCCAGCTCTCTGTCCCCAATACTCCTGCTCTCTGACCCAATCAACGCCCTGCTTCTGCCCCGACTCTTCTGCTCTCCTACTCTCTCTGCCCTGACTCTCCTGGCCTTCCCCACAGTGCGAGCCCGTGGTTTTAACCCATGGGTTTAAAGCGGGTTAAAAGCACGGGCTCACTATAAAAAGTAAAAAAAGGATAGTTCATCATCTTCCTTTTCTTCCTCTATCCTCACTTGAGCTAAATCTCCAGCTTCCCATTCCATCCCTATGCTCTCCCCTGGGGAATGTCTCTAGTTGATCTCCAGTAATATCAAAGAAAAAAGATGATTCAATTTAATCATACATTTATGGTGAGTGTAGCTTTTGGGCAGAATGGATGGACCATTCAGGTCTTTATCTGCTCTCATTTACTATGTTGCTATGTTATATAAATGCTTTACATTTGTTGGCAATAATTGCAAAATAATACATTTACTGAGTAAAGTAAACATAGAAACATAGAAAAAGACGGCAGATAAGGGCCGCGGCCCATCTAGTCTGCCCACCCCAATGACCCTCCCCTATTTATCTCTGTGCAGAGATCCCACGTGACGATCCCATTTCTTCTTAAAATCAGGCACACTGCTTGCCTCGATCACCTGAAGTGGAAGTCTATTCCAGTGATCAACCACTCTTTCAGTGAAAAAGTATTTCCTGGTGTCGCCGTGCAATTTCCCACCCCTGATTTTCCATGGATGTCCTCTTGTCGCCGTCGGACCTTTGAAAAAGAAGATATCTTCTTCTACCTCAATACGGCCCGTGAGGTATTTGAACGTCTCGATCATGTCTCCCCTCTCTCTGTGTTCCTCGAGTGAGTATAGCCGTAATTTATCCAGCCGTTCCTCGTACGGGAGATCCTTGAGTCCCGAGACCATCCGGGTGGCCATTCGCTGGACTGACTCAAGCCTCAGTACATCCTTGCGGTAATGAGGCCTCCAGAATTGTACGCAGTATTCCAGATGAGGCCTCACCATGGATCTATACAATGGCATAATGACTTCAGGCTTGCGGCTGACGAAACTCCTATGTATACATCCTATGATCTGCCTAGCCTTAGATGAAGCCCGCTCCACTTGATTGGCAGTTTTCATGTCTTCACTGATGATTACCCCCAAGTCCCGTTCTGCAACAGTCCTTGCTAGGATCTCGCCATTTAGGGTGTAAGTCTCGCATGGATTTTGGCTGCCAAGGTGCATGACTTTGCATTTCTTGGCATTGAAGCTCAGTTGCCAGGTCCTAGACCATTGCTCCAATAGGAGTAGGTCGTGTTTCATATTGTCCGTTGTGCTCTTGCTTGTTATGTTACACAGTTTGGTGTCATTGGCGAATAACGTTATTTTACCGTGAAGCCCCTCAGCCAAGTCTCTTATAAAGATATTGAAAAGGATCGGGCCCAAGACCGAACCCTGCGGCACTCCGCTGATCACTGCCGTCATTACGGAGGGGGTGCCGTTCACCACCACCCTCTGAAGCCTACCACCAAGCCAGTCCCCAACCCATTTAGTCAAAGTGTCACCTAATCCTATAGAACTCATTTTGCACAATAACCTGCGGTGAGGGACACTATCAAATGCTTTGCTGAAGTCCAAGTACACAATGTCCAAGGACTCTCCAAAATCGAGCTTCCCCGTCACCCAGTCAAAGAAGCTGATCAAGTTGGATTGGCAGGATTTCCCCTTGGTAAATCCATGCTGACGGGGATCCCGCAGATTCTCCTCATCCAGGATCATATCTAATTGGTGTTTGATTAGAGTTTCCATTAGTTTGCTCACTATTGATGTGAGACTCACTGGTCTGTAGTTCTCAGCCTCTGTCCTGCAATCTTTTCTGTGGAGTGGAATGATGTTAGCTGTTTTCCAGTCCAACGGGACTCTACCTGTACTAAGGGAGAGATTGAAGAGCGCGGATAGTGGTTCCGCCAGGACGTCCCTTAACTCCCTGAGCACCCTGGGGTGTAGGTTGTCTGGCCCCATTGCTTTGTTAACCTTGAGTTTTGACAACTCACAGTAGACACTGCTTGTTGTGAACTTGAAGTTACTAAACGGGTCTACTGAGCCATCCTTTTTTTGTAGTTGAGGGCTGGAACCTGGCGCCTCGCGGGTGAATACCGAGCAGAAGTATTCGTTTAACAGTTCAGCTTTTTCCGAGTCTGCTTTTACATAGGTCCCGTCTGGTTTCTTAAGGCGTACTATCCCGCTTGTGCTGCGGTTTCTGTCGCTAATGTACCTGAAGAAGGATTTATCGCCCTTCTTGATGTTCTTTGCTAAAGTTTCCTCCATTCGGATTTTGGCCTCTCTAACTGCTGTTTTGACGGCTCTTGCTCTAGTCAAATAGACTTCTCTAGAGTCCTGAGATCCTGTATGTTTGTAGGAGATGAACGCTTTTTTCTTCTCTTTTATGAGGTCCGAGATCTCCGCAGAGAACCATTGTGGCTTATTGTTCCTACGCCGTTTACTCCCTGATTTTATATAGCGATTGGTCGCCTCCTGAATGGTAGCTTTCAGAGTCGACCACAGTTCCTCTACGTTATCTGTTCCTGCTTGGTTTTGTAGTGCTTGATGGATGAAATCCCCCATACCCTCAAAGTTGGTGTTCTTGAAGCTAAGGACCCTGGTCAATGTGTTAGTTTTGGCGAAACCCTTCCTGAGCTTGAACCATATCATATTATGGTCGCTGGAGGCCAACTTGTCGCCCACTGAGACCTCAGTGACACTTTCACCATTGGTAAGCAACAGGTCCAGTATTGCCTGTTCCTTCGTTGGCTCCAATACCAGTTGCCTCAGTTTAGCTCCCTTCATAGAGTTCAATAGGCTCCTGCTGCTGCTGGATGCAGAAGAAAGTGTGTTCCAATCCACATCAGGCATGTTGAAGTCTCCTAACAACACTGTATCAGTGATATTCTCTATGTCACTGATTAGTTCTATATCTATCTCATCCTGTTGCCTTGGGGGTCTGTAAACTATGTCAAGATACAGGCATTTGTCATTCCCCCTGGCCAAATTTACCCAAAGGGATTCCCCTGTGTACCTGATATCTGTGATTCTGGTGACTTTAATATCATCCTTAGTGTATAATGCTACACCACCTCCCATTCTGCCCTTCCTGTCTTGGCGAAGGAGATTGTATCCTGGTATCACCACGTCCCACCCGTGGGAGTCGGTGAGCCAGGTCTCATATATCGCCACCACATCCAGGTCAGCGTTTCTCATTTCAGTCTCAAGTTCCAGGATCTTGTTGCCCAAACTATGGGCGTTGACGTACATGGCTCTCCATGTAGCATGTTTGCTATGCCTCCCTGGGGCTGTTCCTGCTTGAGCTGCATGGACCTTTTCAGTACTACTTGTAGTTTGTGTATCTTCCCTAGACCCAATATTGCAAAGTGTACCTGCCCTAGGTTCGAAAGTGTTTGTATTCTGTGGGGGAATAACTGTTTGAGCTACTTTAATTCTTTTAGTACAGCTTGCAATGTGTGTACCCTCCCTAGACCCGGAATTACAGTGTGAACCTACCTTAGACTTAGAAATGTGTGTACTCGCCCCATACTTAGAAATGTGTTTACTCATCACAGACCCAGGCCCAGAATTGTGATGTTTGCTTACCCCAGTCTCAGAGAAATGTTGATGACATAGCTCGCAGATAGGTTGTTTGTGTTTGTGCTTGTACCCTCCCCCAACATACCTAGTTTAAAGCCTTGTGAAGTAGGTGGGCCAGTCGGTGTCCAAGGACGTTCTTCCCTCTTCTGGTCAGGTGTAGCCCATCTGGTCCCTGTAGTCCTAGTAGTGTCTCTCCATGTTGCAGGAACCCGAAGTTCATCTCCTTGCACCAATCTCGCAGCCAGTCGTTAGTCCTCTGGATGCGATCCTCCCTGGCTCTGCCCTTGCCCCTTACAGGGAGGATCGAGCAG